>NC_083741.1:11146789-11746789 GCF_033458585.1 Syngnathus typhle | reverse complement strand
GCCTGCATTGAGCGCTCTGAACATTTGTTCGTCCGTCAGCGGGTGCAGCGACGCCAGTGCCACATTTAGCACTGGAAGCACTCGTTCAAAGTCGTCTTTGTCTGGGAAGTTCACGCGGCACATCAGCAGGTACACCTAACACAGATAGACATCTTAGAATGACGACTGATGACATAGCAGGTAAACAAAAAACCTGAGAATGCAATTTCTGTTGGGGGAATATGGAAATAGTTCCCAAGTTGGTTTCGGTGGAGAAATGTGGCAGCAGTAAAGTGGCAAGAATTTGTGGAATAATAATAAGATGAAAATTATTTGGGGGGCAGAATCAGTTCAGCATTTATGCAGTAATGATTTTAAAAAAAAAAAAGTCACTTAATATGGCAAGCATGTAAAGCTTTCATACAGGCCTTGTTCATCTGCTGCTCTCCTTCATCACACAGCATCAAAAGGCGTCAGTCAGCTATTTCCGGGCCCTTTCTAAATCTTTCATCTCTGATCACAGACGTCAACTTTGTGTTTGTGTGAAACATTTTGCAAGTCCCCGTGTTGCTCTGTGCCTGTTTTTGTTTCTGTCTGCGTTGGGCCTTGTTCATCAACAAATGTGTTCTTTAATTCTGCTAATGCACTTTTTCCACAAGATTGTAGAATGAATCCTACAGTGTTTTCCTCTAAGGGATTTGTTCTCCAGCGCACACTCAACAACATGTTGTCAACACACTTTAGCTGACAACTTGACTGGACAAAACAACTGAATTTTGCTTAAGCCCATATTCCCCTGAGCGGCAAACGAATGCGAGAGTAGCACGTATTGATTTCTTTCTCGCAAAAAACTCTTCCAAAAAAAAACCAGACTTACCATAAACCCTCTCATAAAATCCAATAAACTCTCACATTGACAACATCTAATGCAACAACAAACTCTGGCACAAAAAACCCTCTCACACGCAGAAATCCCACACCCACCCAAAATAAACTCTGCTCGTCATGTCTTGCACAAAAAAAACCTTACTCACACAAAAATAGCTTCAAGCTCACCAAAACTTTCTCACACAAATAAATTCTAAAGCAAAATAACTCAATCACAGTAAAATAACTTCTCAATCAAACAAGGAAAAGCATGGACGCTAGCATTTGACTAACCTCTGATAGCGACACTGGCACAACCAGGTAGTTTCCCCCTTTCAATGCCAGATGCCCCTTGTGGAACAGATCCAGGGTCAGCTGGAGGTAGAGGATGGAGCCATTGCTGCGTGTGGTCAAGTGACTGCTGAACTTGCTGAGGAGCAGAAGATCAGGCGCCGAGCCTGTGGCCGTTGTGACGTTTGCGGCGATCTGGGCACTCCCGTTCACCCGGTGATGAATGTAGTCGCTCAGGTCAGCTCCCAGATCGCTGCTGTCGGGCAGAATGTCTAGTGAGATGCCGGAGAACGGCAGCAGGGTGGTTATTTCCTGCAAGAAGAAAACAAAACAACAATTTTTCTTTAGGCATTTACAAGCAATTTCGACAGAAATTTTAGTTATTATCAACTCATTGAGACACCTGTCAGCAGCTTCTCACTCGCTAAGCATGGACACCTTGCTGGCTATTATATTGCTTTTTTTTTTAAATATATAGTATTGATTTGAGGTGAAATTATTAATTGACCACTAATTGGATATCAAGGTAATTGATCATTATTTTTGCTAATCGGCTAATTAAGATATCTTTTTTAATTGAAAATTGCAGAAATTTCATCTTCTCAACAGTAAAAAAAAATTCCTCCCCAGAAGGCGACTCACTGTGTTATATCAAACTAAAACAACAATGAATGATTTTTGCCTAGATAGTTTGTATTTGTGCATTTTCTGCGCTGTCAATTTGAAACAATGTCCCAGATTTGAATTGAGATGGAAATTTAAACTTTTTTGTCATATTCATCAATTAATCAACAAAATAATTGACAGAATAGTCGATTAATAAAATTATTGTGAGTTGCATGCATCCTTAATATCCTTGTTGGTTTCCACGAGTTATAATGTGACAGCGGCAGGATTAAATTGGCTAAATCCTCACTGAAGGCCCAGATAGCAAATCCACCAGCCGCCACTGTTCAACACAATGTGTGAAATGTTATATGGGTGAATAGATACTACTAATGCTCCAACAAGGTCTCAGAATGACAGGGAAGGTGGGATTGTAGGAGTGTCTTTTATTGTTATCCTTCATTGTTTAATGCCTGCTAACTTGTGATGGACGTCCAAATGCGTTTGGAGCTTTCCGAATCACTAATTCAATTATGTAACCGAATGGCTGCTTGACAAACTGCAGACTCACAACTGACTCCGCGTAGTATTGACATGCGTTCACGCTATAATCCATACAGCATTTGGAGGTTTGGGCTTCGGCTTTTGACAGATGCAGCCACTGTTTGCTGGGATTAGTGAGCAGATTGAGCAAAGGCACCATCAAATGCAAGGTCTATACCATGGCAGTGAGACTGTACGTCAAACATCTAACAAAGAGGAGTGTAGAGAGATAATGGTACGAAGAACAGTTGTCAAATTTCACCTGAAAGTCCAATGTCTTGAACTTTTTGTGAGGAGTGCATGGCTGATTTGCATGGCTGACTCACCAACAGGCCCGTCCTCACTGTGACTACAAGCTTGAGCCAGACGGGGAATTTAGAGACGATCTTGGTGATGAAGGTGGCTATGGTGTCCCCGTAGTCCGGTTTATGAAATTCAGCCTCATTGAGGCTGTCAACCAAGATGATGTAGTCTTCTTCAGGCAGCCTTCGCTCTGAACACATGCGGAAAAGCAAATAAAGTGCCTGGGATAACATGCCAATGCCACACTTGTTTCTACTATACGGGAAAACAAAGCTATGATGGGATGTTAGAGATATGGGTCATGCAAAAAATACAGAACATGTACTAGATTGTGTAAATTATAGTTGCTGTGAGACAAACTGAAACTGTGCAGAGGTATTCCTGAAAATGATTTAAAACATTTGATGGCTCTTAATAGCTTTCTTGATGACTAACTTACATTGCAAATATGAAGTCAAATGTGCTTTTTTGGAGGGATGATTTTTGTTAATATGTCGTCGACCACGTCATTTTAAAAAACATTTCATTTTCATTTTTTTTATCATACATACTTTAAATAGTGGTAATGAAGCTGTGAGGTTTTGCCTCTCATCATAACGCTGTTACTAAAACTTTTTTTGGCAAAGAGAACAAAAAGTGAGCTTGATAACCTGGCAGAAATGAGATCACACGAATTGCGCCGACCCTTGGTAGAACTAATATAAGTCCTCTCTTCAATTTTTCATATTTTTCAATGATTCCAGCCGCACTAAAATCAATGAAACCTGTTACTCATATAATTAGGATTTTTTTTTTTTTAATAGCCTTTTTCTTCTTATTTTATTATATAGCCAAGTTTTTTCTTGGCCATATAGCATATAATTTGAGTCAATTCGTTTCTAAATCCAATTTTACTCTCTTTATCTAGCTGAAAATATATTTTTTAAATGTGTTTAAAATGTGTTATGTTTGCGTATTTAGAAGAAGAGTTGAGCCAAATATAGCAAAACGATAAGATGAATAAAACCTCATAAAAAGTATACCGAGCAGGATGAAAGAAATGATATGTTTTGTTGGCTGCATACATAAAACATTTGGCACGTTGTTCAAAACTGCCCGATGGTTCTGGAATGACTATATGTACCAGTACTTTAAACGAGTATATTCGTTTGAATATGTGCATCTTTGTTTCACGACAAGTCTAGGTGGTGAAAGTGGAGCTATTGATTATACCCTACTGAAAAGGGCTGGATGACATCGTTGTTTATCCTCCCCAAACAGGAAATTCATCTTGTTATGTATTATCGAAGCTGTCAATGGAGCCATACAAGCAGGTGAAGACACACACATGCTCTCAAGAGGCACAAGGGCTCTTCATTTTTTCCTTAACCTGCTTAATAGAGATGGAGGAGACACAAGACTCTTTTGTTTGGATTCAGCAGGGCTGGACTATAATAAACACATCAATCCAGCTTGACTGGCTGTATCATAAAACACTGAGCTTGCTAATATGGCCAAAGTGTTCCACCGTCTCTGCCTCAATGTATTGAGCGACCTTGAAATCCAGTGAGATGCTGATGAGACACCAGGGCAAAAATAACACTTATTCCTGCCTTATGCAAATGATCGAGCATCGCTTTCCTGGGACCCAAATTAGGCTACGGTCACACTGCGGATGTTACGTCTCAATACAAATTTCTTTGTGTGAAAAACATTTTTTGCAACCTCAGATACTATATTAAACTTTAAATAATCGTTCAAACACCTTTGACTTTAAGTGGTAGTTTATTTTTTACGAGTGTGTAGACTTTATTACCCTTGCGCAAGCTGGTCATGGGCTCGAGGACCCCCTTTCGAAAGGCAGCAATGGGGTCTTGCACACAGGAGCGCAGGCTGAGCATATTCTGGAGATGAGGTTCCTGGATCAGCAGCTCCCTGTATGGAGTGAGCTGTGGGGATCTGGCCAACAAGGCGGCAAGACTGTGAACGAATTCTGGGACCAGGCAGGTGTATGTGTTGTCAGCCTGGCAGAAATGGTAAGCGACCACCTGTCAAAACAAAGATGTTAAAGATGTAGATGATGTCACCTCTACAAAACAACTTACATAATATCTAATAATAACAGACAGTATCTTACTCATTTACAAACGTTTGTAAATGTTATGTCCATCATTAGTTCATTGTTTATAAAGTGTTGTTAATGCTTTAGAAGCAGACAATATTATAAAGTGTTAACTTTTAATATTGCATGGAAAATTTCACCCCGGGGACCAATAAATAACGACTTTTGAGAGAACACCTTACATCACAAGCAGTCTTATGAGTTCCCATGGTAACTCTTATTGAGGCTATGTTAGTAAATTTAGAAGCTTCCACGTCAACTTTGAGCTGTATACCCAAACGGTAGAACAATGACTGCTTCAATCTTGCGTCCATAGAAAACAGCAACTGCAAACTGCTACTTAAAGTACAATGACAAAGTATCTTGTACTTCCCCCTCAGCTGAACCACATCATGTCTGTCCATACACACATTATGTAAACATCTTTCTGATAGGGGAAAATTACCCAAGGGAATTCTGCCTCCTTTATTTTGTCAGCACATACAGCTCATTACTTGGAACACTATTTCCTTGCTCTATTAAGTAAAATCCATACAGCGCTGATGTAAGGGTGAAAAAGGAGACTGCGTGGTGCAATATTTTCTCACAAATGTGCAAATATAAGCACTCGCGCGGTGTACCTTGTTGGCGAGGTATCTGGCAAGCTCTTTCCTCTGTGCTGTGCCACTAGCCGCTCCTGTAACAGCACTCTGGTTGATCTGGGAATCATCAGCACCTTGTTTGGAGGCGGCTTTTCGCTGCCTTTCCCCGCCTGAATAGAGCACAAAGTGCCATTTAGACTATTATTTATATATTAGACGAGGTCTCAAGTGTAAGTGCAGGTACAGTCTGTTGAGAGCCCACTATCATTAAACTGTTTCCATTTATTGGCACAATTGGTATACTCGTACAACTACACGTGGCCACACACATACTATTTTCCTTTTTTCTTTTTTGTTGTTGTCATTAATGTTGACGCAATGTTATGTAGAGGTATACTTAAAGTATTTTTTAGACAAATGGTAATTACAGTTGAGGCTGTGGAGTAAGGGGGAGGCAAAATGTTTTTTTTTCTTCAAAAGGGGCGGAAAACAAAATAATTAAGAAGCACTCTCCTGGTACGACGAGTGACATTAAAAAGTTGCAGTGATTAACATCTGGTGTTTAAGTGACAGGTTCAGTAGTATACAGATGTCAACTAGTGCACAGTTTTGCCTCACTAGAAACAGTAGTCTTGTCAGCACTTTGAGCTGGATATCAAGGATCTTGTATAAATGCTTAAAGGCTTTCCACATTTCTGCAGTTAATTAGTACATATTTAACCACGTGTGAAAAATGTGCAGTCCAACCACTTAAGACAACGGAATGGTAGTTGCAGAAGGGCCTTGACTCCTAATGCAATGACAGACCAACTGCAACCATGTTGAAAATAAATCAAAATGACAACATACGTATAGTAGTGCAGGTGTCCATGAATAATGCAGTGATGCTGAAAAATGAACACCGCTGTAGTTGTTATGCATTTGCATCGCATATCATCCAAACAGTGCTGTATATCTTTTCTCGCCACAAGAAGAATGGATGCAAGATATTTTTAAAACGGCTACATAGGCATCACAGAAAAGCAAAAGACACAATACTGGATTAGGCTCCACATGCACAAGTTAACAATGATTCAGTAGAACATGAAATACTGCAGTCATACTTGTTTTGGTTGTTAGTTCAACAATTGTTTCTTTTTTTCATCTTTCACACCTTGATAAGCAATGATGTGAACCTTACATTTGGGAGAAGAGCTCGGGCTGTGAGGGATGCTGGGCCCTCCGTGTTGCGTGCGCATGCCGTGACAGCTGAGCGCCACCAACCGCCACATGATAGCCGTTTTGCCTGAGCCCGCGTTTCCCACGATGACGGCCCCTCTTCCCTCGCAGTTAATGGTTTTCCTCAAGACCTCATCCAGTCGCGTGAAAAGCCAATCCCGACCAACAAAAGATCTTTCCGCACTGGTGCCGGGAACTTCGAACAGCAGCGGCTTCAGCGTGATGTCGGCTTGTTTGAAATGGCCCAATCTCCCTGGGCAAATTACGAGATGAGCAGAAGAGGCAAAAGTAGCTGCATGCTATAATGAAGCAGGTGCACAGGTAATTGGCTAAAAACAAATCTTAAAAGTAGTGCTCCTTTATTTGCGTAAAAGTAAAATGTCAGTTATAGACAAAATATCCATTTTGATTAGCTACCTAGTATTAACTAAATGCAATCAAAACAACTGATTACAACTAACAAAATGCTACAAGCTCACTGATTAAAATAGATTTTAAATTAATGTGTTTTTTGTTCAGATCGGGGAGGTCGGATGCTGGTAGTTGTCACTCTTGGACAAATCATTCTTCGAGCCGACAACATAAACTCATTTTCTCTTCACCCATTAACTGCGCTCTTCACCAATCAGGAGGGCACAATAAGTTAAAAATGTCAATGTCCTTTGGCCAGTTCAAATAATACTGTGTATTTTTTCAAATGTGAGCGACGACCAATTTGGGATATCACTTTGTATTATATACAAGAATGCCAAACAAAGAGAGCTAAGATATTCCCGCTCTCTATTTGCATTTTTTTTTCTTTGTCAGGAGTTTGAAAAAGTATCAAGGCTTCTTTTGAGAAGTAGTAGACGTCTCAGTTTTCAAAAGTAGGGAGTAAAAGTAAAGGGTGTCAGAAAGGCAAACTGCAGATACCTGCAAAACCCTCTTAAGTACAGGACCAAAGTAATTGTACTTCATCACTTGCCACTGCTGGAGATGACACAGCACAAAGCCACATTAACATTACAAGGATATCAAATAAAATACCTTTAGAGTCTTCATTTGTGCGTCCAGGTGTGTTTAACTTGTGGATGGAGCCCTTGTGCCCACCAACCTGTTGGTTGTCCAGATAACTCAGATCTTCCAATCTAGTGGAACACGTTGCTGTCAAGAGAGTCATAATGAGAGGATCAAGGAAAGGCACAAACTGTATAAATGCAAAAGCTCATGCGTGTAAGATTTATGGCTTGACTTCATTATTGTTCCCATGGAAACATGAGGAATCATCTTTGTTGCTGTAGCATGAGAAAGACTCGGTGACCTTACCTAGTGAGGAGGGAATAATATGCAAGGAACAGTATCATGTCTTGTCATCCTGATTCGACACAAGTTTGGTGAAATTTTTCTTTGCACCGTCATAATTCAACACATACAAAATCTCATTTTCAAGCATGGGCAATTTTTATGTCCATTGCTATGAGGTGTCATCCTGATCTTGCAGTGACCAGCATGAGAGAAGGTGAAGGTGAGAAGACCCAATTTAACACACCTCCCTGAGACCTTGTAATATCAAGTACTCACATCCATGACAGAGAAGAAGGGAAAATGGCTAACTGAACCCAATGTGGACAGTTTCACTCGGTCATGCGCTCACTTTTGTTGCCTGCAGTTTAGATATGGCCATGTGTAGAGTTATTTTGAAGAACCAGTAAACATTTCCATTGGATATACACTGATTACTTAACATTGTAGCAAAAACCTGGATTGCTTTAGCCATTCTGGATTGCTTTAGCCACTGGATAATGAAATAAATCAATTGAATAAAGAACATGTTTAGAGGAGAAGCCGAGTTATTTACTCCCACGCCCGCCTTTGCCATCCACCCACTCATACATCTGAGTTTACAGGTCAGCCATGCTTTTCTTCTCCACAGTATTTAAGACATTTTTTGAGGTTTCACACTAAATGATGCAGTTAAATTATACATCTATCCATCTATTTATCCATATAGCTATAGCTCTTATAAGAATATATTATTGTAAATCCTTTTTTTTGACTTGACCTCCATGTTAAGCTAGCAGACATGTTAGACGAACATATTTCATATTTCGATATACATGCTATGTTTTATTCTCTTTTGTTTATGTGTCACTTTTATAGTTAAGAGCTGTGTATGTCAATCAGCAATTAAGTTAAGTTATTTAAATTGTTTTATACAGTTTCGATCACGGAATTTCACCTATCGCACTCGGGTTTGGAGTGATTAATGGCTGTGGACTGTATTGATATGCTGCATCTCTTTTGTTTGAGGAACCGTGTCTTTGCGATTACCAATTGCCTCATACACTTATTGAGAGGGACACACTTAACCTTTGCAAATATTGAAGCTAATTTACATGTACTTTCATAATAATAATCTGTCATCAACAATGACTTCATGGGAATGCAGAAGATCACGTATCCAGGGGGAGCATGGAGGATGGAGACAACATCTTCAGCGAGAGGTGTGAACAGGAGAAACAGTGTGAAGGAGGTGTGGCGTGGGATGAGAAAGCTTGCTGGCTAAAGACTGCTTGGCCAAATTGCTGAGTGGACCACGAATGAGAGTGAAAGAGAGACTGAAAAAACATTTCTGTTTTCAAGCAGTTTGACAACACCCCTGGTCACCCACAACAAGGCTGCCTCCCATCTCATCACCCGAAGATGACAGTGTGACTGATTGCCCACCACCTCTTGTTGATCCTTCCCCGTATTCAAAGGTCAACTAAGCCCCTGCACCCATCAAACCTCATAACACAAGCGGAGCAAGACACTTGAATCACGAGCAGGCAATGTGGCACCGGGTTGATCTTCAATTGGAATTTGTTGCTGCTGTCTGAAAAGGTAGAACATTCGCTACTTGCTAAAGTTAACACAACTGGCCTCCAACACAATAAAATCCTTTTTTAGGGGATATGACTGGAATTATTACTGAATCCAATCACTAAATGGGCAGCCTTTATACGAAGCGATTTTACAACGGGGCCCCACTCACACCAATGAAATTCACTTGTGAAAAAGCATTTGAACATTTATTCTATTGCCTTGATGTTATACACTTTGTCTTCAGCATGCATTTGTCAGATGAATGTGACTTACTAGTCATGTTTTCTTCCCCACTGAAGCCCTCTACTACTGTATGATATTTCTGACAAGTTTAGCATGATACTAAAGTATACTATAGGACAACTATGTTACTAATGAGGCAAAACCGTCACACTATTAAGCCAAATATTATAATACTAGTGAAAACAAAGAGCGTAAGTACGTGAACTAGTGCATAGTACAAGAACTTTAAGCCTGCTTAAATTGTAGTATGCTCTTTACCCTCACTAGTAAGAGACTGCGGACTAGTAGAACGACTAGGGTGCACTAACAGAAAGACTGTGTTATATTGCAGCAATGTCCAATCCTGATTTTTTACAATTCAGTACTTGTGTAGGTTATGTGCCTTGCTGCGGGCTACTGCTAATGTTGGCCTCCATCAACTCCCAAATCAAGTTACAAAAATATGTAATGCAATTAGGGCTGGAGTGTCTCCCTCAAAAACTCTAAAACGATCATGTCTCACTCAAAGCCCACGAGTGCACATTATTCACAATCTTGCTTTTAGATAGTACACAGTATTTAATTCTTTGGACTACCTTTATGTTGATATAATAATTATACTTGTATAACATGCACGTGGAGTGTATCGCTGAACTATTTCGAAAATTGTCTAAATCAAAACAATACCTATGATACACAACACTAAACAACAAACAGCTACAAATAAGCAATTTGAGCAAAAAATACAATTCTAAAGCTAACTGGAAAAGAACCTATAGTAAACGTAAACATAATCACTACCATCTGTTTCTATCGAAAAGCATCTGAGCATTTACTCAATTCATATCGAATCAAAAACATCCAGTTTAACCAAAGCTAAATCTAGCACGAGTAGGTCAAAAGTCTTCACAAGTATGCCCTAGTTGTACTACTAGTGCGCTTAGCAGTGAGGACATGGATCTTAAGGTGGATCTCAAGGATAGCACATAAATGCTCAACCAGATTTCCAAGCATGTCCGCCCTGTCGCTTCTTGGTTTATAATGACAAAATCACTATGGGGAAAAAAGTCTGTTAAAACAAGACCACTGCTCATGACCTAAGACTTTAGCAAACTGCTCTCCCCATCAACTATGTCTTCCCCAATGCGCTGCTGCCGTTTTACATGCTGTACCGTATACATGCGTTTAGCCTCATTCCTGTATTGCAACTTATTCCAGCATTTTTCACAAGGGGACAATTACAGCTTTGTTTTAAATTTAGAATGATACACTATGTTCTCAACTTTCATGTGGAGCAAATATTAGCAGGCCCGGCCAGCACTGTGCAGCCCACTTTGTCTTTATTCTCAATTTCATCTCGACTGTCTAAATGAAAGCACCAGCTGACAGAAGAAACTGGCAGGCTTTACTGTGAATCCACTCCTTGGGGAATCTTTTTTATACCCGCACCATGAAGCGCAAATGAACAGACATCTAAGAGAATGAGAAGAAGAAGAAGAAGAAGAAGAGGAAAAAGAGCCTTGTGCACCGACACTGATTACGACAGGAATGGTAGGAGATTTAGTTTTATGACAGCCTCACGAAGCATTTCAAGTGCTCCACTCTCTGGTAGTCTAGCCGACGTATGGCACAAGGAGTCCTCATTCCCTGTATCATTAAATGAAAAGTTGGACCATGCTATCTTAACCAGCTATCTGCTCATGTTTCCAGGGCTCATGGGGATAGTTCTCACTCCTCATTGCCATGGTGATCCTAATTTCATATTCTATATGTATTTTCCAACCTTTATTGAGCTGAAGCTCTCCTCTATATATGTACAAATCCTTTCAACATGTAGAAGATAGCCTTTAGGTGGATGATGAAAAGAGAGAGTGCATTTTTATTTGCTTGAGGTGCAAACCTACTCGCCTGAGCGTCCTCATACTTTTGTCTGACTTGTTTTTCTTTTGCTTAATATGTATAATCTTTCAGAGGCTGTTTTACTCTTCACGGTTTCAGATTCACATAACTTTCAAAGACCAAGAGGTGCGTGTTTCTGCAGGAAGCTGTGCAAATGTGGTGGACACACAGTTTAAAACTGAAAACGACCATCGTCTTAGCGCGCAGGGAACCTGTAAGCCCATTTCCTAATTAAATGAGCTTTTCTGTCGTGACCATGACTAATAGAACAATGCAAATGATGTACCTGCTACAGAATTTGGACGGGGCATGACCGAGGAGGAAGTGCTGTGTATGTGGTGCTGTGGGAGGGGTCTCTTGGGTGGCGGGGGTGTTCTGGGCTCCTTGATATCGGCTCTCACTGATGACTCCTCAAATTGGATGGTGGGATTACTCCGTTGGGGCCCAAGATGATTGTCTTCGCCTGTGTGGCCCATGACAATAACACTGCCCCCTGGGGTTTCGTCCGTAGTCAGATCCGAACTCGAGACACTTCGCTCCTCATTCTCAGACGAACTCGTGATGGTCGCTGAAAAGAGGAAGTTTGGCATATGAACATAAATAATGAGAACTTTTCAGCATTCGTCCAACTATTCATGGCAGAGTTCAGTCCCTATTCCCCTAATTATTTATCGTATATAACGGTTTTAAATCCTATCTGCGCAACCACAGTTGGACAGACTGCACCACCAGCACACTGAGCAAAACAAAGCAACTTTTTTCTATTAAAATATCATCAATCAAAGGTTTTCGTCATTCATGACGCAGCCTTTGCCCTTTAGTATTTAACTATAAATACAGAGTCTATTTGGAGAAAAAAGTGTCCTATTTTAGGAGCATCAGACCCATAAGCAAGAAAGACAGCAGTGTCCCAGTTTTGACAGCAGGGAGTTGAAGCCTTGAGGCTGAAGTGGCACAGGCAACACACAGAAACTGCGGGATAGGAGTACAAATTTCACAAGGACTTGCAGCTAAGTGGCAGTTCTTGTCTGCATCACCTAAAGACCTGCTAAAAGGCAACTAGGCTGATAATCACTAAGTATAGTAAAACTCCGTTTATCACATCAGATGTTTCAGACCCACTTTATTTGATCATTTTAAAATTTCAACTCATTAAAACATGTGAACTTCCAGTGGAGGTTTACTGTAAAACTGACACATAAAACAAAAGTTCAACACCAAAACGTTCAACCAAAAAACTGTATTTTATTTTAGTCTTGTATCTTAATACCCAGTGAAACGACAAGACAGGCTAACAGATAGTGGCATAGATGTGACACCAATTCTAAACGCAGACTCAAATTCCTTTTCAAGATAGCAATTGCTTCAAAATCATGACGTAGTGGAGGCTCACTGTACATATCTTGTCAACATTAAAGTTGAGAAAATCTCACCTATAATTCCACTGTCCTTGCTCTCCAGGGTGGAGGAGGGGCTTTGAGAAGGTGGGCTGAGGCTGCTGCCAGCAACGAGTACAGCGGGAGAGCATTGGGTGGGGCTGCGAACGGGGCTGGAGAGCGCCCCGCTAGTGCTGAGGCAGGAGCCACCACTGTGTGGTGAGGCCAAGGGCAAAGGATGGCACACATTACTGCCGCTTAAGGTGGAAGAGGGGCTCTCAGAACAAAGAGAGGCAGTGCTGCAAGTCAATGTGGAGCTGGGGCTCCCTCCCTGAGCGGGAGTAGGGCCCTGAAAAAGAAAAGAGACACTCAATGTAAGTCAGTCGGGGAAAATCACAATCGATTTTCTCTGTGGCAATGTTTGCCTTTCGCCTCATCCTATGGAAAGCAGCATGAACATTTTTTTGACCTCACTAGTATCACTTCAGCGCATCGATAGAATGTTCAACAGTGAAATCACCTTCTCGCGAGTCACTACGCGCGCAACTTTTGGCCTACTAGAGTGAAATTGTTACTACAATTTTTATTTGAGCATTTATTTGATGTCCTTGATATCCAATTGAAGGTCCATGTAGTAGTAAAGTATTTATCCTCACCTGTAGGACAACTTTTCCATACAAGTAGGCAGCTACATGTCACTAGTAAGGCAAAACTATGCACTAGTGGCCAACTGTGTGCTGCTAGTAGCCCTACTGACACAAACTCTAACGTTTTCACTGCAACTGTCATTTTCCCTATCATTTCAGAAGGACAGCTGGTTAGATTCTCAAATGAATCCTGCACTGTTGACATTCAGCACTTGCAGAAACACTCACTCAACACACACTGCTGTTCAAGATGGAAAATATCCTCATGGAGATGGATATTTTTCACAGATGAAAGGATACATTTAGGCACAGAAAATCCAATGAACACTTCATGTGGATGAAAAAACGAGGAACTAAAGATGAAGAATCAACAGTAGAATATCAACAGTAGAATATTATTAATTAGACTAGACTAGACTAGACTAGACTAGACTAGACTAGACTAGACTAGACTAGACTAGACTAGACTAGACTAGACTAGACTAGACTAGACTAGACTAGACTAGACTAGACTAGACAAGGCTTTTTTTGGGGGGTTTGGTTTGTATTCTAGTTTGAATAATTTCCCTGGGGAGGATAACAAAAAGTATCAAATGAATGTAAAACAATAAAAACCTGAAACAGTAGGACCAAGGCTAAAAACATTCATCTTGGCTTTTTTTGTAGTTCGGGGTTTAATCAGTCGACAAGTGAAGAATATACTAACATATTTCGAGACGCATGAAATAGCAATAGACTAGTCTAAAAATAAATAGAATAACATAGGCTGCAGGTGTTGGTTCTACTAAATGGTCAGTTTTACAACGTGCCTTTATGTGTTCCCTGCATCATTACACACAAAAGAACAGATTTTTTTGTTAGTAAATCGTGCTCACGGGAAAAATAGGCTTGTTCATAATATTTGTATCTTGCTGGTTTGATCAAAACGCACTTGGGGTCTTCTATCACTGATGCAACATTTATGCAATGCAGGTAGTGAAGAGAAATGAAGCGGCTCGCTGATGTTCCTATTATACCGGAGCCTAATCTATCTTAGCCAGTGCAGGACAAGCCACATTCTTCATATGATCCCTGCTATCTGGGTGAAATTGACTGGATCTGGAGCTCAGGTGGTGGAATGAGGCTGGCTAAATGGGCCAAGGCACAGAGATGGCGCCACAAGCACATTCAATAATTCTTGGACACAGAGTGGGACACAAACAACAGTCACATGAGCTATGCTATTGAAAGCCTTTTGAGCATTTATTCCATATCCTTGATAGTCACCTTCGGGTATTAACACGCCTTTTGTCCTCATAAGTAAAACAAAGATGCACTAAGTCACAGTAGTCAACTAGTGCAGAGTTTTGCATCATTAGTAGTAGTCGTCCTGCTAATATGCCAAAGGTGTTCTACTAGTGAAGAAAGCGTGTACTAGTGTGTGGAACTTAAAGTAAAGCAAAGATATCAAACAAATGTTCAAACAATATTCTTTACTAATTCTTTATTAATGTCTACATATGAGTATGCTCTTAGTCCACGCTATTAAGACAACTCAGTTCATTAATAATACAATTAGGGTGCTTTAGTAAGGCTGTGTCTTAATAGTATCTTTTCCCCACTGTTGCATGACATGTTGGCGTTTGCGCTTTCATTGACAACATTGTCGTACTATTAGAACAACTACATTTTTTTCAAGTCTCAAAGCCATTATTTATTACACATGACAATTTGAAATTTTAGTCTCAGTATTAGTGAGGATCATGGAAGTTGG
The DNA here is from genome assembly GCF_033458585.1 of Syngnathus typhle. Lineage (NCBI taxonomy): Eukaryota > Metazoa > Chordata > Actinopteri > Syngnathiformes > Syngnathidae > Syngnathus > Syngnathus typhle. Next base: position 11,731,559 of record NC_083741.1, on the reverse strand, counting down.
CATACGCAGGCCATATAAAATAAAGTTGTCAGGCCACATCTGGCCCCGAGCCTTTAGTTTGACACCGGTGCACTTGTGAAATGAAATGTCTAACTAATGAGAGAACAAAGAGAATACAAGACATGGACCTTAAGATGGAGATCGAATTAATGCTCAAATGAGTTTCCCAAGGATTGCAACATAAATCATAGTGTAGGTATATATAGCTCTCTTCTAATTGGATGATTGAATTCAAAGATGATCATCAGTATGTGTTTGGTACATAGTTGGCACATATTAAATTGGTTCTTCATAAAATAAATCATCCAGAAATGAAAATATGAAGAAAACTAGGCATTTTTATAGGCTAACAAAAGGAGAGTAGATCAAGATGGTTTCTTACCTTCTTTTCTTTCCTGTCCTCCATAGGAGAACTAGCTATGCCGGATGTTGCTTCTCCCAATAAGAAGCATAGTCTGGTCATCAGTTCGTGGGAAGAAAAGGAGGAGCCCCACTGGGGCTCCACGTGGAGGTCTGAAACACATATGAGCAGGCCGATAAAGATATGGAATGAATGCCTCTCAGTGATACGTCCTGTGTGGCAGCATGACTAGCACCCTGCGTGAATCGTGGGCATTGCATCCACAGGTCGGCACGCACGACTCCCCTGTTTAGAAATGCACTGACAGCAACGTAACGTTTGAGCATTCATTCCGTATCCTTGATATCGACCTTAAGGTCCATAAACTAGAAAGCTCTTGCAGTAGCAGAATGGCTAGGAGGAGCTGCATGTTATTATTATTGGGAAAGTTTGAGATGTTAACCTATAGCAGGCCAAAATTGTCCTACGAGTCAGGACAAGTAGATACTAGTAAGCGGGGATAGGTCACACCCCGATGCCCAAGGAGCATTTTTTTGTCAATATCTTTAATATGTACTAGTAGGCCAAAAGTGGCACTAGGAGTGAAATAAATTACTAGTAAGACACAATGGTCTTCAATGCTTGCCCGGCTATACAAGGACTGGTAGGCTCTTTGTCCTCGCTGGTAGGACAACTTTGGCAAACTTCATGTGTGTAGATATGTCATGCAGAAGTGCTAAAAATGTTACTAAAGACAGCTGCTCGTGCACGCTTGTCATTCAATTAGTGCACTAATAAATCAAGGATGCAGGATAAATGCCGAAAGGGCTTTCCATAGGTAGCGTCACAAGGTTGTGTGAGGTAGAGCGATTGCCAGGTGCTCGTGGTTAAAAGACAGCTTGTGAATTTTAATGAGCTTGGTGAGTAGAGAGATGCGGAGCTTTGGCTTTTGCTTCCTGGGGGAGTGCCTGACACACACATATCCTGCATTCATTTATCACTAGTTCAGGCTTCTTAATGCTTTGACCTCCGACCCATCGACAGTAAAACAGGTGCTTACATCTCCGTAGAATAAAAACATTCTTCAAAACTGTAACGTGTCTCTCTCTTGAACCAGCTGAGCAATTCACTTCTCATGTTCCTGCACCTCATGTTCGGGGCTGAGTAACATGCATATTGAGTAGGCTCATAAACAGGATGACAGAACATCTCAGATAACAAGAACAGCTCACGCCGCCTCGCACACACCACATTTGTTTTGTAATCATTCGTTCTCGTCGTTTCGCTCCGTCTAGTTTTGAGGTACACTCGCACATTCAACTCAGCACTAGCCTTGAGAGGATGAAGGTCAGTTTTAATAAGCTGGCCTGGGCATTTTGTTTCACAAGGTTCCCCAATTAGAGCCTTTCTCTATGCACTTCTCACTTCACAGCTTGGGAGAGGACGGCAAAAGGGTGGGGTGGGGGGTTGGGGGGTATGACAAGAAAACTTTGAATTTAGTCAGCAGAGCACGAAGACTCAATCCGGAGGAACACGAGGACAACATGAATGTCCAGTGCTATTCATCAAACCATCTAGCAGTTGCCATTGGAAACGGGAAGCTGAAAGGTGCCTGGCAACGGGGATTGCAAATGCCTTGGAAAAAAAAATCTTCATATAAAATAGCTCCCTCCTCACACACATAAGAAGACCCGTCTGCATTATTGATACTTTCTGTAAAAAAATGTCATTGAACTTCTGGGTGTGTAATCGACTTAACATACTGTGATTATACTGACATCATTTGTCTCATTCACCTGAAAGCAAGAACTTCATCCGGACGCTTACAGATGTTTCTAAAAGACACATACACTCGACTCACATTCATCACCTTTATCCCATTCATTCTCCTCAGCCGTGTTGCTTCTCTCATTATTGAGTACAAAACAGCCACAATGCAGAACACAATCACGGCTGGACTCTCACCTCTATGGTCTGTCTCGCCACAGCACGAAGCAAACACAAGACCTCCTCTTGAGTCACGCGAGCTGTCCACATAGTCCGGCTTCCTCACCCGTCCTTCGGCCACAGTGGAGGGGAGAAGAAGAAGGGGAAGGGGAGGGGTGGAAGAGGAGTGAACGCGAGATGGGAGGGAGTTTTTTTTTAGAGTGCAGCCAGGGAGGGAGGGAGAGAGAGAGAGAGAGAGAGAGAGAGAGAGAGAGAGAGAGAGAGAGAGAGAGAGAGAGAGAGAGAGAGAGAGAGAGAGAGAGAGAGAGAGAGAGAGAGAGAGAGAGAGAGAGAGAGAGAGAGAGAGAGAGAGAGAGAGAGAGAGAGAGAGAGAGAGAGAGAGATATTAAGGCCCTCTAGATAAGATCTGTGGTGAATTTAAATCATGTCCCAGGCGTATGAATTAAAATATACATATGATGGACGTGCCATGTAAACATTTTAAGGCTCACTCCAACATTGGCATTTGTCTGTGACATCTATATTGTGTGTGTGTGTGTGTGTGTGTGTGTGTGTGCGTGCGTGCGTGTGTGTGCTTGCGTGCATGCATGCGTGCAGGGACAGTGCACTATTGATGTGTGGGTGTGTCTCAATTTATGCAATGCAACAACATCTGAGGCTCCTCTGACGCACAGATTCTTTAGGAGTGACTGTGGATCGTCCATAATGAAACAGTGAGATTCAATTAATTTTCACACTGAGGGTTGGTCAGTGTTTGAGTTGACTACGCAGTAGTCAGACAACATACACTGCAGGTTAGTGCTATCTATCCATCTATCTATCTATCTATCTATCTATCTATCTATCTATCTATCTATCTATCTATCTATCTATCTATCTATCTATCTATCTATCTATCTATCTATCTATCTATCTATCTATCTATCTATCTATCTATCTATCTATCTATCTATCTATCTATCTATCTATCTATCTATCTATCTATCTATCTATCTATCTATCTATCTATCTATCTATCTATCTATCTATCTATCTAGTATCTAGATAAGTGGTTCTTCCATCTCCATCCGTGAGATAAAAATTTCTAGGCATCAAACTTTTTTCAGTGGTTTTTTTCCATTTCAGTTGACGACTGTGTGCAGCCAGTACTACTTGTGACGTTATCAAAGTATACAACATCATGTGCACGGTGTCGCACGTTAGCATGTCTGCCTCACAGTTAGGAGGGTGCGGGTTCGATTCAACCTCCGGCCCCCCCTGTGTGGAGTTTGCATGTTCTCCCCGTGCCTGCGTGGGAACTCCGTCGTCCTCCCACATCCCAAAACTATGCTTGGTAGACCGATTGAGCACTCCAAATTGCCCCTAGGTGTGAGTGCGAATGGTTGTTCATCTCTGTGTGCCCTGCGATTGGCTGGCAACCAGTTCAGGGTGTCCCCTGCCTACTGCCCAATGACTGCCGAGATGGGCTCCAGCACGCCTGCTACCCCCGTGAGGACAAGTGATATAGAAAATGGATGGATGAATGGATGGATGGATGGATGGATGGATGGATGGATAGACGGACAACATCTTGTGCTTCCCCAGTGATGCAGATGTCAACGAGTCATGGAAGGTAGTTGTGGGGAAAAAAACTAGGAAAACAGTCAAGTGTGTGCTCTGGTCCTTCAAGGAAAGTAGTTTCGCAATGATCAAAAAAGGCTCCTTTTCCCTCTATGGCTCTCTTTGTTATAGGACACTGCCACCTACTGTGTACTTTAAAACCATGCATGCATGACAGAATGTATTTGAACATCTTATGGTAATAAAAGAAACTGCAAGTCGTATTTTCCAAATGGCATCATAAATGGACACTACAGTCAAAAGACACATTATAGCAGCTTTTCATTCCCACTATGTTAAATCTTCTCCAGACAAAATCATGTGATATTGCAAATTAGACCCACCTAATTGTAGTTCCTTGCCTGAAGTCATCATGTTCAATCATTTACAGTGACAATCTGTCACGTGTTTGGTGCCCTCTGGGCCTCCGTCTGTATGCATGCATGCATGTGTTTGCTGTCATATGTAAGGCGCAGCTGAACGCACAGATGCTTGCTAATCAAGGCGAATTCATTATAGTAAGCGTTCCGCTTTCGGTGCTGTTCAGGTGGCTGTCATTGTCACTGTCAAGTCACCCACCTGGGAACTTGCTGCACAAATGGGATGGGATTAAGTTGTCATGGCGAGGGAGTGGAGGGGAGGATGGTAAAGAAATGGACAGCCCCTTAGTCAGTTGCCTGGACTTTCCATGGCTTCCTTGGTAACCGCTGTCAAAGTGATGGCGGTGTGGGGCATGTCCATCGCACTCCAGCTGCAAAGTGTTAGGAGGTTGCACTCCACCGCCTACAGAAAACAGGAGAAAGAAAGGCATTGAGTGTCAATCTATTGAGATGAATTGTTGCTATTTGTCCATGTTATTCTTCACCGCAAAAATATTATTCCACATTTCACTTTCATGTTTCTCATTTGATTCAAACCATTCCATATTATTATATACGTACATCAACATTATCGATGTTCCCAAAATTCCCGCTTTTTCCACAATTTCTCATTTGTGAATGACTGATACAACAAAAGTTCTTTCTTGTTCTGGATTCAATCTGTTTAGCTCAATCTTGACATCTTCAAATGTAATTTTCCACATTCCCAAAATTTCCACATTTTTTTCCAGACTTTTCAGCTTATTCGGGACATCTTGGGAACTATCGAGAGACGGGTTTGGTTGTGGAACAAATGAGTGTAAACTTGCATCTGAAGGTCCTATTGTACCATGTTGAAGTAGTTTTGCAAGCACCTCAGTAGTGTTATTCTTTGATATTAAACCAGACAAGGAAATAACATAAATGAGATGTGTTTTGGATTTTTGTCATGGTTGGTGTTCCTCCACTTTTGATCAGGGCAGTGCAAATGTACAGTAAACACGCAGTATCATTTTAATGAGACTGACACAGTTCCTCCGCAACCCAGGGCGGCGCGGCATTAAATATTAATGAGGACAATGTTTTCTATTGGACTGAGCTCTACTTATGTTTGTCGATCATTACAGCAGCTCTGAAATCATATCTGCACTGCAGCAACTGCAGCCCATGCAGGAAATTTGCTTTATTTCAACAGCAACATTCTTACATGTTCATAATTAATTTGAAATGGGTCTTCAAAACAAAGAGTATGGTTGTTTTAAAGTGGATGCAACATAAAGAGGCCCATTGAATCTACTTGAATCATTGCGGATTCGTCCCTGTGTTGTACTAGGTCATGATGTTTTCTGACACACTTGAAATGAGGCTAACTGAACAGGCTCCACTTCAATCACCCCAGAGAACTTGGCAAGTTCCATTAATACAACTGTGAGCAGGTTCACTATTAGAATCATTTCCCCTTTCTCATTGTTAGTCAGGTAAGCACCTTTTACTGAGATGATAATGAACCAAAACAAGCCTACGATGCAAGATGTGCTTATTTGTTTGTGCTTACCAGGATGTTTCTGCCTCCATGTTTCAGCTGTTCTTTCTTCTTTGTGTTTTTTTTGTCCAAACACTGCCTTGAACATTCTGCTCAGTCTGTAAAGGGTTGGAAAATAAAAAAACACTATAGTGATGTGTTACTTTGGTGTCACAATAGCAGATTTCATTGGATACTGTTGCAGTCATAAAAAGCCTTTTTGTTTGTTTTATTCTAAGAAGCATTCATTGTTACCTGATAATGGCTTCTTCAATGGCGTTTTCTTAGAAATCCACACTTCACCGACAGACTCCTTGTACCTCCTCCGTCGACTCACATTGAGGAGTCGACCAGCACATGCGTATTCGTTTTATGTCCCAATTTTGGTGTATTAATATTTGAGCATTTGCCCTCTTAAAGAAACAATGTGACTTTTTGCTTTTGCTGCCTAATCTATTTCAAGCATCATAGTTAAAATCTCCCATTACGAGAGGATGCAATTTCAGAACAAATGCTTGTGAATGCTGAATAGATTAAACTGCATGGAGTTCTTGAATGTGACACTTGAAATGTGTAAGGAGGTGAAAATGTAAAATATCTCGTAATATGAGAAAGTAATAATGATAATAATAATAATATTAGTAGTATTTGGAGTCTCCAAGAATGTAGAAAAGTGTCATATATCCCTCCAGGTTCTGCAGAGATACATTTATGATCTGTTTGGGGGGCTATTTTGTACTTCGTTCAGTTTTCTCCGTTTTCTATTACGTATTTTTATCTATTACATCACATCCGTTGGGGCGGGACAAACCAAAGAAGGAAAATCCACCATCTTTAGTACTTGGAGAGACTATTGTTGTCCAAACAGACCGTTCTTTTGCTCAGTTTGTGGCAAAGGATTCTCTCAAAAAGTAAACATGATTACACACAAAGAGACACATGCGAGGGAAACCATTTGTGTGCTCAGTTTGTGGCAAAGGATTCTCACGAAAGCTAAATATGACTACTCACTCAAGGAGAGAAACCATACACCTGCTCCCTGTGCAACAAAAGCTTGTACGAATGTTCAGGTTTGCTTGAACACATGAGAGCAAACACTGGAGAAAGGTTTTTTTCTGCTTACTGTGTGGTAAAACATCCCGCAGTAAGTCACTTTTGAAAAGGCATATGAGGACACATACTTGTGAAAAAGTCAAAGTTTCTCTAATAATTATCGGCATGTCTGTACTGGTAGGGATGGGAATTCAGAAACGGTTCTCAACCAGAATTTCTTGGGATTGTTTATGTGTGTGTGGGTGGGGTCACAAACACACACAATCAAACCATCATATCCGGGAATCAAAACTTACAGTGTCGGCACACAAGACAGGCAAGTGCACCCCAGCACCATCAGCTACTCTGCATTACCAGTTGAATTTTTGGGATGAAGTTTGATGACGTGTTAGCAGAAGTGAAAGGCTTCGGGCCGTTTCAGTATAGGCTGATGCTATCGTTGACGATTCCTCGTCTGGCTATGCCTTTACAATTTCTGCTGAATAATTTCATCGCGTTTATTCCTCCTCACCACTGCAACGTCAGTGCTTTAGATGATGGAGATGTTTTTAGGAATCTCTCCAGTGAGGAAAGGCTTATAGTCAGTATTCCGGTCGAGGGTGTCGGGAGTCTGAGCTCTTGTCAGATGTTTGCGGAGCCTCAATTTCATCTGTTGCTGAATTCCTCCAACACGATGGTGTTGCCGACTGTACATTGTCAGAATGGATGGGTGTATGATACCTCCATCATGAAGTCTACTCTGGCGACAGAGGTGAGTAGGTCCTCAATTTCTCTAAAGATCATCAGATATATGCTTGATTTTAAATCACTGGATTCTTCAGTGGGATCTGGTTTGTGAGCGAAAGAAAATGAACCGATCTACAGCCACTATTTTCTTCTTGGGCGTCATGTTGGGATCAGCAATCTTTGGCCAGCTCAGTGACAGGTCCTCATGTTTATTTATGTTTTTTTGCACTTCTGATTTTGTTTGTGCCTGAGGTGTTTCAGCTATCAGTATGAAGATAATCTTATAGTCTAAAAGCTAGCTTCACATGACGGACATTGTTTTAGTCTCTCTTGTGATTCCATTTTTTTTTTTCTGGCAGATTTGGCAGGAAAACTGCGCTGTTGGTGTCCTATGTGATAACCACGATCTTTGGATTCGCAAGTGCTCTGTCAACTAATTTTGCCATGTTTGCAGTCATGAGATTCTTTACTGGCTTCGGAACTTCTGGAGTCATCATAGCTAGTGGGGTTTTGTGTGAGTTTTATTTTACATGCAATGAGTACATAACAAGCAACTGAACTTGACTCAACAGCAACCTTGAAATTGACCTTTTCCTTGTCCTAAATCTCTCCTCATAGGTATGGAATGGGCGGACATCAAGCATCGATCTTTAATGTACATTGTATTAACTATGGACTGGAGTTTGGGATGTTCGCTGCTTGCTGCGCTCGCCTATTTTGTGAATGATTGGAGGTATCTGACGGCGGCGGCAACAAGCCTGCTGTTGCCGCCCATCATTTATTGGTGGTGATAAAAACGGATCAAATTATTTCTGAGAGTTTGAAACCAACTGTCACATTTTTACGACCTTTAGTTATGATGGTTGAGAATATTGTGATTGATAGTGTGTATGTGTGTGTGTGCGCGCGTGCGTGTGTGTGTACAGGTGGCTTCCAGAGTCTGCCAGATGGCTGGTGAGCCAGAAAAAGGTTAACCCAGCTTATTTTTATCTAAGCAAGTGTGCAATGGTAAATGACAGAAAGCAATTTATGGATGACCTAAAACCTGAGGTGCAAACTCTTATTGGTGAATTAGTTGAGTCCGATTTTTTTGTTATTGCTCGTCATCAATTTATTTCTCCTATCTGCCGCAGGATTTGTTAAAAAGAATTGTGGTTGAAAATGAAAAAGGGAAATATTCCTTTTTGGATCTTATGAGGACTCCAACGTTGAGAAGACTGACTCTAATTGCCGGCTCTGTGTGGTATATGGCTCAACTTGGCAAGGTTCAACAGTATTGAAAAATTTCACAACGCAGATCAATCTCTTCTCCTACTCATAGGTTTGGAGTAGCCAGCAGTTACTACGGCATCACTTTGAATGTCTCTGGATTTGGCGTAAACATTTTCCTCACGCAGTTGATCTACGGCGCCATTGAAATACCCGCCAAACTTGTCTGCTTTTTTTCAATTAACAAAATCGGCCGAAAGTTAATTGTGAGTGGTGGACTTCTTCTGACTGGACTGTGTTTGATTTGCGTCATATTTATCCCATCTGGTAAGTGACGACAGTGCAAGAAATTGGGAGACCCGCTCAGTGGGCTGAGAAATATGCTTCTCGGATGTCTTTGTTTCAGATATGGCAGTGTGTCGGACAGCAGTGGGGACACTGGGCAAGTTTTTTTCCGAAGCAGCTTTCACAGTTTTGTGTTTGTACACAACAGAACTCTATCCGACAGTAGTGAGGTCAGTGAAACACAATGAACAGAGAATTATGATACCCCCAACTTGTAAAAGGCCTGTGATTGTCTGTCAATTTTCTATCTTTGGTACACAAAACAAAACACACTGCTTCCTCATTCATTATATGTTTTGTCACAGGCAAATTGGTTATAGCTGCTGTTCTATCATCGGCCGTCTCGGTGTGGCACTTTCACCCCTGGTGGCTCTTCTTGACGAAGTGTGGGTCGGTTTACCCAGACTCCTGTTTGGCCTGATGGCTTCAGGTGCTGGGTTGTTAACCTTCTTCCTCCCTGAGACAAATAACGTCAGCCTCGCAGAGACACTCCAAGATGTGGACCAGAGGAAGTAATTGTTTTGGAAATATTTCTTATGATCATAGATGGAATTTAGTAAATGACAATACAGTGTCCTTGATGTTTCAGAAGATCAGACTCCACAAGGATAACAACAATACACCACCCTAGTTTTTGCAAATGCTACAAAACACCTAACAAAACTCATTAGGGAAGAATTGTCACGTAACACATTGTTGAGTTGTGTACTGTTTGTTTTACTCTATGATCCGATAAAGATTCTCAAACAAATTGGTTGTACGGTTCAACATGTGGCTGAAAATGTGTAACTATCATAAATTATATCATACAAGCACTGACACTTTGCATCTAGCAATTTTTGCTGAGCTTTCTGACATTGTTACTGTTTTATTCAAATCCTTCAGCTGAAAATGTCGATCCACAATCCAGTCAGCTTTTGAATCAAAGTTTAATTTGTCACTAAATATTAATTGAAGACAGGAACACATGTTTGCAACAGCTCAATATTTGTTCAGCATTATAAGTGGCACTTTCGAGATGACGTTTGATGACATGTTAAGACAGCTGAAAGGTTTGGGGAAATTGCAGTTCCGTCTCATTTTGTTAGTTGTTATCCCTCGCGCCACTTTGCCATTTCATTTTATGATGAATTATTTCATCGGGTTCATTCCTTCTCATCACTGCAACGTCAGCGGTGTAGATGACGGTGGTGTTTTTTTGGAATCTCTCTGATGAGCATAGACTAACTATCAGTGTTCCAGTTCAGGACGATGGGACTCCGAGCTCCAAACGTTATTCAATTCACCTCATAATTAGCGGCAGTTTGGCAAACAGTTTGCAGGGTGGGAGCAGCAGAGGCCTGAGTTCCTTTTCATTAAAGAAGAGCAGCTTCATTAACTGGATTTCCCGGTGTTTCGTCATTGTCAAAAGCAAAGATGATGATGAAGGCAAATGTCAAAATAAGCGGAAGAGAGCGGAGGAGGCTCCAGGCAGCAGTTCCAGTCAACACATGACAACAAATGGTGATGAAGACCACCGCAGAGGATCACAAGTAGAAAGCCTCTTAGCTCCATTATCAGACAGTAGTGTCACAACATCTGACAGTGATGATGATGAACACTTTAAAGAAGAGATGACAATGGACCCAGGAAATGTTTTCAATGTGACAAGGCGTTTGACCACAAAACAAATCTGAAAAAGGCACGCGATCATTCACACAGGAAGAACCTTTCAGCTCTTCACTTTTTGGCAAAAGATTCAACCAGACGGTGCACCTCACGTCACACCTGAGAATACACACTGGAGAGAAACTTTTCATTTGCTTGGATTGTGGTAAAAGTTTCAATCCCAAGACAAATTTGAAATCACAAACAAGGACCCACACTGCAGAGAAACAATTTTCTTGCCCGGCTTGCAACAAAGCATTTATTAATTATTCTGCAATGATTAAACACACAAGAGCACACACGGGAGAGAAACATTATTCCTGCTCCTGTGATAAAGTTTTTGCTGCAAGCTCAACTTTAGTGACACACCTGAGAACTTTTTCCTGCTCTGTATGGAAAAAGCTTACGTGAAAATTCTCTCTTGAAAACACACACGAACACACACACTAGTGAGAAATCCAGTTGCAGTGCGTGTGATCAAAATCCTTTAAAAAGGATCAGCTTGACAAACATGCCTGAGCTAGTAAGAACAGGAGCAGTACATGAAGCGGCATTCTTTCCATAAAAATTAAGCAACACGCATATTTTGAGAACTGTGAGTAAGAGTGAGAACAGCTGCAGAGCATTACTGTAAAAAGTATTTTAATACGTTTTAAGGGTATTTTTTCTAAATAATTTTAAATGTGTTAAAATGTGTGGTAGAGGTTAAAGTAATAAAAATGATTAGGTGTTAGTGTAGATGTCCTGGTACTGCAAATTTGGCCAATCGTCGTGGTTTTTGTTTTTTCTATTTGTTGCATTAAATCAGGGATGTCGAATTCATTTTTTTTTCGCTGGCCGTACTGTAGTCATAGGTTTTTTCGGAGGGCCATTTTGACTGTCAACCCAAATAAATGTATGAGCACCTCATATTACGTGCAGTACAAGCTACAAAACAAACTGACAAATAACTCGTTTTCAAATCAGATGAGTAAAAACTGGTCAAATATAAAAGAAATATATATATATATATTAAAAGTGAAGACAATTTGCAATACTAGTAATGACACACGAATTTGATGCACAATTTGTCTTCGCGGGCCACATTAAAGGATCTGGCGGGCCGTGACTGGCCCCCGGGCCTTGAGTTTGACATCTGTGATTTAGACACAATATATATATCACATATAAAATAAAAATTCCAAGAACAGAGGTGTATAATTGAACTTCTTGTTTTTCCTACCGAGGCCTCTGGTGGTGTCTTCTAGGAATTATTTACAGTTATCAGTGTGTTTTTTTTAATTGACAGTACATGCCGTTGCCTCCAAAATTTTGTCGGCAACGCAAATGATGGCCATCTTTCTTGGTTTATCATTTACTAAAAGTCTTGCCTCCCATTACGACGACTTGGTGGACATTGGAGCGTGTCAAGTTAGTTTAAGAGTTTGATTAAGCGTCACTCATCTAGTTATGCCTGGTGAGAGTCGCACGCACGGGTGACGTTCTAAATAAGCGACAGTGCCATGTTAAAGCAACGCGTTTGCTAGCGTTACATCGCAAGCAGAGTGTAAAGTGTTTAGGTTATCGTATGAAAATGTGTAAGGTAGAAATGCTGAGAGCATTCCTTAATCAGCGACTGAGCGCTGCCGTCGACGAAATAGTTGTTGTGTTTGAAAGAACGATAGCAGAGTACGAGGAGGAACTTTGTCGGACAAAAGAGGAAAACGAAAGACAACGTCAACTGCTGGATGCTTTTTTCATGCCTCAAGTTGCGGTGCAGAGAGCGGGTTTGTTGATCTCTTTCTCTCACCTTTCTCGTAACTTAAAAATAAGAATACAATCAACGCAATATAACATAGTACGTCTGTGCCACGTACATCATCTGGAGCAGTTCACCATCAGTATTTATCTCACATGACAAAACATGACATACTTAAATAAAATCCACCATAGTAATCAGAAATGATGATTGATAAATATATTAATGTGCGAAGATCATTAAAGGCATGTTTTGATCGTCAAACATAACTTTAAAACATAATACGTTTTGCTCTGAGTAACCAATCAGAGGACGGGAAATGTCGTTATTATTGTGGGTCTGACTGATTATAATACAGTACATCATCTTCACACTGAGCATCGTCAAGAAAACAATTTCCTCATTTGATTGTTCCCTTGTGTCCTGCAGAGGTGAATGAAGAAATCCTTCATCCTGTGCAGCAGGAGTGGAGCTCCAGGGTGGAGCAACAGGAACCAGACCCCCCTTACATTAAGGAGGAAGAGCAGGAAGATGATATCACCAATTTGCCATTGACGGTTGCTCCTGTGAAGACTGAATGTGATGGAGAGAAAGGTCAGAGTGAGCTGAACAGGTGGACCGAGCCTCCAAGCAGCAGCTTAAGCCACATGACAAGAGAAGATGATGGAGAGCACTGTGAAGCATCACAACCAGAAAGCCTCTTGGCTCCTCTATCAGACGACTACATAATGCCACATTCGCCTGACACTGATGATGAAGAACACTTGAAAGGTGATTCGACGTATCACACTGGCAAGAAACATTGGAAATGTTCCCAATGTAACAAAACCTTTGGTGTCAAGATAAATCTGAAAAGACACATGGTCATTCACACAGGAGAGAAACCTTTCGCCTGCTCGGTTTGTGGTAAAAGGTTCACCCAAAAGGCACACTTGACATCGCACTTCAGAACACACACTGGAGAGAAGCCTTTTGCCTGCTCCTTTTGCGGTAAAAGATTCTCTCGAAGTGAATGTTTGATAACACACACAAGGACACACACTGGCGAGAAACCGTTTCGTTGCAATGTGTGTGATCAAAGATTCTCTTATAAATATAAGATTAAGAAACACAAGTGTCCTGGTGAGAGGAGCAACACTAAATGAAACATTCAAAACTTTGACATGCCAACAAATTTTGAATGGTTGCGGTTAGCTGAAAAAGTGTGTTTGACTACCAAAATCCTACCTGGACACTTCACAACTATCATAATTTATTATCATTATTATTATTTTGTATCTGTACGTGACCATAATTATTCTGAAATAAAGAAATCAAGATGTAACCAAAGTTACTTTGTGCTTGTTTTTGCAACAAAACAAAAAAAAGATCTGCAAATAATGTCTGCTATTTTATGCCTATCATGCTCAGTGTCTTGAAAACGTAATTATACTGCATGACCTTTATCAAATTTGGTCACTTTAGAACCACACATTTCAATATTTTCTTATTCAGGTTTTACATAATAGAGGGAGAACAAGAAACGGAGAGAGAAAGAGCGAGATCTCTAAAATATTCAGGCTAGTGGCCCTTGAGGTATGGAAGACCAAAACTGCCAACATAAACAATAAATCAAGTAAATTAATAAAATTAAATGAAAAAAGGTCAAATTATTTCATTGGTTCTCCATCGTCGCTGACCGAATCTGGACACACCTCTCTGTAGCGTAAAAACGTAAAGTTTGTCTATGTGATGTTTCCGTAGTTGATCGCCGCACGTCAGGTTTTCACCGACAAAATGATGTGATTGCAGAAACCGTTTTACAACTGTAGTTGCAGCGATTTTCTCACAATTCTCTTGTATTGTCCGATCACATGGCACAGCAAACATTTTAACACTCTTTTAACGTCGTGTCGGTGCGCTTGGAAACTCCTGCAGCTGGTTGCACTTGCTAGCTGCGAACAAAGACGCGTTTGTTAGCAACGAATGCTAACAAGGCTAGCATGTTGACAGTGGAAAGCTGAGAACGTTTTGATCTATAGTTAGACAAATCCGATTGGTGAAGAAATACGCAGAGAATGATAGCCCAGTACGAAGAGGAGTTTCTTCCTGCCAAAAAAGAGAACGAACATCGACATCGTTGGGTGTTGCACACAGGTTTGTTTTTCATTAAGTCATTCTATTATTCCGAGGTGTCAAGTCACACAAGTCATAATTAAGTCTCAAGTCTTAACTTATTAACAAAATGTCAGGGTTTTTGAATAACTGGTGAAGTGTTGGAGTACTTTCTAAACATCTTTTTGTGATCAAACTAAATTGTCAGACAAAGCCTTGTTCCCAAATCTAATGAATTATTTTGTTATTAACCTCAATATTATGTACACACCAGCTCATATTGACAAAAAAAAGCGTTGCAAATATATGAGAAATTTTAAATTCTTTAATTAGTTTTTGTAGTTGTCAAGTTGTAACTTGTCATTAAATGGTTTGGTGTGTAGAATTGGCAGGGGGAAATTAATTCTGTTTTACAGTAAAGCTGTAAATGTGGAAAACTTTAATTGCTAAGAATCCGTTACGGATAACCTCAGTGACCACACAACTATTATTAACATACTAATTCTTTCACCCAGTCGTTGATTTTCTGCCCTTCAGATGTCAGTAAAGATGCCAATTCTACTGAGGAGCAGGAGTGGCGCTCCAGGGTGGAGCAGCAGGAGCCAGAGCCTCCCCGCATTAAAGAGGAAGAGGATGAACACAGTATCAATGAGGAGGGTGAGCAGCTTGGGGGGCTGGACTTCCCAGTGATTCGCGTCATCGTGAAGAATGAAGACGACGAAGATGAGCCTCACTCCTCACAGCTTCATGGCAGCGACGGTGAGAAGCGATCCCAAGCCGACAGTCACATAGCACAACTATCAGAGAGCGAGGACACACGCTCACATTCTCCTGACATAGATGATGAGCATTGGGCCAAACGCTGGAAAGGTGATCGGACATGTCCTTCTAACAACAAACACTGGACATGTTCTATATGTGGGAGAAGCCTTTATGACAAGAAAACATTGAAAGTCCACATGAGAACGCACACGGGAGAGAAACCTTTCGTCTGCTCGGTATGCGGTAAAACATTCGCTCAGAGGGGTAACTTGATCAAACATACAAGAACGCACACTGGGGAGAAACCCTTCACTTGTCCATATTGCAGCACAAGTTTCAGTGACAGTTCCACGTTAGTGAAACACATGAGGAGACACACGGGTGAAAAACCTTTCAGCTGCTCCTTGTGCGGCGAAAGATTCTCTCGGAAGTCCAACTTAACGACGCACACAAGAACGCACACTGGAGAGAAACCGTTTGCATGCTCGGTTTGCAGCACGACATTCAGCGACCGTTCAACGCTGAACAAACACATTAGAACGCATACAGGAGAGAAACCTTTTAGCTGCTCAGTGTGTGGCCAGAGGTTCTCTCAGAAGGGACACATGACGACACACACGAGACGACACACCGGAGAGAAACCTTTTACCTGTTCAGTCTGCCACACCAGTTTCAGTGACCGTTCAACATTTGTCCGGCACATGAGAAGACACATGGGACAGATGCGTTTGCCTGCCAGTGAGAAAAAGATCAATTGAAATGGCAAGCTGATGAGACAATTTTGATTCGTAGTGTGTTTTGATGTCTTTTTTTTTTATGGCGCCGTCGTGAGAGTGGCAGCATCCCAGCAGTGTCCCATAGTGCATTTTCTCCTGAAATTTCATCTGAAAGTCCAATATCCAGAACTTTTTTAAGTAGTGTGGATGTCAAGATAAGAAAGCTAAGTGTGCTGGTGGACAACATATTATGTATATTTTACATTCAAAACATTTGCTATCTTAAATACGTACAATACCGACTTGTACATAAGCACAGCTTACTTCTGTAATATCCGATCATGATTTTGATGCTCCTAATAAATTGAAATGTTAAGAATGTTGTTCTTGTGCTTTACTGGCTGAAAATAACTTTTGTCTTCTCTTGGGCCAAGAAACATGTATAACGGAAATAAAATCTACCTCTCACTCACATGGAAATACATCACATACAATTTCATCAGAAACGCCTCGCACGCACGCACATACCCTAACCCCCATACACACACACCTTTCTGTAATAAGTAGTAATATTTTTTGGTTTGACATTTAAAGTTAAATGTTTTGGTATCATCCTGAATATGAAAAATGTGTACCATACTCTAAGCCTACTTGAGGTTTCTGAGGTGACGTTTGGAAATGGCTGTGCTCTTGCGCACTCAAAGAGGATGTGCTTCGAGTTTCGCTTAGCCAGCCAAGTGTGGCTTTTTTTCTGTGGCTTTTTCTGAGCATGACGCGTTTCGAAACTTCCTCTTTGTTCTTCTCTAATATTACACTTGCACGCCAAAGTCTACATCTTTTCTGGACGTTTGTTTAATCAGTGGTTTCTTTTTCTTGCTAGATAGCCGACAGAAAGTAATGAAAAGCTGCTGTTCTCATACTTTTGGTTTGGGAGAACGTTTTCCCAGGATTCTTTGTAAAACGGCATATAAACATCACTACTACGTGTACTCCTGAATCCCGTAAGAATTTTAAATATGAAGGGGAAAAAAGAATCCCAAGCTATGGTTGACAGACGAAAGTGGGAGAATCATTGAGTCTCACGTTGCTATCAGATTGTGCACGAAATTTTCTGCAGATCTGACCCAAACAAAAGTGCATCACATCCTGTCCTACCCCACTCACTAGCAGTTTCATTTTAGTGATGTGACACTGTTGACAGGCATCACACCAGGACATGTCGTTATTAGATTGGGGTCCCGTGATGCAAGTGCTTGTCCTCCTCTTCTGGCTCGCGTTGTCTTACGCCGATGAGGGTGAGTTTGTCTCCAAACTTTTGTGTACTACTTTTGTTTTGGAAAATGGTCAGATGTGCCAGGTCATTCAATTAAAAAAATAGTATATGTATATAATAAGTAACTCAAGTAAGTTTATTTTAATGTTTTTTCTTGTCTTTGTTGTTTTTAACTGTTTGTTGTTGTCTGGCTCCATGAACAGAACTTTGTGCAGCAGTGGTTGTTTTAAAGTGCGCTATGAAAACACTTGAGCTGAGTTATTGTATTCTTCTAATGAGTTAGAAATGTAGAGATGTGACTTGTGCCTTATGTGGCCTGGGGGGCTCTACTTTTCCCTCCCGCGTAATCTTCTCTTTGGCCTTGGTGTTCAGATTGCGTGGAGTCCAACAGTATCTTTACCACTATTGGGCAGATCACCAACTGTCCCAAAGAGAACAACCAATTTACAGAGAGCAAGTCTGAGTTGACCTTATCCCAAATCTTAGCATTTCTTCTCAATGCCTCTGACCTTTCCAACTTTCTTTTTTTTCCCGTTCTCTGTGACAGACTGTGAAGACGTGCTCTCTAAATGCCTTGCTCAAAGTTCCTGGATCAGGTAATCTCCTTAAAGTGCATTCGCACATATGTTCAATACCACAAGTGTAAATGGAGTGCCAACATTCTACAGTGTTCCCACTGCAGGTTCAATCCTTAAATCCACCATTCAATTTTTGAAAGGGCAAATTAAACAAGGTTGCTGTATTTTCTTTGTAAACTATTAGAAAACATCATAACTGGTTTATGTTTCATTGTAACATAAACTAGAATGAGCATATTGGAAAAAAAATTAAAAAGTGGACTAAAAAAAGAAATCATACATTATGATGTATGTGTAGAACAAGATGAAATAAAAAGCGAACAAAAATTATGACTCAACCTTTTGAAGTAGAGTGTAGGCGTAGGAAACACAGAAGTGATACAAAATATGTCTCACTTGGTACTCAATTTTCTTCGTTGTCAAACATATGTAAAAAAAAAAGTTAACTATTGTATGGTCAAATAAATTAAAACAACATCCCCTCAATTTTAGACCACAACATTTTAGTGTTGCCCTAAATGGCACTGAAGTTTATGAAGCCATGATGTTATATTGTGTCACTTTTATGTTTGAAGATGTTATAAGCAGCAGATTGTAAATTGCAAACCAAGAGGACGAGGTGGGAGCAGCTTCATTTTTAGGACGGTCGACCCTTCCGAAGAGGTGAGATGATTTCTTATGTGCTTTTATTTTATTTTGACCGTTGCTCACCGATCAGAGAACCTTGACTTGCTGTTTATCATGGCTATTACTAATTGACTCAATCATGCTTAAAACCAGGCATCAATGTCATAATCAATTCAGTCAGGCACCTATATTGAAATTCAGTCACAAATGTTCTTCAATGAGTCACTTAAATCAGGAATGGCATTAGTTTTACAGTTTTAATTAAAGTGAGGTTTGATCTGGCACGAATGTTACAATCGACATTACGCAATGATGATTTCATTTCATGTTCGAAAAGGAATGAGAAGTAAAACTTTGTTGCAATTGACTCACATTATTGATGGTAAAAAAAATGGTTCTTGAATGAATATCAGAGCAGGGAGCGCCCAACTCCAGAACATGGTGTTCACATCCCATCGTCAGCCCTCCAGAGAAGCACAGCACCCGAGTCCACGGACCTGGTGGTGGTGGTGGTCACTGTGCTTGACAGCGCATATTTCAAGGTCAGCACGAGAGAGCGTCCATTACATTAAGCCCCAAAATGTGAAGTTAAACTTTGTTCGAATGCAAAGCATAGAAGCACTTTCCAAAGCTCTACTATGCAGCACGCATTCCATTGAATAATAATCTGATAATAAAGATAATCTGTACCCATTGGAAATTTCAAACCTTAAAGACATTACAGACAATCTTTCTGATTCCATAGCCCCCAAAACGAAGAAGATTCCTTCCTGGCCCTCCAGGCACAGTGTTGGGAGGGACTGTCCTGGTGGTGCAGGCAGGTTTAAACCCGCTGCAGAACCTCTCAGAACCCATCACCATGACCTTCAAACACAACAAGAAGGTAACAACCAACCAGGGGTCCCTGTCCTAAGTTGTTTTCTAACTTTTTGAACAAATCTTTCAGGTTGCCAACGGGATTTGTGTGTTCTGGGAGGAGATAAATGAGGAAGACGGAACTGGTGGGCGCTGACATCTGCTTCATGTCTTCATCTCCAAGCGCCACCCCTCACGCTGATGTATTTGCATTTTCTCTTTTCTAGGTCACTGGAGCACATTCGGCTGTATCACCAGTAACGCTGGCAATGAATTTATTTGTCGTTGCAACCATTTGAGCTTCTTTGCTGTACTTGTGGTAAAAATCATCATGAAAATATCACACACACACAAACACTACATCATTTGTCACACACATGCATGTCACATTTTTTATTTATTTATATATTTATTTATTTGTTTGTTTGTTTATCAGGAACATTGTTTGGAAAACATTAAACTCAAGGGTTTCATGCTCGCCAGATTTGATTTATTTTTTGCTAAATTTCCTCCGCTACAAGTAATGCAATTGCAAAAAACGTGTGAACGTTTAAGCTAACCTAACGTGAATATTTTTGAAAACATTAAGATAGTTCCAGTCATCCTCAAAGAGAATATAATACAGCCTGAGCTTTTCTTTGAACAGAACCCTGATCTCTCACTGAGTGAAGAAGACGCCTTCAACCTGAGTTTGATCACTTACGTGGGATCAGCGCTCTCCGTCATCTTCACCATCATCAGCTTGATCATCTACTCGTGTGTAAAGTCAGTTCTTCAACTTTTTCTTCACTTTACTTCAAATTAAAGAAGCACTTTGATTATCAAGTAATTTCATACAGCATTTATCAAACATTTGGTATCAAGGTAATAATTTCGACCACCCCCGAGGATCCAGAGACTCCAGTTTGGCAACCATTGAGCTAATGATGTTTGTCTCACTCAGCAAGCAGCAGCCAGAAAGAGCCATCGGCCTGCACATGCACCTGACGGCGGCGCTGCTGTGCCTGCACCTCTGCTTCTTGCTCTGCTGCTTGTGGGCCTGGAGGCTCGGCGAGCAGCAGACCGACTGGTTCTGCGGGGCTCTGGGCTTCCTTCTGCACTGGTCTCTGCTGGCCACTGTCTGCTGGTCGGCCTTGGAGGGCTTCCACCTGTACCTCCTGCTGGTGCGTGTCTTCAACATCTACATCAGGAGATACCTGCTCAAACTCAGCGTGGTGGGCTGGGGTAAGGAATGCAGAAGACCTAGGTTGTCCGACATGGGTCACAACATAAACCGCAGGCTTTCCAAAACGACAGTCTACTTCTTTTTATCGCCAAGGATCGATTCTAATCTAGACCAACCAGACAATACGTAGGTAAAAAAAAAATCCACTATCAAGAATGACATTTTCTTGGACATAGCTTTATTCCTTACATGCGCAGTCAAAACACTTATTTTGTTCACATTGACATGTTTAAAGCAACAATAAGGGTTTTTTTTTTTCTTTCTCTTCAGGTATGCCCACACTGATCGCTTTGATTTGTGGAGCGTCTGGTGTTTATGGCAAATACACGCTGAAATTGTGGGACTCTGACAACTACAATAATTCAACAATGCAGCTGTAAGTTAGGCAGCAACCTCATCACTGATGTTTGTAATGTGGAAAACACATAGTCTATTCTTTGATAAATCATTTGCAATCCAAAAAAATGCTAAACCTTTAGAGATGCCTAAATTATTTTATTCTACATTCCAGTTTTTTTCTTGTTTTGTAGCTCCAGTTTCTCAGTGCACTCATTCTACAAACCAACAGGTGCTGGATGAACAACAAATTCATTCATAGGCAAGCAGTCATTTATGCCACCACGATGGTCTTCCCGTGCCTGGTGGTGGTCTTCAACTCCTGCATGTTGGGCCTGGTAGTCTTCAAGTTGTGGAGGCTGCGAGCAGGCGGCGGGCCGAATGGCGCCAGGGAGAAGACCAGCAGGTTGTGGAAGGACTGCGTGACCGTGCTGGGCCTCAGCTGTGTGCTGGGCTTACCTTTTGGACTGTCTAGCGCCACCTACGTCTCCCTGCCAGGAATCTACATCTTCACCGTGCTCAACTCCGTGCAAGGTGAGTCAAGGAAAAGCAAACAGCAGTAAGGTACGGGTGTTGTCCACCTTTTAGGCCAGGGACCCTTATTACCATTATTTTGCTGACTGCCATGCCTTGAGAACCAGTGGTTCAAAGTCTACACATATTATTGACTAATGTATTTTATTGATCCCTCTCTAGCTGCACATATTATTGATTATTGTATTTTATTGATTTCTCTCTAAGGGGCCTTTGTGTTCCTGTGGTCCTTGGCGTTAACGTACAAGTCTCGGTCGGACGCCACCTCCTCCTCAAAATACACGTCCTCCCAAAGAATCATGACCACTAGCTTCAACAGCTGACACACACTTTATCAGGTAGTGTGTGTGTGTGTGTGTGTTAGCGCACTGATAGTTCTTTTTGTCACACTCACACCGGAGGAGGAAGAGGATGATGATGAAGAAACACTGTCTGCTGCCACAGGGAGCGATCCGGAGGGACCTACTGGAAGTGTGTCTTAATATTATGTATAGCTACTGGCAGTGCACATTCATTTACATTCTCGAGTGGAATTTGGAGTTTGACATGTACACTGAATAGATAATAATAATAATGATATGAGCAAAGATAATGGACAAACTAGCTCATTCTTGTCCTTCAACAGAACATGGCTGGGCACTACCAGAGGGTCCATCAACCACAACAGCACAGCTTGACACAGTGAGATTTTCAGTCAATACCATGTTAAATCTGTATGTAGAATTGTAGGAATTAAGTGCCGGCCATGTTTCCTTCCCAGTTAAGGAGTTGTACGGGGTGTACCTCAGGCAGATTATTAAAACAGACCTTGAAATTCTATTACTGAAAAGCCAGTTGAGGTGGGTGCATTGTCATGGTGAATATATGAAATATGTTAATGGTTGGGACTTTATTACAAATCCTGACTGTTGCTTTTGTACTCTTAGGCAATAAAGACGAACCACATGTGCATTTGTCTTTATTTTATTATTTTTTTTAAATCAGAAATGATTTCATTGGAGAGTTGGATAAACTTCCAACAACTTGATTCCTCGCTCGAAAGGACAAACTTCTCAGCGTGACCTATATCGATCTTGTCAATATTATGTTGCTGGCTTCGTCGTTGTTAGAATTTTTGTTAAGTATCAATATCGGAGATATTGGCCTTATGCGCACTATCGGATCAATACAAAATAAATCAGTATTGCACACCACTACTTTGCGCATTTAATTTCTCAGCAGCTCAGTAATATGCTTTGGGTCGTAACACATCGAATAGAACCGTCTTTCAGCTGCTTGAGCCCTCACGAAAGAAATTGTCTACCTGCCTCTTTTTACTTCCCGATCAAGGTGTCGCAGGCTCGCGCTGACGCTGCTCGGTCCAGCGGGCGCTCTGAGTAGGACCATTAAATGACATGTTTAGAATACATAAAATAAAAAGCACAGACGTTCCAATGGTTAAATTTGTCAAAATAACAGCTTTCTCCCTTGCTTTCCACTTTATATTAAACGCTGCTCGGGAGCCAAATTAAAAAAAGACCCTACCCATAATACATCGCTCCAGTCGAGACCTGCAAGTTGTGCCACTATGTTGACTCCACCTCAGGCTTTGCAGGCTCTCCAGGCTAGGCGCAACTATTAATTGGATATAAAGCACCGTAAAAGATGGACAACAAAATCCAGGTAGTAATTATTGTTTTTTTACCTATTACAAAAGTACCCTTACCTGCGGATGCTTTGGAAACCGTTTCCTCTTTGGTTAATTGTATTCAGTTGGCTGGCCAATAGTCTTAATTTGAGGCGCGTGGCAGCGAAGTTTTTATAGGCCGAGTCAACTAGAGATAACAAGCAGCACGCGTGCTATTCGTTTTTGAAGTGTGCTGCAAGAAATGCCGCAAAATTCAATAGAATTTCATATTTTAGAGGTTTTGACATGTTTTCCATCCCAATTCCGGCATTTATGTTGCATTGTTCAATTGCTGTTATTGCGCCATTGTCGGATCTCAGAGTTTGACATTTTGTTTTGACAAAATGGTTACGAAGACGAAGGGTCCACGATTCTTTCAAATCATGGGGATACGAATGATCTTGTATTCAGTAAAAAAACTTTTATTGACTATTAATAAAAGGGAAGAGATTTGTTTTTCCCATCTCGGTGATTTTTAACCGAACGCGAAAAGGTGGATTACTCGTTATAAAACATCAATTGTTTGTAATCTGAAAGAAAAAGTTCTTGCATGCGTGACAAATATGGTGGCTGCTGTTTACGATTTCTCATGTGCAAAATGTGCTTAGGGGCTCAGATTTGAGTTATTTTTTTTAGTTATATCTGCTGCTAAAATAGTCATTTACCACATTAACAATGTACTATAGAGTGTATTCCTGATTAGTTTAATGTTATTGAAAAACAATAACGTTTTTATTTCATAAATAAGGACGTTTCTAAGTGACTCCAAACTTTTGAGTGTGCGTGTGCGCGCGTGCGCGTACATACGCGTACATACGCGTATGTGTGTGTGTGTGTGTGTGTGTGTGTATATGAAGATTCAGATGTCAAGGAGTTGGTTGTCATTGTGGAGTTTCTTTGTTACTTCTTAGATGGTGAATGTTGAGCGTTTGCAGGCACTGGAAACCTGGATTAAAACAACCCATACAAAGATCACTCAAGTTAAAGGTCAGCGGAAGTATGGAGGACCACCTGAGGGTGAGAATGAAATCATATATTACCTCAGTGTGCATTTAGATGAAATGCAAGTGTTGTTGAAGCGATTAAAGCTCATTTAACTTTCACAGCTTTTTGAGATTTTTCACCTCTGATTGTGAAACAATGCTTCTTAGACAAATGTATAAATGCGATCAGAAAACTAGAAGGTGTAAAATGCCATTCATATAGCCTGAATAAATGGAAAAAAATTAATAATTTCTCCAGCACGGTTAACATAACTGTGAAGGGTAGAGCTTATGAATACTTCTGTTTTTGTTTTTGTTTTTTTAAATGTGTTTCCTGTCATGGCACATGTCAAACTCTTAGAACTTTAGTGAATGAAATCATCACCTACCTTCTCTTTTCCCCCATTGCTTCAAAAGTGTGGGATGGCCCATTGCCGGGATTGAACTGTGAGGTTTTCATCAGCCACATCCCACGAGACACGTACGAGGACCTGCTGATTCCCCTCTTTAGCTCCGTGGGCCCACTGTGGGAGTTCCGACTCATGATGAACTTCAGCGGGCAAAACCGTGGATTTGCTTATGCCAAATACGGCTCAGCAAAAGTAGCTAAACATGCTATACGCTGTCTAAATGGTTCCATGCTTGCACCAGGTGTGCGTATATTTGTATGCCCTAGCTCAGAGAAGAGGAAGCTCTACCTCACACCTTTATCGACCACAATCAGGGAAGATGATCTTCTCCAGGTACTGCAGTTGTCTTACTCCCTTTGTATAACAATACGCACTGTACTTTTACTAACGCTCCGTTTATCAACCCTGGGAAGCGACCACATAGGGTTTCGTCACTTCAGTACATGGCTGGATTATTTGCCCATGACCTACTTTGTTGCACAAATCTGTCCCAAAATTTCCAATTGTCATATGCGATACTGTAAGTACTAGCGTTGCGCTATTGCACTTGACTGACTTGGACAACTAATATCCTGGACTTCTAAAACTAGTTCTCCATCATTTTTTGTGTACTATATGCAATATGATGAGATAAACATTTACATGGTTTCACAGCCATAACTGCCCTGAAAACTGTAACCACAATGTGGCCCATGATAAAAATGATTTTTGACACCTCCCCTTCCCTTTCAATGATGAAATTCAGGTTAGAAGAGACAGTTGTTCTGATTGGCTCATAATGTAAAGGAAAGTACAACCATCTTTCACACTATCTGCTGATTTTGTAAATGAAACGGCATGTTTACCAATGAAATGTTCAACTCGTATAAATGTTACTGTTGATCAAACCTACTCATCTTTTCCACCATTATCTAACTACCAGGAACTCCGTAAAATGGTAGAAGGGGTTGAGAGCCTTTCTCTGATGTCTGGTCCTGAAACAATGACTGTGTCAGCTGTAGTTGTCTTCTCAACCCACTATATGGCTTCTATTGCAAAGAAGACACTGGGGCAAGGTGAGTGAACTCTTGCAAATTCATATGGAACTTCAGGAGATGAACATATGGTTGTTTACATTGACTCGGCGACCTTTCACATCAAGAGTCATTTGAGCATGTTTTCAATCTATTCAAAATTCACCTGGAGCAACTACAGACAAAAAAAAGTGACTAGAAAGTTGGATGGGGCAACTAGACAAAAATATGACGAGAAAAGTAACATTACATTCATAGTTTCCTCAAGCATATGGTTTAATTCTGTATTAGATTGTGAACTCAAGAAACTACAAACAAACGATGGACTCATTTCCAGGTTTAACAATGCAAAACACACTGGGATGGGAAAAAACTGCCCATTGGCATGTATGCATTACTAAAGTATTCACCATTTCGCTACTTCAATGTCGCAAACTGCACTGTAACTCTGTTCCTGTTTTATTTAGATTTTTACTGATTTTAATTGTTTTAAACTGTGCCCTGATGCTTTTAACGTTTTCTTTGACGCCTTTCATGTTTTGTGTAAAGCATTTTGAATGACCTTGTTGTCGAAATGTGCTATACTAATAAACTTGCCTTGCCTAATGCATGTTTTTGCCACTAGCATTCCTGAAGCGCTTCGGCGTATGTATCTCAATCCAGTGGAAGTGCCGGGAGAAAGTAAACGATGAGTTGCACCTTCCTGAGAAATATGAAAGCTTCCCGGCTTCAACTCCAAAGTTTTCCGAGCTTGCACAGCACATGGCGGAGATCTCACAGATGCCTCATCGTGCGCCACAAAGCCCTTCCTTCATTTCTGCTGCTTTCTGGGGAGCTGTGGGAGAACCTGTGGTCCCCAAATCAGCCACATGTCCGCCTACCGCAGCATTGTCAGTTTCTCCAGTGATTTTCCTTCAAAATTGCTGTGCTGTGAGTGGACTTGGTCTGCCACAATTTGAGTTCATCTACAGCTATGCTCAACCTGATGAGGTCTACCACTTTGACTATAAGGTACGTGTCCCTGGGCTGGGAGTCTTTCCAGGGCAGATTATGATTTTGCCTGGACCCAATGACACGGCCACACTGGAAAGAGCTCGAGAGGCTGCAGCCCAGCAGCTGCTGCAGTCAGTGATTGGTCTGAAGGTCTTCATCCGCTAAATCTGTTATGGGCCTACAATCTCCTTGTTCTACTTTTGTTTGTGTGGTTTGATTTTCTCAAAAGATGTATTTAATGTTGAGTGTGGTTTGTTACCCTATGCATGTTTTTTATTGTAGTTGTAGTGTGATGACTTGACTTGGTTGACCTTGTTTTATCCTTGCATGCGTTTTATTGTTTGATTGTTTTTTGACTGGTGGTGTCTTTGTTTGACAAATATTGCATCATATGCAAATAATGCTTCTCTGGTAAAGTGCTGTACACACACTGAAGCCTTTACAGACTGAAACTTACTTAATCTTTGTGTCTGGATAAACTAAGCTTGTTTTTATCCTTGCATGTGTTTTATTGTTTGGTTTTGTTGATAAATGTGAAGTGAAATTGCACTGGTGGCATCTTTGCGGAACCAACATATGCAAATAATTCGTCTCGGATATAGTGCTTTACACACTGAAGCCTTCACAGACTAAAACTACGTTTTTTGTCTGGATAAAACTCGTAGCACTATTTATCAGAGGGGAGGGGACTTGATTGAATTTGGTTTTTTTTTTGTAAGAGTGGGAAGAAGTTTGTCCAAGTGAAGTTGTCGTACAACTTCCGCTGTTGATCTGACTTCCGTGTTCGTTGTGGCTAACCGCACGCGGGTCGCGAAATAAATATTCCCCAATTATTATACCTCCTACTGAAACCTCGACGTAGATCATTATATCACTACCTTGCCGAAATAAAACCACTCCCATAAAATCTACATGATCGTGTAAACTCGTCTCGATGCACGTTGTTGAAGCTTTTTCTAGCTTAGCTTAGCTTGCTAACCGCTAACAAAGAGACTTGTTTGACAAGAACACATCTTGTGATAGGCACAGATCAAGTGTGAGTGTGAAGTGTTGAGGTTATCGTCAGAAAATGTGTGCAAAAACTGTAAAGGAAGAGTGCGAGGAGGAACTTTTTTGGACAAAAGGAAAGGAGCCACAACGCAAACTATTGGACGGCGTTTTCAACGAGCCTCAAGATGTGTTACACAGAGCAGGTTAGTTCAATTTTACGCTTGTTTAACTACTAAATTAAACTATTCACGTATAATCTAGATACCACGTCTCTGAACAGTGAGGTCTCAAAGAGTGAGTGTTTTGATGTTGTTGACAATGTGAAGTCATATTGGCAAGTTTTGGTGGTGCTCCTTCCACAACCCATTTTGAGGCACTGTGGTGATTGGCAAATTCATTTT
Source organism: Syngnathus typhle (assembly GCF_033458585.1). Classification (NCBI taxonomy): domain Eukaryota; kingdom Metazoa; phylum Chordata; class Actinopteri; order Syngnathiformes; family Syngnathidae; genus Syngnathus; species Syngnathus typhle. The sequence goes on along the minus strand of NC_083741.1, from coordinate 11,703,618 downwards.
TGGTTAACTTGCTGCTTCATTCACAGCAGTTCAAAAATATATGGACAGAAAAACGAGCATAAAAATGGAGCTGTCACTATCAAATATTTTTAGAATTAATTAGTCTAGCAATTAAGTAAATGAGTATCCGTCCATCCAATTTTTGAACCGTTTATTTTCACAAGGGTCGCAGGCATTTAATGAATAACATTATCATCCTAAAATTTGCTAATTCAAATTTTCCAATTGCTGAACTGCTCAAGTGCTTTTAAAAGTAGTGCAAATGAGTGACTGTTGAAGCTCATAATTAAAAATGTTCCAGATAAACGTTAATAGACAACAAACTTGACTTTGTCAAACAATGTGCGTTTGTCTTGTGTCTTGTAGAGCTTAGTGAGCAGCAGGAGCCTGAGCCTCCTAATTGTAAAGAGGAAAATGAGCCAGAGCCACTCCACATTAAAGAGGAAGAGTTGGAGACTGATATCACCAAGTTGCCATTGACTGGCATCTTTCTGAAGAGAGAAGATGAGGAAGACGATGGTCAAAGTGAGGTGATGGGAGGGGCTGAGCCTCCAAGCAGCAGCTCAAGTCAACACGCCACAACAGAAGGTGTTGGGGACCACTCCGAAGGATCACAAGTGGACAGCCGTTTAGCTCCACTATCAGATAGTGATGACATATCATCACCCTCTCCTGAAACTGATGATGGATGCTCTAAAGGTGATATGACAGATTACGCTGACAAAAAACACAGGCAATGTTCTCAGTGTGACAAAACCTTTTTCAACAGGTCATCATTGAAAAGACACATGAGAACGCACACTGGGGAGAAACCTTTCTCCTGCTCAGTGTGTGGTCTTATAGTAAATCAAAAATGTAGTTTGACGACTCACATGAGAACACACACTGGGGAAAGACCGTTTGCCTGCGCATTTTGTGGCCAAAGATTCTCTGAAAAGGGAAATTTGATAAAACACACAAGAACACACACTGGAGAGAAGCCTTTTACCTGTTCACTCTGTAGTAAAAGCTTTACTGAAAAGGCCAGTTTAATAAGCCACACAAGAACGCACACTGGGGAGAAACCTTTTTCCTGTTCATTTTGTGGTCAACGATTCTCTGAAAAAGGGAACTTAAGAACACACACAAGAACGCACACTGGTGAGACACCATTTGCTTGCTCAGTCTGTGGTCAAAGATTTGCTTGGAAGGGACTTCTGAATGCACATATAAGAACACACACTGGGGAGAAACCTTATGCCTGCTCAGTTTGTGGTCAAAAATTCTCCGCAAAGGGCAACTTAAGAATACACACAAGAACACACACAGGTGAGAAACCTTTTGCTTGCACAGTTTGTGACCAAAAATTCTCTGTGAAGGCAACATTACGGACACACATAAGGACACACACAGGTGAGAAACCTTTTCCCTGCACTGTTTGTGGCAAGAGTTTCTCTGTAAAGGGAAGTTTAGTAAGCCACACCAGGACACACACGGGCGAAAAACCTTTTGCCTGTTCAATTTGTGGAAAGATTTTCACTCAAAAGGTACATTTAACAAGGCACACAAGGACACACACAGGAGAGAAACCTGTTAGCGGTTCAGTCTACAACTTAAGTGCAGGTACAAAAGATCTTGGTCCTGAGCAGCACGAGTTGACTGCCGACATTAAAAAGAAGGAAGTGCAGCCAGAGCCCTCCCACATTAAGAAAGAAGAAGAAGAGGATGTTATCACTAAGATCCCATTGACTGTTGTCGCTGTTAAGAGTGAAGATGACGACAAAGGGAGGAGAACCCAGGAGCTGACCGTCCAAGCATCAGTCAACACATGACAACGCAAGATAGTGAGACCACCATGCCTCTTGAGCTCCAGTATCACCGAGTAAGGATGACACAATGTCACACTGATGATGATGAACAATCAAAAGGACATATGACATATCCCACCGTTGACAAACTGCAAGTGTACTCTTTGATAGCACCAAAAAGACATTTTCATTGGCTCCACTCAGTTGTTTTGATCTATAATTTTAATTTTGATGTAATATATTTGGTATTTTTAATGTCATTTTAACTTCTATTTAATGTAAACAGTTTCACTGATTTTATTATGACAAAGTAAACTGATCATTAAACAAATGTAAACTGTGATTAAACTTACAAGTTTAATTCATTCCATGAACAAGATGGTAAATATATTTCAAAATCAAATCAGTTTTTCATATTGAAATTAAAATGCCATCAGTCTGTTCCAGATGCCTCAGAAACGTGCTTTTAATTAACACAAGTCACTGTATTGTAGATAATCAAACATCATAGAACGAGGAATAAATTAAAACAGGTTTTCTAAATTGTAATTCAGCCAAAACCCGCACGTGCTGTACACACACATTTAATATTTGTCTGTTGATGCGTGCCTTTGTACAGAGATCTACCGGAGTTTAATTCCTTGTTTGGCATGCTCAAACTTGGCCAATAAATGATTGACTGATTGATTGATTGATTTAAGGGCCATAGCCGAGTGAGTCATTTCAAGCTGTAAAGTCAATCGGGTTGGCCATCAACCATGTGGTTAGTTCAGTGTGAATGTCTTATTTTGTGTATTTGACCATTAGTCCCATTCAATAAACACCTCAAACGTGTATCAATGACTGTGGCTCCCCTTGCCCACATGCAAGGGCATTACACTACTGCTCCATTTCCCCCCTCGGTTCACTCAAGTAGTGATGCGTCTGAGGCTTTACAACACAAGGGAAGAAATTATGCAAATGACATTTGTAAGTCAAGGTGCCCCTCTTCGTCTTAAGTCTGTCACAGATAAGTTGGTAGTCATCCCATTTAGTATTTTGAAATTGTTGTTTTTTTCCATTTGCTCTCAAACCAATTCTTGTCAATATTGGGTCATGGTCACTACCCACTAGTGGCTTTTTCTTGCAAGTGCACCTACCTCAGCTACAAACATTAATTCAAGTGCAGATTTTGTGTTTACTGAGCTGCTATAACGCCTTGCCTCTCATTGCAGTTTTTCTCAGTTGCTTTGCTTTGGTATGTTTTGCTGGTCAAAATTATATTTCTTAGAATTATTTGTTCTATATGAATAAGCTTCCATGATGTAAATCGTTTTTCTATACATTTCCATTCTATTATTTACGCAGGCAAGTCGGAACTTTTTTTTAATGAAGCTCAATGTGCGAAGCATTACATCAACCACTAATCATATATATATATAATAAATCTACTATTTAGTGGGCACACTTGGCATATTTGCAACCCTGACACTACCACAGGCATGTACCATACTGCAAGCATGGTCAGAGAAAAAACATGAATTTGGAGATCTGGCTATACGGGGATGTTTTCAATGATTAAATGGAACGGATCAATAATCTCCTGTGGCAACATTGTGATTTGCTAACACCTAATAAGGTAAGAAAAATGTCATAATATTTTATAAGCCATATTTAAGATACTACTGGGGTTTTTTTGGGCTGGAGGGGGTAATTACACACAATACTTCTAAAATCATTTTATTATTGTCTTGAGATTGACAAATTATTTGGTCATCATTTTTCAATAATTTAAAGTCATACAAAAGCTCCAGAAAAGACAAAAATTCAGTTTAACTCAATGGTGATTCTTAAGCCTGTACAGGCTCAGATGAAAAAAGAACAGTAAATCATTATTTGCTTTTAATGATTCAAAGTCATTTTCACAACATGCTGCCTCACATTAAAAAAATAAAAACAAATATAGTTATCAACACAAGGTCATAAGGATCAGTACACAGCAGGAAGCAAATGCTCAAAAAGAAAAGTGCGTTATATGAGCCTGGAGCCTATCCTAGCAGTCATCAGGCAGTAGGCGGGGGACACCCTGAACCGGTTGCCAGCCAATCGCAGGGCACACAGAGACGAACAACCATTCACACTTGCACTCACACCTAGGGGCAATTTGAAGTGCTTAATCGGTCTACCAAGCATGTTTTTGGGATGTGGGAGGAAACTGGAGTGCCCTGGGAAAACCCACGGGGAGAACATGCAAACTCCAAAGAGGGAGGGCCAGAGGTGGAATTGAACCCGCACAATAAGCAATGAATCAAAAAGTGGCAGGATGTTTAAGTACTACTCGTGAGCTACTAGCCAGAACTTGCAATGCGGATGCACTTTTTTGTTTTTGAACAAACAAAAATAATAATAATGATAGCTGTTTACTGTAGGAAACTCACTCATTGACCGTTCAAAAGACATGCTGCTGAGCATGAAAGTTCCCTGCACATTTTTGTTTGACTTTAAAACAACAAAGTCTATTTTCTAGGATAGAAAAAAAACTTTAACATGTTGCAGGTCTGAAAACAAACATTGGCTTAGAGCCAATGTTTTCCTATTTACCACAGACAGATACAGGCTACTAATAATGGTCAATGGCTTCCATCACTACCAATAATAATAAGTATCAACATTTGGGCATTTGTGTATCACTCGTCTGAATCTGTTATCAGAAACTGAGGAGGCAAATGCTTCTCTCCACTGTGTGTTTTTCTGTGTGCAGCCAAATTTGGCTTTTGAGAAAATCTTTTACCACAAACTGAGCAGGGAAAAGGTTTATCTCCGGTGTGTGTTTTTGTGTGCCTGATTAAACCATCCTTTGTAGAGAAGGTTGCGCCACAAATTAAGCATGCAAATGGTTTCTCCCCAGTGTGAGTTCTTGCATGTGTAACCAAATTTGGCTTTTGAGAGAATTTTTTACCACAAACCGTGCAGGCAAAAGGTTTCTCCCCAGTATGAGTCCTTGTGTGTGTTCGTAAGTTTCCCTTTATAGTGAATCTTTTACCACACACTGAACAGGCAAAAGGTTTCTCCACAGTGTGTGTTCTTGTATGTGTTCTTAAGTTTCCCTTTCCAGAGAATCGTTTACCACAAAATGAGCAGACAAAAGGTTTCTCCCCAGTGTGTTTTCTTGCATGTGTTCCCAAATGTCCCCTTTGAGTGAATGTTTTACCACAAACTGAGCAGGCAAAAGGCTTCTCCCCAGTATGTATTCTCATGTGTACTTTCAAAGTATACTTGGCATCAAATGTTTTCTCACAGTGAGAACATTTCCAGGGTTTGTTGTTAGTGTGACATATGTCACCTTTTGAGTGCTCCTCGTCATCAGTGTCAGAAGTGTGTGACGTTTGGTCACTGTCTGATAGTGGCGGTAAGAGGCTTTCTGCTTGTGATCCTCCACAGTTGTTGCCATTACTTTCGCTTTCATCATCATCTTCAATCTTGACAATGACACCAGTCAATGTAAAATTGGTGATATCGGCCTCATGTTCTTCCTCCTTAATGTGGGGAAATTCTGACATCACTCGCTCATCCTCTTCTTCTTCTTTAGCGTAAGGCGACTCCGGCTCCTGCTGCTCTTGGCAAAGATATTCACTGACATCTGTAGAACACAAGAAGACAGAAACATGGTTTGGTGAACTTAAGCCTTATGCTGTTATTTTGATGTTGTGTTTTATTTGTTTTGGCGACATGTTTTGGCGCCTTGAGCTTTGGGTCACGGTTTAAGCCCTGCTGCAGACGCATCAAAAATGGAAATATAGTAATCGGAGAGACGCTTGTCGTAGATAGTGAAAAACAGCATATTAATGTATGTCATTAATATAAGCATTACTAAGGAAGAGCCAATAAGCTGCCGACATGACACAACGTGCTTGGGTTTAGCCACAATATCAAACTGTAAATTTCGGACATTAACGTGTCTGACTTAGTAACCCATTTGATACTTAACAAGTGTAAATGAACCGTTACCTAACCTGTTTTCAGGAACCCAACTCGAGGCTTCTTGAAAACAGCGTCCAGTAACTGACGCCGTCGCTTGTTGCCCTTTGTCCGAGAAAGTTCCCCCTCGTCTTCTAAAATGTTGGCAGACATTTCCTCGTGATAATCACTTTATACTCCCACTTGATATTTTCTTAATACAATATGCTGCCAACAAACGAGTCTCTTTGTTCGCAGCTAGCAAGTTATGCTAAGCAAGCTGGAGACGCTTTAGTGTGCACGGAGAGTTTATCCAGACAAAAAGACTGTACTCGTGATGTTTTAGTCTAGTAAATAAGGAATAGGACATCCTGTGTTGTGGCTTTAGTATATTAAGTTGTTATTTAGAAGGTTTTTTTTTTTAATGACGCGCGTTTAGTTAGCAAAATGGTACACAGAGGGAGCGCTGCGGCGGAAATTGTACGGCAACTCCACCTGGACAAACCACTTGACAGCGTCACGAACATGAACGGTAGCTAATTTAAATAACAAATTTATCAACGATGAATTCAAAAACGAATAGCGAGCATGCTTTCAAAAGAACGTTTTAAACGTTTAAAATATTTCATTGTGTTTAATGTATTCAATACTTATTGAATTAATTCAATACTTTTTTGTAATCAATTATCTATTTTGATATTGCTATTTTTTTCAATATTTATTTATTCATTAATTTCAATCTTTATTTATTTCCAGGGATGACGCAAGGATTTTTTTTATCCCAGGACTAAAGGGAGACTTGACAATACACAAGAAGACTGAGGAAATAATCTACTTTAGAATATTAAATATAATGCTGTCAGTGTCGGGGACCACGGTTCATGGATCATGCTGGACCACAACTACCTGAGTTGACATGACATCAACCCATTTTTAGTAACTTGACAAAATAGGAGGGGAAAAAAGAACTAGCTAGAGTTGGTTCAGTGTTCCCTAGCCTTATTATTGTGAACAAGGAGGTGAAGGGTATAATTAGATGCCTGATAAACACGAGAAGAAAAAAAAATCATGTAAGTTTTTGCATGCATAATCTACAATTGCCTAAAAATAGGATCAGTTCCAAGCACATATTTGCACAATCTTTGACATCTTTATTGAACAATATTATAACATTGTTGTGGTCTTCAATGATGAATGGATTAGATACTTATGAGTGTATGAAAATACACTCATTAAGCATGACAATACATGTCGCAAGAACAGAGAGCTACTGTATACTGCAGGACTATAACAGGGTTTATCACATCACAACATATCAAAACAGTCCACATACAATACACATCCTCTTCTATATTCACAGGCATCAGTGTTTGTGTCCATGTATACATGCTATCTATGGAGAGTCAGTTGGGCATTTATTGCCCTTTAAGGTTCATGTACTCGTATGCTCTTTTCCCCTCACTTGTAAGACAATTCAATGTACTAGTAAAACGTGCGTTACTAGTGACACTTATTTCCACTACTGTAAGAAATCTCTACACACTAGCAGGACACCAACATACATGTTACTTGTGAGAGGAAACTGCGCAGTAGTTAATGTGTTGTACTAGTGACATGATCAAATTCTACTAGATATCAAGCACTTCACTTGTAGCGCTGGTAGTGCACAGATGTCAGAGTCCACAGTTTTGACTCACTAGTTATATGCAATTGTCCCAAAGGTCTCCTACGAGAATATCACCCAGAAGTGGGAAACATGACTTTTTCTACTAGTAATAATAATAATTAATAATAAATGAATAATAATGGATAATAATAATTATTATCCATCCATTTTTTGTACCGCTTGTTCCTGTGCCACAATAATGTTTATTATTATAATAATTATAATAAATATAATTTATATTTTATAGTAGTCTCAAAGTGCTACAGTAGGTTAAAAACAGAGGATACAATAAAAATAGCAGTTTAACATACAGTATACCTTTACAAAAATCAAGGTAAAAAAAAGGGAAGAATTTAAAATAAAAAACGTTTAAGAATATAACAATAGTCATTAAAGGAGTTTTAATAGGCCTTTTGATGAAAAAAAAAACTTCTGAGACCCCCACATTTTATGGAGCCCCAAGGGTACTATAGTGCTCTAATTTGTCTTACTAGAGAGGACAAAGAGTGTACTTGTAAATGGGCCTTAATCTGTATAGCAAGAATATTGAATACATGCTCACACTGATTTTCATTCCTGTTATCTTTGTATTTATACATCCCAACTTTTATGTTATTCTTCTAATCACACACACTTGAGTTCAACACTTTGACCGGTGTGTTTCTTCATGTGCTTACTCAAACCGGACTGATAGCAGAAACTTGTGTTGCAGATTGAGCAGGAGAAGGTTTTTTCACCAATGTGTGTTCTGATGTGTCTGATCAAACTTCTCTTCAGGGAGAATCTTTCACCGCAGAATGAGCAGATGCATGGTTTCTCTCCCGTGTGACGCCTCATATGTCTTATCAGGTTTCTCTTGTTGCCAAAGGTTTTGTCACACTGAGGACATTGCGGTTTCTCCCCAAAGTGCGTTTCCATGTGTTGAAATAATGCCGATTGAAAAGTAAAACTTGAGTTGCAGACTGAGCAGGAAAAAGGTTTTTCTCCCGTGTGTTTTCTCGTGTGTGTTATTAAATAATCCTTTCGAGAGAATCTTTTGCCACAATCTGAGCACGGGAAAGGTTTCTCTCCTGTGTGACATCTCATGTGCCGTTTAAGATTCCGCTTGTTTCCAAATGTTTTGTCACACTGAGTACATTTCACATGTTTGTTATCAGTGTGTCCTGTCACATCACCTTTATGGTGTTCATCGTCAGTATCAGACATCGTGTCACCACTATCTGATAGTGGCGCTAAGCGGCTGGTTGCTTGTGATCCTCCATCATCTCTTGTTGTCTTGTGATGACTTGAGCTGCTGCTTGCAGCCTCTGTCCTTCCGTTCTCCTCACACTGAACTTTGTCTTCATCGTCTTCACTCTTCACAATGACACGATACACTGAGAAATCCAGGGCTTGAAGAAGCTCCCCGTCCTCTTCCACTTTAATGTAGGGTGGCTTGGGCTCCTCCTGCTTCACCCCGGAACTCCGCTCCTGCTGCTCGAGATTAGGATCTTCTTTACTGATATCTGCAGGATACAAGAGGAGAAACACACATGGTTTTGTCAAGTCAAACTTTGCTCGATCACTTCACATGTTATTTTGGGGTAAATATGAATGGAGTGAACCCAGTCACCCGCTATCATTTATCCCACCACTATAATGCAGATTTTAAGGCGATTATTTTGTAAATGGAAATCGAGTGAGAATAGACTCAAAGGAAACCTTTTAAATATGATTAAATAAGTTTGAATGTGTTTAAACATTTAGTATGTGGAAAGGATAAACCATACCCAGTAGTACTGCAGTACTGTCTTTCAGGCGGATGCACACAAAGTTTAACAAGAGCTATGACTACAAACCTGGTACGTGTCGAGACTTCTTGAAAACAGCATCCAGGAGTAGACGTTGGCGCTCGTTCTCCTCTTTTGTCCGACAAAGTTCCTCCTCGTACTCAGCTATGGTTCTCTCAAACACTACAAATACTTCTTCAACGACTGCACTCAGTCGCTGATTTAGCAACGCTCTCAGCATTTCAACTTTACACATTTTCACACGATAATCATACCACTTTACACTCACACTCGAGCGTTGCTGAGCAATACTGCTAACTTCGCAGCTAGCAAGCTAAGCTATTATGAGAATCTTCAACGTGACCCCTGAAGAGTTTATCAGAACATTAATAATGTTTACTATGTTATATCAACAAACCATTAACTACACCAAGATCAAACTGTGATGTAATGTAGCCAAGGACGAGGACTTTTCGAGACTGTCTCGCTGAGGTTTGTTTTCTTTTTCTGTTTTACTTCCGGCACAGTAAAAAAACTGCGATTCCTTCATAGTGGTGCATTGCTGCCACCTTGTGACGGGAATATGCCATTACACCCTTGAAGTTCCACGAAAAAAAGTGACAGAATTATTAGGAAATGAGCACAATGAAACATTCTACTTTAAATTCAAACAATGATGTGAGAGAGCCGAGTACAGCCTTCGTTTCTGAAAAGTGCAACAATTATAAAGGAATATTTAGCGTGATATGAACCATCCAGACCAAAGGAGGCAGTATTGTATCAGATTATACTAAGTGTGCCTTGTCTACCGGAAATGAAAAACTAGTCAAGGAAAATAGTGCGACGGAGCGGTCGAATTAAATCGGCATAATCATTTGTTTACTCGTAATCCCGTTTATATTTTTGTCATTGTTTAAAAATAATTTGCTCTCATTGCTAAATTTACCTGCTAAATATTTGTCTTTGCTGTCAGACTCGGATGGTTGTGAAAAAACGACGGCAGAGTACGAGGAAGGAAATTGAAATCAGGTCAGCAAGGAACTGCAGGAAGTGAGACGTCCGTACCCTTCCATCAAAATTGCGGCTTTTGCTTTGTAATCTGTTTATATTTAGGCCGTGAAACCGATTAAACATAACTTACTCTTCGAGTACGTGCACTATAAATTTTCACCTGCTAATTTAGTCCGCTGGCTAACAAAAAAGACGCAGAGGTTAACCTCATATACCACGGAGACTGATATTATTGTGTGATAGTTTGGAAAGAATGATAGGGGAGTACGTGGAGGACATTTGTCGATCAAAAGTGAAAAATGAGCGACAACGTCAACTACCGGACGCCGTTTTAAAGCATCCAGATGAAATGCACAAAGCAGGTTTGTTCGTCTCCCCTCATAATCGTTTTAATTATGAAACCGTTTGGGCCGAGGCATCCTTCCCCCCCTCCCAAGGATTCCCGTATTAGCCGTAACGCTGATTAAAAGTAGTTATAATGTGCCCACAAATGCCATGGGAATTGAAAATTAATCACAAATGCATGCTCTGCTTTCATAGTGATCTGCTTGTTTCTCTGTTTTAATGTGACCTCCTTAATGAAAGTCATAGATGATGAATCTAGAGTCTTACTGTGTCAATTGCTTAATATTATGAAAAGGTGTTTGTTTATTCTCTTCTTAAAATTGGATTTTCTTCTCTCAAAACATTCACAACTTAGCATAGCTTGCCTTTTTCAAACTTTGTGTGCTTGTCTTAATATTTCCTGCAGATGTCGGTGAAGAGCAGCAGGATTGGAGCTCCAGGGCAGAGCAGGAGGAGCCGGACTCCCCATATATTAAAGAGGAAGAAGACGAACATAGCATTGGTGAAGAGGAAGAGCCGTTGCGAGAGCTGGATGAGGCTGATCCCTCCCACCTGCTCTTTAACCGCGTCATTGTGAAAAGTGAAGATGAGGAAGATGACGGTGATGGAGACCACCGTGGAGGATCACAAGCAGACAGACCCATAGCTCCGCTATCAAACAGTGATAACATGTCATACTCTCCTGACACGGATGATGATGAACACTCTAAAGGGGATATAACATGTCATGCAGACAGCAAAGCTTTGGCATGTCTTCATTGTGAGAAAACATTTAGCAACAATGCAAATCTGAGAAGACACATGATGATTCACACGGGAGAAAAACCATTCATGTGTTCAGTGTGTGGGAAAAGATTCTCTCAGAAGACATCAATGATAACACACTCAAGAACACACACTGGAGAAAAACCTTTTTCCTGCTCAGCGTGCCGCAAATGCTTTAGTGATTATTCTACTTTGACGAAACACATGAGAACACACACGGGTGAGAAACCCTTTTCATGCTCAATTTGCGGTAAAAGATTCTCACAGAAAGCAACTATGAGAACACACACAAGAACACACACTGGGGAGAAAGCATTTTTCTGCTCATTTTGTAATACATGTTTTAATGTTCGTTCAACATTGGTCCAACACATGAGAACCCACACGGGTGAGAAACCATTTACCTGCTCTGTATGCACTAAAGGCTTTGGTCATCCTGCAGCACTAGCAAGGCACATGAGAACACACACTGGTGAGAAAGTGTTCAATTGCAGTGTGTGTGGTCAAAGATTCTCTTACAAGTATCAAGTAAATAAACACAAGTGTGTTGACAAAAACAGCAGCAGTGGAGGAAGCTGCATAACTTTAAATAAACAGAACGAATGTTGACTTTCACATGTAGATGCCAAATTGTAAACGAAATGCACTGCTGGATTCATGATGTACTATACTCATAACTTATTGTAGCGTATTTCAGGGGATGCTGATGCTACTCATTCATGTTTGAAAATATATGGAGTACAGTCCATGGTTGTCAATTAAACAGTTTGAATAAAACATTATCAAACATATCCAGCGTTTAATATTTTAATTATATTAAATACCATATTTGGGGCTTCATAGACAATGCAAACACATGTCCACAAAAAATACCTTTGTGAAAGAGCTGATTCAACTCCTGTAATTAAGTCAAGGTAAAAAGGTTATTTATATACACTATCCGTTTTGATAATTTTTCAAATAAATAATCTTCAAAGTACACAGGCTCCCTCTAGTGATACTGTATTTGAAAGAATCATTGAAATTTTGAAAAGCCACAAGAACAATAATGTAGCACACATTACATTTGTTATAGTTTTAACGACAATACAGTTGTATGTCATCATTTAGAATGTTTTTGTTCTCAAACATTTGTGAGATGTTTTTTATTTTATTTTACTTGTACTGCAATACATTTTGGTACCATGATTATTCCAGTATAATTGAGTATTTTTGCTATAGTTTCAGTGGGTAACAAAAGTTTTTAATACACCTAATAAGGATAGGCCCAGGCAAGACCTTTGTAAGAATAAGGGGCTCTGAAGAGTGAAAACTCAACCTGATTTATCTACGTTAGCTCAGTACAAAGTTACAGTAAACTTGTGTGTTTTTGTCAGACTATGGCGTGTAATGACACCTCCTCACCTGAGGAGGCAGTAATAAATCAGAGTGACAATAACTGTATTTTGTCATCCGGAAGTAAATTCAAAGCGTGTAGCGTTTAGGCTGTGCTTCACTGAATACTTTAAATTGCTTAACATACGTCGACAACGACGATTTTTTTTTTTTTTTTACTACGACCACTTATTTACTTTTTTCTGTCCCGATAAACTCATCACGGTGGACTGAACTTAAGTTCCCCCTGCTGCTCGTCTAGCTGCTAACAAAGGGACGCGTTTGTTGTCGCGAAGTCAAGTGGGAAAATGTGTGCGAAAAGTGTGAAAGAAGAGTACGAGAAGGAGATTTCTCAAACAGATGAGCAGAACGAACGTCAACCACTGGACCCTGTATTCAAGAAGCATCAAGTTGTGTTGCACAGGGAAGGTTGGTAAACTCTCAAAGAACTACAGTAATGTACAATTTTAAAACTAGCTTAGTTTGTACAAACCGGATTCGGTTGAAGTTGGGAAATTGTGTAAAATGTAAATAAAAACAAAATACAACACAATTATACATACAAAAAAAATTGCCTCCGGTTTGTGTGTTCATTCATTCATTATAATATCTTCATCGTATCTGTTGACATGTACAGCACATGACCTAATCTTGTGTCTTCTTGTTTCCAGAAGAGGCCAGTGAAGAATATCTTCATACTGAGCAGAAGGAGTGGAACTTCAGGATGAAACAGCCTGGGCCAGAGCCACCAATTGTTAAAGAGGAAGAGCAACAGCTAAAGTACCCCTACATTAAAGATGAAGAGGATGCACAGCCTCCTCATATTGAAGAGGATGAGAAGAAAGGCAACCTCAACATTAAAGAGGAAGAAGAGGACAGCGATATTACCGCGTTTCCATCGACTCATGTCATTGTGAAGAGTGAAGACCAAGATCATTGGTCAATACTTCATCCCAGTGAAAGTAAAGAGAATGAAGGGGAGGAGCCTCCAAGCAGCAGCTCAAGTCAATACGTGACAACAGAAGGTGATAGAGACCACTGCGCACCACTATCAGAGAGTGACGACATAACTTCGCACTCTTCTGACACTGATGAAGACAAGCATGCTAAAGGGAAACTGTTTGTCTGCTCAGTATGCAGCACACATTTTAGTGTTCATTCACGTTTTGTTCAACATATGAGAACACACACTGGGGAAAAGCCCTTTTCTTGCTCCGTTTGTGGCCAAATATTCTCGCAAAGAGGTGCGTTAACAAGACACACAAGAACACATTCCGGGGAGAAACCTTTTTCTTGTTTAGTTTGTGGTAAAGGATTTACTCAGAAGGAACACTTGGTAACACACACCAGAACACACACAGGAGAGAAACCTTTTTCCTGCTCAGTGTGTGGTAAAAGTTTCTCTGTAAAGGGAAATTTGATAACGCATACAAGAATACACACCGGCGAGAAGTCTTTTGTCTGCTCGGTCTGCGACCTAAGTTTTGTTGATCGTTCGTCATTGGTTCAACACGTAAGAATACACACTGGGGAGAAACCTTTTTCCTGTTCAGTCTGTGGTAAAAGATTCACTCAGAAGGGACAGTTGAACACTCACTCAAGAACACATACAGGAGAAAAGCCTCATGCCTGCTCAGTCTGTAATTTAGGTTTTGGAGATCGTTCCACATTGGCTCTACACATGAGAACACACACTGGGGAAAAACCTTTTTTCTGCTCAGTTTGTAAGAAGAGATTTGCTCAGAGAGCACATTTAAGAACACATTTAAGGACACACACTGGAGAGAAACCTTTTACGTGCTTAATTTGCAACACAAGTTTTGCTGATCGTTCTTCATTAGTTAAACACACGAGAATACACACTGGTGAGAAAGTGTTCAATTGCAGTGTGTGTGATCAGAGGTTTTCTTATAAGTATCAGATGAAAAAACACAAGTGTCCTGGTGAGAGGAGCAGCAGCACATGACGCTGCAGTCTTTAAATAATAATGAAACTTAGTTCTAACAAGCTGAGTAACTTTGAGTGCTCGCCCTGAAAAATATTTGTGAGACTAAATGAAACAAGTCTTCAAAGTGTAAGCACAAGTGTGCTGGGAAGAAGCTAAGCTGAAAGAGACAGACTTTGAAAAAAAAAAAGCCATTTGATCACTTGTTTGGCATGCTAAACTTGGGCAATAAAGCTGATTCTGATTAATCATCAATGTTTTTTATTCGGGTTATTGGTGCAATATATAAACAAAAGTCATATCCTAGTTCTTTACCAAGTCAAATCGTATTTAAAAACACGAATAGATGAAAATTTCCTTAAATAAAAGTTTTGTTTAAAAAAAGAAAAAGGCAAACACTATAAGCGAGAATTTGTCCAAGTGGAGTTGCCGTACGACTCAGACTACAGCTTTATTTCCGTGTACGTTTTGGGTAACCAAATATGAGTTTCCCGAAACATGCTTTTTCGGAAATTAGAACAGAATATATAGAAGCCTCAACACATCGTGTCCCATTGGTACTACGGCATTAAGATATCCATAGATATTTCTCGGTTTCCGTTGAAGCGGATTCTCCAGTCATCTTAGCTTAGCTCGCTAGCCGCTGTCAAAGCGACACGTTTGTTGGCGACATATTGTGAAGCAGAAATCAAGTGTGAATGTAAAGTGATGTGATGGTCGTCTGATTATGTGTGCAAAAAGCATAAAAAAGGAGTACAATGATGAACTTTCTGGAACAAAAGAGAACGACCCACAACGTCAAATACTGGACTCTGGTTTCAACGAGCCTCAGGAGGACTCTCACAGAACTGGTAGGTTTATTCACTACTTTCCCAGCCTTCTTTACTAACTACTTGACTACCTCCAGTTAACGCCATTTTTCAAACCATCTCAATTGAATGCCCGAGTCTGACGTACGTCATTGGCCGATTTCTGTCGAGCAGCATGTGATCGGTCAGATCAGAAATCGATCAATGCATTTCATTGATGGTCACAAAAAATGATCACAGCAGCTCCTCCTGTGAGTTTAGTATAATGAGTGGTTTTAATCTGATTCATTAATTATTATATTAAAAAAAAGATAAATTCATCTATTTTTTAACAGCTTTAACAGCTATTTAGCAGCTCTAAAATTGTCTGACCTCACACCAGCATAAAACCCTTGTGGGAACACCCCTAATTCACACAAAGAGAGTTTAATGTAACATTGTTATGAGACTAGCAAGACCTCCTCTGCTGGCCGAAACACTTCACGTATAACTTGAATTGCAATATTTGTTCCATGAAATGAAATGTATTTATTTCCAACAGTCTATGCCATTCTTGTCATGCCATAGGGATATATAGTCATACAGTGATTCTCAAACACATACTTATACATGTTGATGATAAATATGTTGACACTGCCAAACATGTACAGACATTGCCCTGCTTTGTGACAATTTATATGTTTCAGAAGGCGTTTCAATTTTTGAATTGCATGTAAGTTGTTATTTTGCCAGAAGGTCCATGCTTCTGGCACACTCACACAGCGTACAGCGTGTCACAAATAATATGTTTGATTTGATGGAGAGGCGTTTGTGGAAGTATCCATCAATTTACCCTACCACTTTTCCCAACGGATGTGCTGGAGCCTATCCCAGCAGTCATCGCCCAGTAGGTGGGGGGCACACCCTGTACTGGTTGACAGCCAATGGCAGGACACTCAGAGACGAACAACCATCTGCACTCGTACTCACACCTACAGTCAATTTCGGGCCTAGCATGCATGCTTTTGGGATGTGGGAGGAAACCGGAGCACCCGGAGAAACCCCACACAACCACGTAATCGAACCCGCAACCTTTGAACTGTGAGGTGTACGTGCTAAGCAGTGCTCCACCATGCTGCCGCTTTGTGGAAGTATTGTGAACAAACATTTTAGCTCGGACGACTGTCTGTAGGTCTGAACATTTGTACTGTAAGCGGTGTCTGTATAAATGATGACTTGACTAAGCAGGGTTTGGCCATTTCAAACATTTGTTTGTTTTCTTGTCTTGCAGTCCTCAGTGAAGCTCTTCATCCTGAACAGTACAAACCAGATTCCCCTCACATTAAAGAAGAAGAGGAGGAGGCTGATGTCACGAAGTTGCCATTCACTCGTGTCATTGTGAAAATTGAAGGTGATGATGATGATGCTGAAGAGGAAGGTGGTGAAGGATCACAAGAAGACAGCCTCTTAGCTCCTGTAACAGACAGTGACAACAAAATGTCTGACTCTGATGATGATGAACTCCCTAAAGGCGACGGGACATGTCAAACAGACGACAAACACTGGGAATGCTCCCTGTGTGACAAATCTTTCTCTGCCAAAAAAAATCTGAGAAGACACATGATGCTCCACACAGGCGAGAAACCTTTCACCTGTTCAGATTGTGGTAAAAGATTTGCTAGTAAGGCACATTTGAATAGACATACAAGGACACATACTGGAGAGAAACCTTTTTGCTGCTCAGTCTGTGGTCTTCGAGTCAGTCAAAAGATTAATTTAACAAATCACATGAAAACACACACAGAGGAAAAACCTTTTGCGTGCCCTTTTTGCGGTAAAGCGTTCGCTCGCAAGGCACATTTGAACCGACACACAAGAATACACACTGGAGAGAAAGCCTTTGAATGCTCACTCTGCACCTTAAGTTTCTGTGACCGTTCAAGTTTGGCTAAACACACGAGAGAGCACACTGGGGAAAAACCCTTTTCCTGCTCACTTTGTACCAAATGTTTCTCTCAGAGACGTGCTTTGACGAGACACATAAGAATGCACACAGGTGAGAAACCATTCAGTTGTTGTGTGTGTGATAAAAGATTCCCTCAAAAGTATCAGGTTAAGAAACACAAGTGTGTTGTTGACAAATGCAGTGGTAAATGAATCTGCACATCTGCACAACTGTGTGAAAACTGTGACACAAGATGTCATGCTAAAGAAAAACCCTTCATTTGTTTGGTGTGCGATAAAGGATTTTCTCGAAATCAGCATTTGATCAAACACACCAGAATGCATCCGGGAGAAAAACCATTCATCTGCTCAGTTTGTGGCAGAAGATTCGCCCAGAAGTGCAGTTTAAAGAAGCACATCATTAACATTGGAACGGCACATGAGCTGTCACACAGGAGAGAAACCGTTCATGTGCTCGCTTTGTGGTAAAGGTTTCACGCAGAAAGGAAGCCTGACGACACACACGAGGACACACATTGGAGAAAAGCCGCATTCTTACTCGGTGTGGGGCACCAGTTTGAACGATAGTTCAGCATTGGCGCGACCCATGAGAACGCACACTGGGGAAAAACCCTTTTCCTACTTATTCTGCGGCAAAAGCTTCTCTATAAAGGGGAATTTTGTAGCACACACAAGAACGCACACTGGAGAGAAGCCATTTACCTGCTCGGTCTGCAACACACATTTTCGAGTTTGTTCCTGTCTGGTTCAACACATGAGAACACACACTGGGGAGAAACCTTTCGCCTGCTCAGTTTGCGGTCAAAGATTCTCACAAAAGGCGACTTTGAGAGAACAATTGAGATCACACAGTGGAGACAAACCGTTTTCATGTTCAGTCTGCAGCACAAGTTTTAGTAACCATACATCCTTCATTCACCACTTGAAAAAACACTAGTGAGAATGTTTAGCCAAAAGTGTGTGTGATTAAAAAATTTCAGAAGCGTTGTTTGTGAACCAAGTACAGATTTGAAGCCGGAGGATGCATTTACATTATTTGTCAGTCTGTCTATGATATGCTGAGATGTATTAACTGGCTTTCGTAGTCCTCAGTTAATTTCTTTCCTCCAAACTAATCCTCATGGAAGTAGAAGTGGCTGGATTTCTCATTTACAAATGTATTCTCCCGCAATGTACTTCGTTCAAACTGTGGCCTCACATTTGCTTGTATCATTTCAACATTGCAGTGATTGGGCAAGTAAACTGGCTTAAAAGCACAAAAACCCTCAAGTATGTCATTAATGCCCCGCCCAGAATATTTATTTAAATTGCCCTGCGATGTCGTTCACAGGGTTTGTGTGTAAAAATAATACAATATCCATTAAACAAAAACGCAGTTTGTCAAAATGGCACAGATTTGTCCAAACGGACTTTCCGTTTCATTTCCGCTTTCTACTTCCGCTTATGTTTCGCGCACAAGAAAACACACTGGAGAGAAACCTTTTGACTGTTCAGTCTGGTAAACAATTTGGCCGGAAGGCACATCTGAACATACACGCAAGAAGACATACCGGTGATTGACCTTTCGCCTGCTCAGTTTGTGAGAAACGATTAGCTCGTAAGGCTCATCTAAACATTCATACGAGAACGCACACCGGAGAAAACCCGTTTGCCTGCTCGGTCTGCACCTCAAGTTTCAGTGAACGATCAAATTTGGTTAAACACATGAGAACGCATACTGGTGAGAAACCATACGGCTGCAGTGCGTGTGATAAAAACTTTTCTCAAAAGTATCTGGTTACGAAACACCAGTGTGCCGGTGAAAAGAGCTGTGGTAAATGAAGCTGCTGGACTTCAATTACACTGTAAACCTCTCATTTTAACTGTTTGTCTTGTTTATTTGTGCCATAAATTGCAAGACAAGTAGTCAAAATGTAATAACCCTAACCCATGATTGAGAGGCGTTATTTAAATCTGTGAACTTTTAAATGATCTCCATGTGATGCAAGAAATACTACAAACCATTGTTCTTCAACTGCTGTGCACAATTACGTATATTAAAGGTGAAGTAGCTATCAATTATCAAAAATATTCATTATAAATTACATTGATTAAAAATGGGACAAAATGCAAACTCAAATAAATACAATTAAATATCTTTATATATTTTTAATGTATGTATTTTTTTTAAACATTTGTTTTTAATCATCTCTTTATTTTTGTCAATTTTGGTCCGTCATACTCAGCACCCCTTGGTGGCGAGTTTATTAACGTAATATAGTTTTAATTAAGCAGGCACATTTAGGCCATTTTTACATTCAGGCTAATACTCCGATAAAAGAAACATGACATATTCAAGATTAATACTAAAATCAGTATCCATATCTATACGAGCAAGTGCCTCAGTATAAACGGTTAATAGTAATTGTCGGTTTGCTAAATTACTGCTCCCCGTAGTAATTTCAAACTTATACATCTCTGTCAAGACACATGACCATAGCAAATTAGCACTGTTCAAAAGATACATTTGTAAGCAATATCTGACTTGTTTTCGTATTTAATTCCACAGAAATCACATGACGTATACACATTTTAAAAAGAAAACATTGTGTCTTTATTCTGAAATTGGTAATATTATATGAGAACCGGGCGCACAGATGCAATAATCCTCCATAAAATATAAATAAAACATATATAAGAATCTGATGAAAATTTGCGAAGTCATATGTAGCATTGAAAAGCCACTGAAATAGTGTTTTGTGATCGTGACGTGTAGTTTGTCCAAGTGGAGTCGCCGTCCAACTTCCGCTACTGCTGTACTTCCGTATACGTTTTGCGTCACTACAAGAGCTTCATTTAATGCTTCTTCCTAAATTCCTACAGAAAGCACTTGAGCCTCGACACAGAATGTCCCATTAATTTCTTACTGGAGTAAGAATCGTCCTATCTGTATAAACTCGTTTTAGTGTACTATTAAGCTTCTTACGATAGCTTAGCTACGAACAAAGAGACGCGTTTATTAGCATCGCTACGCGGAGATCAAGAGCGAGTCTAAAGTGTTGGTCATAATCGTGTGAAATGTGTGCAAAAAGTATGATAAATGGCTACAAGGGTGAACTCTGTCGAACAAAAGAGGAGAACGAGCAACAACGTCAACTACGGGACGTTGTTTTCAAGAAGCCTCATGTGAGACACGGAGCAGGTTTGTTCATCTCTTGATGATTTCTTAGTTAATCCTTTTTATTTTTAACAGCATTCCTGTATACATTTCTTTTTTGTAATTCATTTGTCAGTCATAAAGTTAAAGGGTCACTGTGTGACGTAAATATGAAGTTATGTTGATGTTGAGGATTGGTCAATTTATTTTATTTTATTTATTATCTCGGGACAAGTCAGCATGTTAGAGAACATGTCAAGGAGATGATGAGAACAGCAGAACAATGAAGAGGGACGTATCTGAGTGACGTCAACATCGATGTTTTGGTTTTGTAACGACTAATAGGGACAGAGTGTCGAATTTTGTAGATTTAGTATATTGTAGATTTTCTCAATGTTTACTCATTCAAAAACCCGCTATTCATTTTAATAATATGCGAAAAATGTAGAAACCAATTTCACAACTGTACCTGTTCTTGACATCTTCACCCCTCTTGCAGTCATTCACGAAGCTCATGCTGAGCAGCAGATGCAAGAGACCTCCTATTTTAATGAGGAAGATGTGCTGGAGCCCTACTGCTTTAAAGAAGAAGAGGAGGACCCAGAGACCCCTGACATTAAAGCAAAAGAGGGCCCGGAGCCCCCATGCAGTTATGAAGATGAGATTGAGAGGTCCACTGATGTTAAAGAAGAAGAGGAGGAGTCGGCTATCACCAAATTGCCCTTTAACTGTGTCATTGTGAAGATCGAAGGGGATGATGATAGGGGTGAAGGTGATGGAGACCATGGTGGAGGATCACAAGCAGACAACTTAGCGCCACTCTCAGATAATGACAACACATTCTCACATTTACCTGACACTGATGATGAAAGTGCTGAAGGGGATGCAACATGTCACACTGAGGCCAAACGTTGGGAGTGTTCTCAGTGTGGGAAAAGCTTTGACGCCAAATATACTTTGAAAGTACACATGAGAACACACACTGGAGAGAAACCCTATTCTTGCTCTGTCTGCAGCTTAAGTTTCAGTGTCCGTTCTTCATTGGTCAATCACATGAGAACACACACTGGGGAGAAGCGTTACACCTGCTCAGTCTGTGGTAAACGATTTGCTCAGAAGGGACAACTGACAACACATACAAGAATACACACTGGCGAGAAACCTTATGTTTGTTCAGTCTGCAACGTAACTTTCAGTCTCCGTTCATCGTTGGTTAAACACATGAGAATACACACGGGAGAGAAACCTTATGCCTGCTCAGTCTGCAATTTAAGTTTCAGTATTCGATCGGGATTAGTTCGCCACTCAAGAACACATACAGGGGAGAAACCTTTTGCCTGTTCACTGTGTGGTAAGAGATTCACTATCAAGGGAAGCTTAATAACACACACAAGAACACACACCGGAGAGAAGCCGTTTGCCTGTTCGATCTGCAATGTAAGTTTCATTGACCATTCAGGGTTGCTTCAACACAAGAGAACACATACGGGTGAGAAACCTTTTGCCTGCTCAATTTGTGGTAAAACATTCTCTTTAAAGGGAAATTTAACAACACACACACGAACACATACGGGTGAGAAACCTTTTGCCTGTTCAGTCTGCGACTTAAGTTTCACTGACCGCTCAGGATTGCTTAAACACATGCGAACACACACTGGGGAAAAGGAGTTTTCCTGCACAGTGTGTGGTCAAAGATTCTCTCAAAGAGGCACCATGACAAGACATTCCAAAAGACACACTGGTGAGAAACCATTCAGTTGTAGTGTGTGTGATAAAAAATTCTATGATAAGTATGAGATTAAGAAACACAAGTGTGCTTTGGCAAATAAAAGAGAAGCCAATGATGCTGCAGGACTTTAATGAGGTAACTTTTTAACAAGTTCAGAAAGTTTTTGTGTTTGCAGTAATATGGAAAATAAATACGCATAAAATATACAATATGATCAAATGTAACATGACAGACTGTCACTAAGTCATTACAAAGCCTCAAATTATTTACATTTTACTCAAGTCCAAATAATTCTTACTGTTGCTCCTTGAGGTCTATTGCACATTTTGCAATGCATATGCAGATCTTTTTGTTGTCACTTTTACAATTTTATTTAAACCGTACTTGCTTTATATATATTTTTAACCATTTGTCTCCTCTAGACAATTAATGTACATAACATAAACAATGTACATAATGTTTGATTGCTTCCACTACCACAAATAACTCCTACAGCAAAGTATTTCCAATTTTTTGTGATTTCAAGTGTTCCCTCCTCTTTTGGAAGATAAGGCTTCCTTCTTGCCATCCTAATTCATATCCCAGACATCAAGACGAAGGGAGATTGATGTCAAAGCGAGTAGCCAACTTGTCAGCCTCTTGGCAGTCTTCCTGAACAGTTTTCTTGTCTTTTCGCCGGTTTTGGAAAGATGTCCAGTTTTTAATAAAGTCATAATTAGTCTCATTATATCCACTTGATGATGAATCTTCACAATGATCCATGTCACGAGTGATGGTGTGATTACTGATTGGCAGAAAACGCAGCGCAGCTATTTAGGGGGGCGGAGCAGTTACCTGGATGGGGCTTTGGCTTGTGATTGATTGCGGAAGCTGTCAGCGATCCAAAAGTGACGCATAAATAAGTGCTAACGAGCAAGGTGTCACACAAACTCAAAATCAGACTTTGTATACTTGGAAGAGCAAGGCCCGCTACCGGTAAGGTGCTGTTTTTTTTTTTTTTTTCCTTTCTGCTGGTTGTTAAACTATGTCATCTTTGTGAACTTGTCGGATGTTTTTTTTAACTTGTCACTTTTATTGCTTAGTGAAAGAATTGTTTTAACCTGGTGTTTTTGATAGTTTGCGATGTCCGTGCAAACATTTGAACCGCAGCGCGTTACTGCTGCGAGCCTACCCACGTCCTGGTTGATGGTGTATGCTGGGTAGTGAAGTCGGGCTGTAGTGATGCATAACGATTGACGTAATTTATTCATTGATCGCTGGTAAAGGATGCTGGTGCTTTTATGAATGCTCTTTGAATTATTTGCATAACCTTGGATATTGCCGATTCATTTTTAAATTTCCCGAGTGGCCAGTGTTGACAGCAGGCCACGAGGACTCGAGTGCCCCCCTGATAGGCTACAAAAAAAAAAAAAGCTGACATGTACACCACCGCCTCCACCAGCAACAGACTGATGCGCCAGATTTGTCCAGTTTCGATTTTGCATGCTGGCTATCTAATGTGACTGTCCATTAATAACAACACTCAGTGCATTTAATTGTCAACTGACATTGCAAAAACAAATAAATAATACAGTAATCTCAACCTGCTGTGAAACATTTATAGTGTGTTAAATTATAAAATACAACTTCAATAGTAGAGGCTATTTGGCCTTAGTTTAGTCTTTCTAAGACTAAATAACAAGGCTTCGATCTGCTGAAATAACCCATCTGAGAATAAAGAATTAACAGATAAATTAGAATAAAAAATAACGAGAGGCAAACCACTTCTTATTAATAAATAAATAAAATAAATAAACGAATAACTAAATATCAATCTAGGCTAAGCACCCGATATCCTAGATCCACCCCTGGGCACAATCTTCAACTGTTGTCACCCTATTTCATTCCTCCTAACTGTCCACTAGGTGGTGACAAAAGATCGCATCAAGGTTCCAAAAGAAGAATTGTGCATTTGACAGCTTTGCACAGAGTGAAAATTGAGCCAAATAATCCGAAGAAAAAATATTTTTTTAAATTGAATTTACATTGCAGGCATATGTCTGAACCCATCACTCTGCTGCAGATGTTTCTTTGCTTTTATACTGTTTTAACAGTTTTAAGTCCCTTGAGAGGAAATTGAAGGGATGGGGGAGCTTCTGTGGCTAAAGTCAAACTGTGGCAGACTTTCTAGTTTCTGGACCTGGATTTGACACCTCTTAAAACAGCTTGAGGTACCATTTGAGTGGACAGTAGGTCAGTCTCCTAAACTAGCGTAACACTATGATGGCTTGTAAGATGGTAATGATGATGATAAAATTAGATTTTTATATGGTGCTTTTTATTATTATTATTTTTTTTTTTTACAGGAGCCTATACTCAAAGTGTTCACAGTAGATGCATTATTCATACATACACATTCACACTAAAGGTGGCAAACTACCTAAGTAGCCATAGCTGGCCTGACGACCACCAAACATTCATATACCAGTGGGAGTGATACTGGAGGCAAGGTGGCAAAGTGTCTTGCCCAAGGAAACAATGACCCATAACTCGGGCAGAGTTGGAATCGAACAGCCGACCCTCTAGTTTACTGGATGACCTCTAGCATCCTTATCGAAATCCCACTACCTCTTTTTTGTTCTTTACATTTTGTGTAAACCCTACAAATGTGTGCGAGTACACCGGTATCAGGGTTTAAGTGACCCAGGCATCTTACTTCTAGGTCAGAAAAATAGCTAGCAAAAAAACTCACATTTCATAAGAATTTCAATTGCTATTGTGTCAAAGGTAATATATAATCATATGCATAGAATTTACAGTGGAAATCTTAAAATGGCATAAAACTGCTCCTTTAAGAGCTGTTTTTATTGAATCCAGTTAATGATTTGATATCAATTGCACAAAATATGTCAATTAATTCAATTGTTTCAAACTGTTTTAGTTACCGACAGGAAAGCCATTAAAGCTAGAAAATGTACACTGGGTAGTCGGATCCAATCAAGTGTGGCTGTCTCCTTCTCAAAAACACCAGATTAAACTGCTGCTGACACAGTAGGTGCTGTCATATCAAAAATGAACCCTCCAGATCTAATTTAGTAATTAATTGCATTTTGAAAAGGAGCCTGCGTGGGTGAATGCTGATTTTCCGTCACTTATTTTGTGACAAAATAATTTCATTGCATAAGTAATTATGAAATAAAAGACATCTTCATGAAGTGCATTGCAGATATATTCGATGCAAGTAACAAGTGTTCAATAGCTCTGCATTGCTACCGTTAGGTACAAAAATGATGCAACCATTTGTGGCCTGAAGCTTTCTGATTGAAGTCCAAAGAGTGAACAGATGCTTCTTGGTTTATATCATTGCTGTCATTCGATGCCGCAGGTAGGAACAGTTTTTACAGTTGCACCTCCAAAGTTGAACCAAATCCATTTTGGGATGTTGGTAGACCTTCAATTTGCCCTTTGAATTTTTGGCAGAGGATAAAGTAAATGGAAGTAATCCATTAGAGTCAAACTGTGCAACATAAAATGATCATTAAATCAACATGCAATTTGTAAGTGCTATTCCTAATTGTCATCAATTGTAAAGAGACGTTGACCTGAGTACCGTGACTCTGACAGAATTAATAAAATATCAATTTCTATGTAAAACATAAAAAGTACTCATGCTTTCATGATGTGCGAGAATCCTGGAGTTGGTATTGACTGAGCATGCAGGGTAGATTTTTGCTACACTACCGATTTTATGGTTGACACATAACAACTTTGTTGTCAAAAGGTATCCTTCTGTAGTGCTGACTCAAAATAACACGAAAACAAAGCTCAAGACACCGTTCTGGAGTGAATCCTTGTGATGCCAGCAAGGATTTGAATAGTGGTACAGATCGATACAGTACATACTTTACTTGCGTATATTGTCACAAGTTGAAGTTACTATGGCATCAATTGATTCTTCCGACCCCAATGTTGGTATAACCAGTCTGTTCACCCTCCTCCATGAAATAGGAAGGAGTTTGACTCAAAGTGAAGATTCCGCCCCTTCTTTTTAAAATGGCTTATTTTAAACTTATGAGTTCTGTCCACTTTGCAACATTTAGAGGTGGTCAGCAATTGCTGATCCTCTTTGCCATTATTATGACTATTTTGCAATTAGTCATTATTCCAAATAGGACAAAATGATTTTATACTTGCATGATTTTCTGCACCTTCTCAACTGTGCTCCCCTCCCCACTGTCAGCGTGTGACAGATCGATGCTGTATCCTTTCAGCTTCCCTTTGCAACAGTATTCTCCTGGTAATTGAGCTCAGCTAGTCTCCCAGGGGACCACTGATTTTCTCAGACGCTGCTATGAGCTCACTCTCTCGTTCATTTCGCCACTTTCTTTGCAATAGCAAGCAATAATCAATCTTTTCTTCCACCCTTTTCTGTAAAATCCTTAAAACTAATACCTAATACCTGTAACTGGGTCCTTCCTTCCAGCTGCTACACCATTTGACAAATCTCAACTGTAGGGATTTCATTTCAGGGATTGGATAAAAAGCCTTTGAGCATCTGAGGGAAGGGACATGCACAGACATTTTGGGGGCTCGGGGACTGAAGTTAGAAAAAGGCTAACTCGTACCTTTTGTAATTTACTCATGAATAAATATCAAGATAGCTTTGCCTAACTTATGTATTTATTTCAGGATTCTTATACTCACTTAATTGCTGAATGCTTGGCAGATTTTGTATGCTAGTAACTAGAATAAGTCCCTGCACCAGAGAGAGGTATATAGTAATGCAAGAATTTTCAAATGAATATAATAACAGCACGGGACAATCCCTCCGAATCATTGCAAAAATTAATTAACTGAATGAACTGTTATCATGATCATCTTAAAAATGTTTTAATTGCACTACCCTGACTTCGCGTCACAACTGGAGGGGAGGGAGGGTGTCTTGAGGGGTCACACATAGATGCTTGATTGAGAGTTCCACACAGTCTGTAATTGCCCCTGTCACATGCGTGGCCGACCACATCATCCGCAAAGGAGATCAAACAGTTTATACATTAAAAATGTAATTTGCGTGCGCCAATCTCATCTCTCAAACCTCACAGAGTCAGTTCCTGCAATGTCAAGCAGTGTTGTACTTCCAAACTCTAAATTTAATGGGAATGAGGGGAGCGTTGGCCGTAAATTCCATCCCATATAGGCACACAATCACGTAATCCCCCTGTTATATACAATTCTATACGTGCAGCATCTGTCATGCGCTCGACTTGTGCTTGGCACGGAAATAGGGTCCCAGATCTTGGGGTATTCTCATGTGTGGGTCCTGAAAATGAATTTCCTACTTTGTAGACAAAACTTCTTCATGACATTAAAGCATTTATTTTGAGCACAACAGATTTTACTATGGTTTTTGATAATTACCTGACTGCATTTAGAATTGAGGCAAATTTCAATGCCCCCCTTACCCTATGTATTTGATCAGGAAAAACAGAAATGTTGCCGTTTTCATGATGAAATCATGCATTCTATGGGTTTAAAAAAGAAAATAAATATATAGCCGTAATTTATTTAATAGTTGCCGTATTGTTATTGTTTTGAAATTTTCAACTGTAGTTGAAAGCTCTGTCTCTCCTGCTCATGCATTTCCGGTGAAGAGTTTGCACATTTTCCCTGCACTGGCATAGCCAGAGACTCAAGTGTGCTAATGGTTGTCTGACTGTCAGTGTGTTGACTGACGGATGGATGATGATTCCTGGGTGTACATCACCTCTCACCCTAATTCAGCTGGAATAGGCTGGCTCTCGCTTTCCTGTCACTCTTAACGAAATGCTGACAATAGGATTTATGCATGTGTGAGCATGCAGTAAGAACAAGGTAAAAAAATAAAATATAAAAATATAAGAAAATAACTATCTAATTTATTCTCAAATGAAGGAGTTTGCATCTTGATGTGCACTGCAGTCATGGATGAACTTCTTGACACATAAAAAAAAATTCCATACACCAAATGAACACTTTGCCTTCATTTTTACATTTTCAAGAAACGATAAGCATTTTTGTAAACAGAAGGAATAAAGAAGCACTGTACTGTTTCAATCAAATATTTGCAAACCAAAAGAGTGAAATAATCTAGAGTGGACTCTTGATGACAGTTGTTGGTGATCATTTTATTGTTTTATTCAGTACCGTCTTTGAATATAACCATTTGATAAAGCAAAGTACAATTTTATTATTTTTAAACATAATTTTCCACAATAGCGAAAAAGGAAATTTAAAAGCATAACATTATCAAGCAGCATAGCAAACATGCATTATGTTACATTGCAAAGACAAAGTAAAAGACAAGACAAAATGGAGGTGAGGTTAAGTACAGACAAACTTTGAAAATATTCATACCAAGATGTATTCATAACCAAATGATCCAATGAAATATTTATTGTTCAAATATTCTGCAATAGCAGACCATAGTCTGCCTCATAAGGCAACTTGCTCATTATTTCCATGAGCTTCAAGAATTGCAGTTGCCTTTTCCATTGACAGCAATTCTAAGAAGTCCCTCAGCCATGCACATTTATTATAGCAGTCTGGTTGGCGTATCTTCCAGTCAATAAGTATCGCCCTTTTCACAGCCAGAAAGGCTAATGCAGTGATCCTCTGATTTAATGCTTGCATTTATATCTTCCACTCTACTTCTCAGTAAGCATACAACTTGACATTAGGGCATATGTACATTCACTATGGCTTTTAGGATACAAATGACTGCAGACCTGTTTTTTATTTTTTATTTTTTTTAAGATTCACTGGGCAAAACATAACAAATTCAAGTCCACAATAGCTCTCCTAGAACAACTTTGATACATTTCCATTTATTCATTCATTCATTCACTGTTTGTAATTATTTAGATTTTGAGATATTGAATGCTTCAGTATTAAGTCCCACTTTTCTACACTGAGAACTGAGCCAGTATCCTATTGCCATTGAAATTTTGATGGAGCAGTGCTGTCAGGCAGTGATAGGCTTAGTATTGATAACTGAGAGCTCCTTGACCATCTGTATATATCTGTCTATCACTATCAATGGGAGTATTTCCAAACTTGATGAAAACAGTGAAAGCGCTCCATTGAGGATATATTGAAGGTATGGATGAGGAAGCAGGCGGGGTTGACTTACCACTTGCTCTTGGCTTGCCTTCCCCCCCCTTTCCCTTTTAACATAAGAAAGGACAAATTTAAAGATGTAGCCAAACGATCTGGTGTACCACTCAATAGCAAGTGGTGGTTATTATTATTATTATTTTCTTTATTGCATCATCACAACATCCTTATTCAGCAGGTTGGCTTCACTGATGAAAGGGTTGTGGTCCAAATTGAAAAACTTTGGGCCTTTTTCAGTGGTCAAACACGTTTGATGACAAAGACATTTGCGCAGCATCTGACGGTAGGGAGTAGCCCGACACAGCGGCAGGCACACTGGCCCCGGGCCGTCGTTAATGTTGACTCCTGTGCCAACCCTGAAATGTCTGCCAAGAGTGGGAACCAGTAAATGGTTGACCCTGACTTGACACGCACATCATTGATGAAACGTTGCTTAACAACACTGCATACGCAGTTGTTTTGTAAACTACATTGCATCAAAGGGAACAAGTTCTTATGCACCATCCTCATCATATGCTTTTAAGATCTTATTTTGAGTATTCAAATCAAACCTAATCAACTAATCGTAGGAAAGACAAACTGACCCTTGACCCACCCAGTATAGCCACTCTGGTGAGGATACTGAGAGAGTAATTGAATGTCAGAATACTTGACAGCTGGGGTGACAACTCCAATAGGCATACCCTCATGGTGAGACATGTCTTCAAATAAGAAATTTTGAGAGTGGAAGGAGAATAGAGTGCAGGTCAGATTAACCCTCTGGGTGTTAAACACTAGAGCTCATGTCAAAGCACATGCACATTTGGCCCACTTAGAGAGAAAGAGAGCCTAGTTCAACTAAGGAAAATAAAACTATAATCACAATCAAAGCAAGTAAGTCTCTCCTCATTTAGCAAATTTAAAGACTAAAACAATCAGGTGTCTACTGTGGTTGAACTAATGGTAAATTTAAACTGCATATTGTTTGGACATATAGCTATCTAGCTAGTTAACTGGCTGGATGGATACTTTATTGATCCCAGGAGGAAATTATGAGAGGAAAACTATCATTTTTTGTTTTCTTACCAAGATGCTCAGATATACAGCGAGTGCTAAAACAATTCAATCTTGTGTGTTAAAAACATCAGCAAATTTATCTTTGACTGTGATGCACCAGCACATTGTTAAGTTGGCATTTATTAGGCTTTACACAAATCTTCTTTTGGTTCATGTTTACAGTCCCAGCCTGATAATTCCTTACAACAGCGAATGAATAGCCTTGAATCACTCAAGGGACTTGTGGGTTCTCGCAATTTGGTTTTACATGCTCATCAAGTGTGTTCGTCCAGTTACTGCTGTCCTCTGTCAACACACTAGAGACTGGGAATAAACAAGCATTGAAAGGTTGTGTGGAGCAGGAAATGCGATCAATACAGAGCAGTGATATGTGATGCAGGTTCCGCGCCACATTCGAGTCGAGGGGCCATTTTTACGACGATCGATAGATGTACAGCTCTCTCGTGACAAGATCATAACTACCAAGAGAGACACAAGATCCAGCTAAAGGACCTCAGACACATTTTTCTCGCGATAAGACTGGTTGTGAGCATGACACGAATGAACCCATTACAAAAGAAATTGGTTAATCAAGGCGGCAACACGACCCCTGCATGAGCATTAGTTTGCAGACACAAATCCGTCACACAAAGGCAAATAAACACCCAGGTACATAGCTGCCATTACTGAGACAAAAACAGAGCAGCAATCTCAACACAGGCCGTGTTTACTGGCGAGACACAGCAGCAATAAAGTTGTCGAGAGGAAGTAAAGGTGATGTTATTGCAGTAACACTGCTTCTCATCACGGCTTTTGAGTCCTAATATAGAAAAGATGTTCAGCCAAAGGAAACAAGCAAAAAATCATCCGGAAGATGCTGACAAGCACTGTATGCTCCGTACTTAATAGACTTTCTATCTGATAAAGAACGTGGAGCGTATGCAAAATGCAACCCACTGAAATTTTATCAGTCTTGATCAGAACTGTAACCCTCTTGTCACTACCCTATAGAGACAAAGTACAGGGTCAATGTACTGTATATTCATGACTTAAAATACTTTTCGAAGCTAGTGTCATCTTCTGATAAGGCCTTTCATTCTGCTTGCTTCTCACTGGGTTTTTATATTTAAGACACTTTGTTACTTGGGAATTTTAGCTGAGTGCACAGGTTTTAACATGGTTTCTTACAATTAAAGAGTAAATTCAAGAAATGGCCACCCTGTATAATAGTGCTTAGTATGTCTAGCTCACAATGAAGAGGCCTAGGGTTTGTGTGTTATTTTCCGTCATTCTAAAGGGAATTTGTTTTCCATGTGTTTGCATGGGCTTTTCTGGCTCCTACCTTCATTCTAAAAACATGTTACATACAGTCAAGCCCAGGGTGACCAGATTTGAGTTTCTGAAAAAGAGGACACCTTTTTTTGGAGGGGTGTGTGGTCATTTTATAGGGGGCGGTGTCATTTTGAGTATGTTTTGAGACAAATGACATGGTGTCCGTATAGCAATTGCATTTATTGGACGGAATAACACAAAGGAACACAAACGATAACAAAAACATATTTACAATGACTAGTTTTATAGTGGTACACAAAGTTAAAAAGGACAAAAGAAATATGGCCATCGGTGCAGCATTTGAAGAAGAAAAAAGGGCTCCTCTTCAGTCCTCTTGCGGGCTGCCTTGGTACCCTTTATTTGCCACAGACACGTAAGTGCCTGCCTTGCATGACAAGCACTCAGCTGCATAAGGATCACGACCCTGGCGAAAGGACGGGAATTTGAAGGTCTATTGACAATGGACTGTACTTGTATTATGTTTGAGGCAGTCCAACAAAATCCTGGGCGATTTTTGAAATTTCCCCCGGACGTTCTTTTAGGGCTCAAAAGTAGGACACGTCCAGGTAAAAGAGGACGTCTGGTCACCCTATATAAATAATTATGACTATAACTCAATTTATTCCATTTGCAGCAAGGATAGACCAAGAGTCAACACAAAACTATTCGATACCTAGGAGTATGAATAATTTCGGGTTTGACTGTGACTGGAAGACACTAATTTGTCGATAGATATAAATGTGAGCGTAATTGATTTATTGTCTATACTGTAATGTAGGGCTGTGATTATTTTGTCGATTATTGATAAAATGACAAAAGAAATTATGGTTCCCGTCTCTTTATTAGAAAATGGGATATTATTTAAAATTGATTGAACAGAAAAAAAATATTATGATTCAGTTAATGTTTTGGTTCATTACTTTTTGGAAAATTAGTATACATGTTAGTTCTTTGCCATGAATTTTACTTATTGCAGTGTTGTGGCATGTAACCCTTGTGATGTAAATTAAGAAAAATCACCCTTGGTTGTTTGAAGAATAGTACATCTCTATTATTACCTCGGCCTAATAATAATATTGCATTTGCCAAGTTGCTAATGTTAGTGCTCTAATCTTGGCTCCCATGTGTGAACAGCAAATCAGTGCTTAGGAAAAACAACATAAGAGCCTTTTAGGTATAATTACTAAATAAACTTTATATAGCTAATAGCTAACATTCATTCAACTGTAAGGTTTGAAGTTGACAACAGCTGCTTTATTGAAGACATTTTCATGAATGTTCATATATTATGCGGAAGAAGAGATAATAATAGTACATACTTGGGCTGCACTGCACTTAACTGTGTTAAAGTAAATTAATGACCATATTCATACATTCAAAGTTGAAAAATTGTTTAAGCAGACTCATTTTCTTCAAAGGATGAAAATCTACCATCTTGAGTCTCTCTCGCTCTCTCTTTCTCTCTATCTCTCTCTTTCTCTAAATTATGGTGGAACTCGTCAACAACTGCCACGGCAGGAGGGCTTAACACAGTTCTAATTAGAGCTAAATCTAATGAGTAATTTACATCAAAGTATAAAACAATTATCTGATTCACCAGAGTGGCGGGGGAAATAATTACTCTACACAGATGTCTCCTCATTACAGTTGAAGGTAAAGGTGGCTTGATGGCAACTAATATAACCTCTGTTCCCAAAAGGTCCACTTGGAGAGCTATTTAATACATGGTCACATACTAAGCTCAGCAGAAATATCCCATTAAAACATTCTCAGGAAAGACGACAAACACACAATGTACAATTTCAGAAAATTCAATTGAGATAATTCAACAGTTTATTTTGGAACACGCATCTGGGATATGCGCCCAAGTTAGCAGTATACTTTGTTTTCCGAAAAAACACTTGGCAATACCCACACACCAGGCCTGATTGTTTTATGTGTAAAAGAGAGATGCAAAGCACTTTACGGCAAGGTGTGCACAAAACCAAAATCGTATTTACTCTTGCAATGATACCATTATATACTCTCACATCGTGGTAGCTTTGATGTTTTTTTATGGAGATATGCCCTGTCAGTATGAATAACAACAGAATTTGGCAATATTTATGCATGGAAACGTATTGGAAGAAATCCCATCAGGAGTCAAATGAAACAACAGTGTGGCGAGCCATTCATCCCCTGCAGTATATTAACGAGAAAAGAAATCTGTCTTGTGAGAGGAAGAAAAGCCATGCTCTATCCACCCTCCCCCTATCCACTATCCCAGTCTTTCTCCGTTCCCTGCCCACTGTTATTTTTGCAGGTGCATCTGCAGTGATCTGTTTTCCTCTTCACATCTTTTAATGATTCATGCTTTGAGGTTCTCCACCCCCTCATTCGAAATGGCTTTTAGTGAACAAAGAGACAGAACTAGAGGAGTCATCTAAACATTATGTGCATAATCAAGATGATAATAGAAAAGCGTGGAAATGAAGAATCAATACACAAGAGCATAGGATAGCTACGTATACGTATCCATCCATTCGTTATCTCTACCGCTTGTCTCCACGGGGGTCATGGGTGTGCTGGAACCTATCCCAGCAGTCATCGGGCAGTAGGCGCGGGA
Source organism: Syngnathus typhle (assembly GCF_033458585.1). NCBI lineage: Eukaryota > Metazoa > Chordata > Actinopteri > Syngnathiformes > Syngnathidae > Syngnathus > Syngnathus typhle. Next base: position 11,669,299 of record NC_083741.1, on the reverse strand, counting down.
CACCCTGAACCGGTTGCCAACCCAATCACAGAGCACACAGAGATGAACAACCATCCGCATTCGCACTCACACCTAGGGGCAATTTGGAGTGCTCAATCGGCCTACCAAGCATGATTTTGGGATGTGGGAGGAAACCGGAATGCCTGGAGAAAACCCACGCAGGCATGGGGACGACATGCAAACTCCACACAGGGAGGGCCGGAGGTGGAATTGAACCTGCACCCTCCTAACGGTGAGGCGGACGTGCTAACCAGTGAGTCACTGTGCTGCCAAACTACATATATATAACAAATATTTTATTTTTCCTTTTTCATGTGGTAGCACAGGAGTGTCAAACTCATTTTGTCACAGGTCACTCTGTAGTTAGGGTTAGTTAGCATCCGTTATAATGGTGAAACCAAATAAATCATCTCATCAAATTATTACATATAGCTACCGAACAAATCGAGAGATTACCAGCTTTGGAATCAGAAATCGAGGATAATAGTTTGTTCAGTATTAGTTAACACGTCTGCCTCAGAGTTACAGGGTTCGATTCTGGCTCCAGCCTTGTGTGGGGTTTCTATGTTGTCAGCGATTCCCCCTTCCTACATTGATTTGTTGGTCAAAGCAAGTGAACATGTAAAGTGCTGTCTGAAGAGTCTGACAAATATGTATGCAGTGAGTGTCTAGATTCCTTGCCACAGTTTTTCCAGTTTTTGCTTTGGAAGTTATCCTCCATGCACTGCAGGCATTGCATTTGTGCCGAGCTTTTTTATGCCTCTCTGCAAGGACTCTCTTGATTTTTGTGAACCCGCTGGTCTCCTGACTTGAAGTCATTATTGTGTGCTCTGAGCAGGGTAGGTGCCTTGCTGTTCAGCTGTACAATCATGGTAATGGTCAAACCACGTGTATGTGAGGGGATGGGCGGGGGTGGGGTGTCAGTTTTACTAATTATTTACCAATATAAAGTGTTAAAATCCAGTTATTTAATGACGAAATCCTTGACATTAAAAAGAATATTAACGTAAAGCATGGAGCAGAAAACTAAAATCACAGGTCGTTTTATGTAATAATGTTTAATTATTATTAAGGAGAGGCAGTGGTAGAGTGCTCGACTCTCAAGTTGGTTATGGGATCGATCCACAGCCCTGGTGATTGTCATTGTCCTTGAGCTGAACCCCAATTTGCTCCCAGTGTGAACCTGGCAGTGCCTTGCATGGCAGCAGCCTCCCATTGGTGTGCGCATGTGTGTGAATGGGTGATTGTGAGGCATTGTATAGCACTTTGTGCACCATCTAGTATAGATAAAAGCGCTATAGAAGTGCAGCCCATTCACCATTTTTAGTAAGTTTGTTTTGACCATTCACATTCAAGGGGAACCACTACCTCCCCTGCCCGTACATCCCTCCAATTCTTTACTCTTAAGTGTTATATTCCTCAATTCATTTGGCAAGTCAGCTTCTTGGCATTCACAGGCAGTTTCTGGTGGAACTGCAGTTATTCTATAACCAAATCCAATTGTGCAGTAACAATAGCATATATTATGTGCAGTAATCTGATAAGACATCACCCAGGCCTGTTATTTGCCATAAATTGTTTTGTTTATAAATCGTTGGTAATGGCCTACTGGCCTCCCAGAAAATGCTAACTTCCTTCTAAGGAACTGCCCTTGTGCATGCTTACATTTCCCAGGGGTTTTACTATACGCAAAGAAAACACTGTCGACTCTCAGTTTTTGTCCATGTTTTCAGCAATCTTTTATTTGCGGCCGATTATACCACTTTTAAAGCACGACTTTGGCTATCTGATCACTTTACAGCATATATTAGACTGTAATGGAAAAGAAATATATTGCATAGTGAGAGGAAATAACATTACTAGGAATCAAGACTTGACACTCTGAAAAAAATGATTTGACTCTAAATGTTAGGTCATATGGCACATTTTGCTGCATAGTGGTTTGTGTATAACACACAAGTAGAGAGTGATACATTTTGCAGATAACCACCACATCAGAATCGATCTCTCCTTACTCTTTGAAGAAGCCCCTTCACGAACAACACCCACAAGGCAAAAGAATGGTTTTCGCGCTTCCTCTCTTTTCTGGTGGTAAGAAAAACCCACCAGGGAATCAGGCATGCAGCAGCACACTAAAATATTCACATACTAGTTGCAAAAGTAAAATATATAATGCATGCGTTTACTTTTATATTCTTGTGAAAGTAGCATTAAAATCATTTGCTTGAAAGAAATCCCACATTTTAAAGTAAATCCTGCACACCTTGGGATAAACCAAATGGCAACTATACATATGATCTACCTGGTTCATTACAAATTAATCAGTAGTTGTGCTTTATGCATGTTACAGTGTACACATAAGCATGTTTTTACATGGCTCGCAAATAAATGGCAACACCAGTCATACTGGAACCAAATTATCTTCCATTCTCAACCCTGACAGCAAGGCACATCTGCACTCCTCGCTGTACTTTTTCTTCCTACTTTCATTTGTTGCTGCGCTAAGCATGAGATATGGCCCAGGTCATGTGACTATTTTTCTTAAATACAGCAGTAGACACCCCCCCCCCCCCAAAAAAACGAGCCAGTGGATGCTTCATTATTTTTTGGGGGGTCACATATCTTTAGTCTGGTCATGTTGCCAGCAAACTGAGTTGTGTAAACCTTGTGGCAGCAACGTCCTCCAGGTCCTCATGGGGGACAAAGAGCCATTCCCAGATGTAATGAACTACAGTATATATTCCCACTCTTCTGGGTCTATCCCAGGTTGGATCAACTCCAAAGCACCCAGCTGCAATCTAAATGAGATGCTGGAACCACCTTTAATGATTCTTCTCAATAGGAAGAAATGGTGGCTCTTTGCCAAACTCTTTTCAAATGTGTGAAATGTTTCACTTTAACTTGAAGGCACGAGCTATTCTATGAAGCAACTCCGTTGTAAATCACAATCTTATTGTAGCGGTGTGGCTGTTATCCTTGGAACAGTGCTTGTCAGTGACAAGCACCCCTGGTAATGTCTCTACTAGGAAAGTGCTTGCCTTTGGATGCCCAAGAGCACTGGATATATCTTGATAGCCTGTTCATGGCTGAACGTATTATTAGTAGTATGTATGTCAATATGAAAAGTAAAGCACTGTTCTTGCTAAAATACCGTCCTCTGGTATATCCAGTTTCTCAGTTATTTAATTGAGCTTTTTGTCACATTGGCCATAAAGGAACCCACATTGTTGAACGCAAAAATCCTTACTTCCAGACTGCCAAAAGTCAAGTGGTGAAGAATCAAGCACGCCCGCTTGGTGAGAGCTATGATCCCAATTTCCTCCACACAATACGCATGAACCATAGCTTATTAGCTCTCACCCATTTGTCAAAAAATAATCTCAACATGTACATTCATGTACATGCATATAAGCACTTACATGTATACATATCTATACCCATACAATCTCAATCCCATATGTTTCTATTTGCACCTTTATGTTTACTCTGCCTTTGCTAAATGATATAAAGTTGGTCTTGCCTACATTTAATGATCATTTGTTCCAATCAAACCATATTTTTATCTTTTTTCATTTCCTTGTTTAATACCGTTTCCGTTTGTTGAATGTTCTGAACAAAAACCATTTGAGTCATCTGCAAATTGACCAGTTTTAACCCCCTATATATTTTGCACATATCTTTTATATACAGAATAAATAATTTGGGGCCCAATACTGACCCCTGGGGGACACCACAAGTGATATCCAAATAACTAGAGCAGTGATTATCCAACTTCACAAACTGTTTCCGTAATAATTCTTTATCCAGTCTAATATTAATCCCCTTTTCTGATATTTTTCCAGTTTATTGAATAATATGTTATGATAAATTGTGTCAAATGTTTTTCTGAGATCGATGAATACTCCTATTGTGTGTTTTTTGTTGTCTATTACAACAAATATTGCATATATTAGTTAAAAAAACAAAAAAATCATTATGAAGAAAATTTGCTCAATTTTTCTTTTTTTTTTTTAGTGCCCATGATGTAGCTCTCGGTTGACAAAACGTTTCTTTTTCAGCAAACGTCACCGTGAACCCCATTTAAACCATACATGTTTGAATACATAGTGGTTTTACCTTCTCTGTCTCTTGTTCTCATGCGTGCACAAGCTCACGCCCACATGCCTTGAAGGTCTTTGGGAAGCGTATGCAATTCAAACACTAATTCTACTCCATTTTCTTGGTATAATCTAGTCTAACAAAGGAAACTGCAAAAGTGGCGTAAGAAGATGTAGCCATATAAATGCTCTCTAGACTGTGACATTTTCACCGTGTCTTATTTTACCAGTTACTACATTTAGACAAAGGAATATCTGAGTGGAATGACTTGGAAACTTAGGCTGCATCAGGCAAGCATAATTATTTCCCCCTGTGCAAATGAGGACTCGTTGAATGCCTAGATGACTGTGATTATGACACAGTAATTAGTCAAATGGTTATACGGTGATGAACATAATTATTGTATGCTCATCAAAGGATGTCAATCAAGGTCTGCTGTGAAGCACATTTAGGAAAAGCAGAGGCACAACTTTTATAGTACATGAAGTGCTTGGATGTGATTAAAATAGCTCACGTTCAGATATTGTGAGCATAAACTAAATTAGGGATCAGAGGATTGTGGTTGATTTATGTAAATTAATATTCCAAAGTAAGATAGACAATGTTCAATGAAATGCATGCCTCGAGTTGGTATTTTCCCCAGATGTGTGGACGTGAATACAGCTAACTTGATTCATTGCCTATAGTCACATGCAGTCAATATTCAAGTTAAGGGAAAAATGACGGTTTCCTCAAACAATCGACCACATCACAGACGTTGCATTGCGTTCTCTCATATTTTGTTTGTTCATATTGTATACACATGTACTGCAGTGTTGACTCCCACATTTCTCTGTGCACCTTCTTTCTTTGAAAAGTCATAACGTAAGCAGATTCCTGGAAAGCAATGGTGGCGGCGGGGAAGAAAAAATACCTTTAAGGATTAAATACTAATCCAGGCTTTGGACTGTGGAGCTTTGGCCTCGGCCTCCTGTCCTTCACAACACAGGGAGTTCTCCGCTAATGGGTGGGAGTTGACATGGATGGGGTGATAAAGGTGCTAGTTAACAGGCCTTTAAAGTGTCCACCGTTTGGAGTGGCCTTTTGTACAGACTAGAACTTAGAGAATTCGTAAAGACATTTGAATCATTAAATTATTTGTTGGCAAATAGTTGTCACTGGAGTGCCTGCCCCAGCCATTCAAGTGTGAAATCTCACCATCAAGTAAATATTGTGTTCATTGCTAGTTCCAACCCATTCTTAATTTTGCTGTCAAAGATTGTGTGGTATTTGTTTTTGGCAATGAGTCTGCTGCACGTGCCGCATGTATAGATCCATGCGCTAATTGATTCCAAGGCTTGATGAAGTAAAATCTTCACTTTTGGAAACACAAAAATAATGTGTCAAAAAAAAGACCGACATCTTTTTGCCTATATGAAAATATGATAAATCAAAGTTTTTTTTTGTAAACGTATGCTCAGAAGTGGATGCCATTGGCCCATTTAATGACACCCCCTTATGTCCGAAGCACTAAGGGACTGACAAATGTTAATTCGGCATCCATAAAAATTTACAGTATATGCTCTGACTTGAATTGTTATTCTGAACCAGCATCAGATCTTGCTTCGTTCATCCATGGTAATAGAAGAGTGTACGTAGGTGTTTATGGTAGTGCTCACGGATGAGGGCCATCAAAAACCTCTGCTGACATCAAGGCTATTTTTATTTCATGGCTCAGCACACCATGTTGCAAAGCCAGCTGTCTAAAAAAAAAACATAAAGAAAGAATAATAACCCTGAAAACGATGTGACAAAGGGGACGTTCCCGGAGAGTTTAAATTAAAAACGTGACTCAGATGGGATGTCATCAGGATTCGATGTCATTAGCAGTGTAAAATATGCAGAATAGGGAATAGTATAATGATATAATTTAGATTAAAAAAAACGACAGGCGCAAAATGACAAACCAGCAACACAAAGCAGCCACTGAAATTGGAGTTTCACTTTTATAATTAGGCTATTGAGCTAAAGCAAACCAGCTCTGCAGCTCGTAATTCTGTCCTGTGAACCGAAAGCATCGGAAACTCCCGAGAACATGTTTTATCCTGAAAAGGTGAACTGTCCCCAGGGCAGCCCTCATTGTTCAAACTGTTCAGCATGTTTTACACATGGGAAAAGCATGTCGGGTATCTGAGAGTGATTGGCAGTGTCAATCATATGTCCATAAAACATAAAGGAACTGTGTAGTTGGCTTCTTCTATATTTACCTAAGTACCGAGGCACTCAATGAGAGCATCAGTGCTGTGGTCTGTGATGCGACATGGCAGTGGTGGATGTAACCATATAAAACGTCCCAGAAGTGCTCTATTGAATTAAGGTCTGGGGAGCCGACGGGCCAGTCATGGAGCATCAGTGCCGTTATCATTTGGAACCTGCTGAAACACTCCAGCAACAGGAGGCCAAGCAGAACCGTTCTAAGTGTCTTCAGACTCTCCTACGCCCATACGTGTATTTTTGAAGCGAATAGGCCACAATTGAGATCATTCTCGATTGTGTTTTTTTCTGGCAAATGCCAATTGACCTGTATTCTGCTAAGATGTGAGCACCAATCCCACTTGTGCACGTCGGATACACCTGACACCCTTGTAGTGTCTCCCACTGACAGGGATGAAAAAAACATAAAATTGAAAAGGCGCTGCCATGACAGTGCCTCCTGTTGAATAAAACCGCAATTAGCGCTTTTTTTTTTCTTCTCTCCGCTCAACGTGTATTCTCCCTACCGGGACCGGCTGATTTTCTAGAGGTGTGGATGATTTGGAATTCTTAACATTTTTCTATATATTTAAGCAGTGAACTTGGTTAGACTCTGTTTCAAAATAACACTGCACATGGTAACATTTTTGACATTACAATATTGCCTCACTAATAATTTTTCACTCACTTACTGCAGAATTGAGATACGAAGATAACCTGTAGTAGTTCAACAATGGAGATATTTGCATGCTGTTTAGTTTGTTATTCTTTGACCACCGTGTCGGCCTATTGTATTTAACAGGAAATAATAATCTGTGTGCAGTGACCTGGAATTTATAATGCATGATTCAGTTCCATTTAATTGCCAGGTCGGAAATTTAATAACTGATAAAACAACTGCAACAAATAATAGAGTATTACACGCAACAACAATCAACATCATGAATACTTGCACAATACAAAACAAGCGGCATATAATCTGACTATACAACGGTAATATTGCTCAATTTTGATCGACAACCGACTGTAATAATATTTGTGGTTGTGGTTTGCATTAGTGAGACACTCTACTGCACCGTACTGAGAGCTATATGGGATAATGAAATTGCCTAAATAAATTACATGAAAGTCAAAAATGATTAGAAACAAACCTCAACACGACTTCTAACTACAGCCACAATAATAAGCATCATTTTACTTCTCTGACTATGTTTATATGCAGTCAATAACCCTTTTAAACCCGAATATTGGCAGTATTCTGGTTTGTAAACGCTCGTAGAATGCCCTTCACCAGGTTTTTAAAATTCAGAATAAGACCCGGGGGTTACCTCTTTTCTAACCCAAACATCTGGGCTTGTAAATGCAATCGTGTTACCGCTGCATGCTCCTGCTCTATCTTGATTTTTGTAGTTCAGGAAGTACTTGTAGGTGCATCATCCTCACTGTAGCAAGCGTACCTTGAATACACTGATTTCTCTGCAGCGTTGTCACATTATTTTCCATCTCTACAGTGATAGTGTGTGTGTGTGTGTATGTAAGTCCATACATCTGGCACTTAACTCGCAAGCACATGCAAACATCATGGTGGAGCTTGGCAATGGGCAGAAAGACACACTTCTGGAGCAAAGGGGGAACCCTGCTGCTTTATTCCTGTGGTGAGTCACAATATTATAATATGTTTTTTATTCATGGTAAAATGCAAGAAGCAGAAATGCATCTGTGCCATGATGTCGATGTGCGTTGCCGTAGCAATTGGGATATTTAAATGCACAAGTAGCTGTTTCCATTGAGGGATGTAAATGGGTTATTCCAAATGTTTCCGAAACGCAAATGCTGACCTTAATCCAAATGTTATTTCATTTCTCAAAAATAACACTTTTCTTAAAAACATGTAATCCAAATTAGTACAGGCATGCTATACGCTTTTGATTATGGAAAAAAATTGTATCAGGGTTGTCAGCCCAAACCATAGATTTGAATATAGCTACGACACCCCACCACTTCGAGCTTCTCTATATACACTATATCTATATATCGCTCTATATAGACTGTATTGTGCTTCTGTAAAAACACATCTAGTGCTTTGAAAGTTTGGATTGACAAAGGAAGCCAACGTGGCAGTGTAAAGACTCAAACACACTATTGATCTTTTGAGGCGTACGCACACGCACATGCACACACAATACTGCAACCAGATCTTTATCTCTTTAAAGTATTTTTCCTTTTTATTTTTAACCCTAACCCTTCATTACAAAATACAAAAAAAGCCCATGCATTAATTCATCTGCCTGTGAAAGCACTCCAATTGTGTCCACGTTGCGATTAGACAGCAGACGGTGACTGGTGAGAGAAAGGTTGTCATGCAGAGCGTTGGCAGTAGCAATTTGGGTCTCTTGCTCCACCCCCTCATGTCCCCATTGGTACCTTCGAAATGTATGTCTGAGTGCCCTTCACATGATTGAAACCACAGATATCAAGGGTCTTTTCAAGCTGAGGAACAAATGTTGCCACAGGGTCACTGAATCATGAAGGTTATGTGATGCATCGGTCAGTTCCCTCAGGTCATTATGAGACCCGATGGTGGTCAACAACAACAGAAATGTGAATTACAGGTTTTGCCCTTCGGAGCAATGCAATTTGGAGTGAAATTTCACAACACAACTTCAGATTAATAAATGTCATCTAGCTATTATATTTGTGTGGCTTTTCTTTTGAACTATGCCTCTGCCGCTGGTCTGCTTGTACAACCTGGTCACAGCTAATGGAGTGGAGGTTGCAGGTAGCAAACATTTTGCAAGACACTCAAACATATTTAGCGTTTTAATGCACATTTATAAAGAATTTAATCCGTGTTTTATAAAGTATGATTTGTCAAAAAAAGACAATTCTCACTCTGACTTACACTTATGATGTAAATAATTGCCAAGTTTTGTCCATTCCAGTAATTACAGAATTCCTTTACAATACACTCTGAAATTTTTACGATTCTGAGAAAAATAAATGCATTTGGGCAGACCTGCATTATACAAACATCAATTGCATCCCGTCAAAATAATTAATTGGCTCAGTCTAAATGTGTTCAACAAAGCTTAATGATGATCGATCAGTTTACATTGGACTTCTTATCTTGTTTTGAAAATGAGTTAAATCTACTAGAGACAAGAACCCCTGGTGAGTACGGCAAGTTAGGAACAGATGTTGTTTATATGAGAGGCAGAAATATGTAAATATGTGAAGGAAAGGGACAATGTGCTATCTTATCTGACTGAGACAAGATATAATTTGTTTCTATGACAGAGGTTCAATTTTGTCCCCGCGAGTAGCTACACTATGGTCCTTCTGGTACAACGCGTGTTCACTGTAATTATAGATATGGGTTTTCAATTATTTTACAGCAAAATGGCATGACATGAGATTTTCTGCTCAGCTACACATAGATGGAGGGAAGCCCAGGGCTTTGCAGATCCATCTCGAGACAATAATGCCTTTGTGGCTCTTAGATATTGGATTAATAACATCATCTCCCTAGGAAATTCTTTCCTCTGCTGCTTATTAGGGGTACTCAAGTCCTTTTTTCTTTCTACATATGCATTAAAGAGAAAATAAGGGTCGCAATTTAACAGCAGTAGCTACCAAGCAAAGCAGACACTCTAAACGGGGTCAGCTAGCTCCTACGACATTGAGATCCTAGATTAAGTCTTTTTTAAGAAAAATACTGTATCTGAATCAAGTCACTCCGAGAATGTGTAACCCTTACAATTTCAGTTCAAATGGAATGTAGCAATAGGTTAACATAGTGTCACCTGATTACAAAAATGGCCTACAGAGACCGGGTGTGACTTAAAACTGGATATTCTATTCAGTATCAGTACCCATCCTATAAACAGTAGATTGTCCTTGCTCTGGTGTGCGTGTTCAGCACTATAGTTCATGAATAAATTGGATGTTGTTCTTCTATGAATACAAGCGTGACTTGATAAAGAGGTGACGGATCTTGCTTCCTTGCCTTCCTGTGCAGAGTTTATATGTTTCGCTTCAGTAGCGTTGGTATTTGGGCACAGTATCTCGGAAGATTAGCCTGACATTTTGGTATGAATAGAATTCACAACTCCGATTTACCATTTATCAAGCATGCCATGAAAAGAAATGTCAAATATTCACCGATCGCACAAATGTATTATGCACATTATAGAACTAGTATCTCTAAAAATTATAATGACACTTTTTAAGCTGCAGCGATGCAAAGTGAAAACAAGACAAAACATCTTGGTAATTTATTTGAGTAAGACCCATGTGTGTGTGTGTGTGTGTGTGTGTGTTACCTTACGGCATACACAGTGCTACGGTTGTGCATAACAGATACTGCCTGCAGGCCTACACGATCACTGCATTTCAAGAACTCAGCACCTCTGTTGTGTAGCCCAGGCAGAGTTGAGTCATAGCTCTACACTGACAGGATAGGAGGACATGGAGGAGGAAGGAGGGAGAAGGAACATCATGGCCCTAAATAATGGAACACAGAAAAAGCAGTGCTCTTGTTTGTCTTGCTGGTTATAAATGGTGTCAAATAAGCACCTAATATCCTCTTTTGATTGTAATAATATTGCTCAATACAACCTTGATTAAGTTGCCTTTATATAAAATGATTTGCAAGAATAGGATGGATGGATGGATGGATGGATGGATGGATGGATGGATGGATGGATGAATGGTCTTGGTGTATTTGGACTCGTTTACAACTGAACTTTAAACTAAGATAGCATTAAACAGCCAGACAACAACACAACTACCGGCATATTTTAATTTTATTTTTTTACTGTTGGAGGACAGAGAGCAGACCCGCTCTTCTCAGTCTGAATGGAACATTAGTATACCATTCTAGTAATTACTTACAGTGACTTCGATAAATTTTAGATGAATGATAAATAAATGATAGATAGATTAAATAATTAAAAACAATCATTTACTTTATTTTTCATCACATGCGTGTTGTAATCCAACATTTTCATACAGAACAAGAACATGACTTCGATTTGATTTTTTTTTTTAATTTAAATTAATTAGTTTGATGTGATCTTTTGTGAGGCAGTCAATATCTACAATCTGCCATTGTTGACAGGGCCCAAGCTTTTCTGTCTACATAATTTGAGTGATGCAGATCAACTGTAAGATTGTATTGGACTTGAAATAATATAATATTTGGAAACTGTTGGGTTATTACCAGGCCAATACCCTCATTACACAAAAGTGCAGAACCGACAGTATAATGAGGATTTATTGGTAGGAATTCATGCAAAAAATGAAAGCTTCTCTGACAATAGACGAATTACATATTTTTAGGGCTTGCCTAGACCAGATGCAAATCACATGACTTTTTCTGTAGGGATTCAAAGCATCTGTTTTTGCTTTTGTGTTTATATTTATGCTCATGGGTAAACTGTACTCACCACGTATAAGCGCACCAATTTCCTCTTAGGCGGCTTGCTGTAGTGGAAGATTGGAACTACGTATATAATATGAATCCATATTTACAGAGTCAGGAAATAGAACCCACTAAAACAGTAGTTTACATTGGCAGTATTATCAGTACCTCTCTAATTTCAAAAAGTGTAATAGTGAGAAGCGTTAATATAGAATATGTCAACATAAATTGAATGTTCCATGTGTGCCATTAACTATGCAAGCAGATGTTAGTGTAACTAGAGTGGAAGATAACTTCTCCAGGCCATAATTATCCTACAATTAACATTATTTTATTTTTTGTCTCTTTTAGTGAAAGAAGATTTGGGCTTTGGAAATGTTGAGTCAATAAAAAAACAAACTCAGACCTGGATCATTCATTGGTTTGTTATTTAATCTGCAAAGCATGAATTGCCAAGCAAGTATTGCATGGCAATACTTGTATTTCAAAGCAAGTATTGTATTTCAAAAGATTCTCCACGGCCAAATGCATTTTATCTTACTGTTGTGCATCAAGGTCATCAAAATATGAATCATCAAACCCATCTTGCTTTCCGATTTTATTTTATTAGAAAATATATTTGCATGACTCTTCTCTTTTGTGACTTCTCAGAGGGTCATTTTTTGCTCATGGCTGCTCATACTCGTCTGCCTATGCACGTGACCACTCATCTCATTTTGGCTCTATGGGCCAGCCGTGGGGAGAATTTGGGTGGGAGCTGACCACAGTGATGTGAGCACCACTGACTTGACACCAATGTGATGCTGCGTGCACACGTATACACACAAATACTGCAGCCTCTTTCACGCACATATATACATACGTATATACTAATTTCCACGTGTGCATTAACCATCGGTGGTTCCGTAACGTGATTGCATGTGTATGCAATTGGGTGAATAAGAGCTTTAGTTGCTGTCGCTTGCGGTTTGAAAGGACAGAGTATCGTATTTGCCATATTCAAATCTGTTATTGTGCAGAATATGCATACTGCAACATGTAAATATAGGCAATGTTAATGTGCAATGAAAACCAAATATGTTCATATAATGACAATTTGGACTTTTAAAATATAATGTTACATTCTCCTTCATGTACAGTCCAATTGAGACTTTTCAAATGTGTAATGGAAGTGCAGTTTTTTTATTGGTTCAAACCGCCCATCCTCCGATTTTTGAACGTCCCACTCAACTTGAACCACGGCTGCCATTAAAAAAAAAAAATCCCGTCTGTCTGTCCGTCCATACACACACATACACACGCACACACACGCACGCACGCACGCACACGCACGCACGCACGCACACGCACACACACACACACACACACACACCCCTGTGCAGGATGGATATATACATTTGAAAGACTCAGTCACTCTAGAAACTCTATAGTTTTGGACTTTTCTTTTCTTTTGCATCGCTGTTAAATAATTCACTAGCCCCTGAAAGTCAGAGATAACCTCCCTCTCCACCCCCTCATTATGTGACCTTAATAACTTCACCCTGTGCATGACAGAAAAAAGAAAATGCCTCCTTATACCTACTGAGCTGATAATGCCTATAGAGCTAGTAGATGAAAATGAACATACGGTGAAGCAAAACAATTACTTTGAAAAAAATGTGTTCTTGAACATGTTTTGGGAAATCTTTGATGTTCAGCTCTTAACAAAGTAATGGATTTGAACAGGTTGTGAGCTGGTGCCTATTCCAGCAGTCTTTGGGTATACTCTGAACAAATCGCCAGCCAATCACAGGGCAAACATAGACAGACAACCAGTCACACTCACAATCATACCAGGGTGCAATTTGGAGTGCTCAATTAACCTACCATGCATGTCTTTGGAAAATGAAAGGAAACCACAGTTCAAAACTTCGCACAGGACCGAAGCCATAGCATATTTTAAGTAAATGCAGATCAAAATGATCATGTCATTTTCCTTGATCTAATATACAGTGTATTAAAAAAGTACAAGGACAGCCAAAAAAGCAACAGCTCATGAAGGATGTTGTAGTTTACAATATGGTAAAACACAGGCCAGCAAGGTGTTGCTCAGCTGATAAAGGAATGAATCAGTGAATGAAAAAAAATGGATAAGTCATTTCTCAATTAAGAGCTGAAACAGTGAGTACATTTCGTCAAAGTAGCTAAAGCAATAATCACATAATCCGAGCATTACAAAAAAGTTTAGAAATGAAAAGTGCTCGAAGAACAGTCAGTTATTTTGTAGGTAAAGTCAAGTGAAAACCCAAACGCGAGTGCTGAAGTAAAGGATGAATCCCACGAGAGGGCTGCCGCAAGAAATCGGCGGACGATAGGAAAATAGAGGGAAGAGCCTCCAGCCTTGACGCCGAGGAGGATCAAAAGGTTTGCGCTCCGCATCTTAATGGACATTGGGCCACCAATACTGATGAGCATTCATTCACATGGGCTATTTTGTGGGTAAACTATCAGTCATTGTGCATCGATCAATGGGTGTCATAGAAGCATACTATTCAGTTGTCTGTGCTGAAATCACCATGTAAATGAAACTTAAAATTCAGAAAAAAGTTCAACTTAAGATCATTTCTTTACATTGTTGGTGTTCAAGAAGATGAGTGATATCTTAAGTTTCACGCGTTTGATTGTATGGGATGTGATTATTGTGTTAAAACAGAGACTACTGATATTACAGCCTGTGAACAAAAGTGTTTCTTTTGCATTCAATTTTGGGGGCATTTCAATAATGATATTTAATAATTAATAATATATGTTTAAAATGTTCCAGCAGGAAGTTGTACCCTTTGAATAAAGTTTTGAGCTCTTCAAAATTTTATTTTATTTTCCCCACTCAAAGACTTTCTAAACAACGGGCTTTCGGGCTTAATGCGATTTCCAAGTTTTGGACCTCAAAGTCCGTGTAAAATCGAGGCTTAGCTGTAGAAAGAAGACGATTTATTGGCTATTTATCTGATAAATTGACATTTTACTTCAAACTTCCAGCAAAGGGGACTGAATGTATGAATAATGTGATAGTGATGATGACACTGCAAATACAAAACGAAAAATGATTAGATTCTACCTCAATTAGAACTAAAGTAAAATCTCAACCGACATCCATGTCAGTAACACCATAATCATCTTGAAAACTGCGTCTAAATCTTTAAATTCTAAGTAAACTGAGATTTTAGAATTAGCTCTCATCAGTATGTTTGTCACAGCCGGTCGTAAATTCTCTCATGAAACTCTTATGACCTCCTTGGGTGTTTAATGTCTGTTAACCCAGAAACTAGAAATGTTTGTTTATTCTTCTTTCCCAGCACTGCATGTCAGTATCGATTGTCTTATTTCATGGATAGAAACACTGAAAAGTTGACTGCAACATTCACTATTTATTGCACAGTTTTCATTCCTTGTAAAAGAAAAAAAATGACCCATTCCATTTACACACACATTTTTTTGAAGGGCAACATTTCACTTACATACACAAAGTGAATGAAGTCGACGTCACGTTAATTGGAAAACTTAAATGACACGTTTGTAAACTAGCTTGTTTGATTATTTAGTGTTTTAAGTGTGCTGTTCATAACATCTGGGGATCATCCACAGTCTCTTCGTGCATTCAAATGATCATTTAGTGCAAATTTGATTCAGCAAAATGAAAGCAACACCCAACCGATGAGATGATAAGGCAACAATTATAAATATATAAAAATAGTCACCGGGAGCGATCTCCGTTACAAAAAGGGGACAAAGGTTTTCTCTTGCACCAGTGAGATGGACATATTTTTCAGTTCCTCGACCGATCTCACCGTCTTGTATCCGAGTTGGTGGAGAACCTTTTGACACACTGTCTGAGTGTATTCTACCATGTCAAAAGAGAGTTTCAAGCGCCAACTCTCAGCATTAGCCGCGGAGTCTCGTACTGTACCAAATTTGTGTTTCGCTGATGGCTCATTGCTGCCGCGAGTATTTGCATGTATCCAGTCTTCCACGTTTTTATCCATGGGCAGCCCCAGATAGTCATAGATCTCCTTTGTCTTGTGAAGTGGATTTTTGGCCAAATCTTCATAGCGAACCAACATATATTTCCCCTTCAACCAATATGGATGGCCGAGACCGGTTGAGACAGAACTTCGGTAGTCTTCACAGACGACAGTGAGCTGACTCAAGTCAAGATTATAGGGCTTCCGCCCCGTGGCCCTCCATATGCGCCACAGCCGGTATGTATCCCTGAACGTCTCAATCCGGGATGATAGAATACCACGAGGGTCTCTGACAAGTTGGATCACTTTGATATTCAGTCTGGGGTCCTCCAATAGGGCGCGCAAATCCCCAATCTCTGGCACACGGACAACCTTGATAGCCACATGTCGTTTCTCCCGACAGGCTTCGGTCGCCAAGGTCATGTTGAGAAGTGCACATTTCTTAACGCAGTCCCCCTCGTCCACGTTAACATCAGATGGGCCGAAGGCATCGCATACAGGTTGTTGGCACAATGCTCGGCTCGCGCCGCGGCGGAAAAGTTTGTCGGTTGTGTGGTTCGTCGGTGTCGGTTTGATGTAGCTCTCGAGGAAATATAGATCACAACCATATAGGCTTCTCAAGAGGTCTCGGCTAGCCCCCAGCATCACGCGGCGGTCTGCTGTGTTGTGGCTGTGGGACAGACGAGGGATGAGTGTGGTCTGGACATGATAAAGAGGTTCAAACAAGTAAAAAACCTCTTGGTGCTGGTTGAGAAGTTGACCGACAAAGGAGGAGCCACTACGGGTGGTGGCCAAAACCAGGATGTGGGTTTTGCGTGATGCATTGATGTAAAAGAAAGGGTAATCTTCACAGCCTCCTGCGACCCGTTCAAAGGGAGGTTCAATCTCCTGATCTCCCAGACCGCAGTTCTGTGGGCTGGGCAACGTGCACAACTGGAAAGGCTTGGAAGTGAGTGTACGGATGGCCGTGTACTGGATGGCGATAGAGGCCAAGGCCAGCAGGATCACTGCCTTCCAGGAACATTGCATGGCGGAAGCACTTCATTTAGACCCGGAGATCCATGTCAGGTTCTCCCTGCAGACAAACAATTTACAGGGGAGTAAGAAATTACACTTTTTGTTTTTAATAGTTACTAGTTTTAAATGTAGGTAGTTGTACTTATTTTGTATTCTATTTTATATTACAAACTAGAGAAATGAAGCCGCAGTTATAAGGTGAATGATTAAGACTTACAATACTCAACTTGATTTTACGTCCACAGAACAAGTGGAGGTCGAGTATAAAAACAAAAAAATGAAAAAAATATTTCAAAAGAATCTTCCTAACATAAATATCCCAATGGAAAAATAGTGGTCCTCTCAAAATGGCGAGTACTTCTGACTGCTTACATTTGATAAATATATATATTGATGTGAGCCCTTGCAAAAAGTCAATATTTTTCTAAGATTTTGTAACACAAATTAACAGTTTTGGTAATTATGTAGCCTCAATTTCTGCCAACTCCAACATCCATGCATCATATAGCCTACAATGATAGCCTGAACGAAGAAAAATAAACTCATGATACCCATAAAATTGAGAGTAAAGCTGCACAAACAATGTCATGTCAAGGGGAGAGGTTGCTGCAAGTGAAAAAAAAAAAATCCAAAACAGTGAATCACGAGCGTGTGACTTCGTGCAGGAAGCTCAGATGTGTACAATAAATAAATCCTCTCATCATCCCCTCATCTGACAGCATTACATTTGTCAGGTCCAGCAGAGACTACATTTGGCATCACATAAAATTCTTGTTAGATTTAAATTGCCTTGAAATAATAAATGAGCTTGCTTTTTCCTTGGACAAATGGAGATAATGGTTAGTCAGCGAGCTTGCATCGCTGATGCCTTCCTTACATCTACATGGGAGAGGATGTAAAACCCAGGGTGAGATTTCCACCACACAAAGCTCACACATAGCCTAATGTAGTGTATGTAGACTGCAGCGAACAGGTTGAGCTTGCTGATGAGCTGATGTGAGATGGAGTCATGCTCTGTAATGCTTCGATAAGGCAGCACTGCACAAACGATTGCATCCCACCCAACCGGCAAGTGTTCAAAACCATGGCGTTGAAATGCGCGTGCATGCATTCAAATGAGTGACACAACACACGAACATATTCATTTGTCTCACCTTGTCGGTAGCAGGAGTGTTTTCATGATGCTCCGTGCTCGCTGATTCCCCTCAGCGCTCATAAATGTTTCCATATGCGCGCTCCTTTCTCGAGTGGAGGGCTGGCTGATCCTCTCCTCTGATATAATGTATCGCTCAAAGCATGGTTCGTCAGAACACTTCGGCCCGGATCATGTAGAGAGAAAAGTGCAGTGAAAAGTGGAGTGGCTGTGGCGTTTTACCGTGCAGTGCGTCGGGCGGAGAGGCAGACCAGGGAGGCAGTCTTCTTTTCTTTTCTTTTTTTTTTAAATAATGCGTGTGTGTGAGGTACACAAGGACTGATTGTCTGGACCACCCAGACCCCTCCTCTTTCCACCTGCCTCTCTCTCTTTCTATTTCTCTCTCTCGATTTCTCTCTCTCTATTTCTCTCTATTTCTCTCTATTTCTCTCTCTCTATTTCTCTCTCTCTCTCTATTTCTCTCTCTATTTCTCTCTCTCTCTATTTCTCTCTCTCTCTATTTCTCTCTCTCTCTCTCTCTCTCTCTCTCTCTCTCTCTCTCTCTCTCTCTCTCTCGCTCTCTCTCGCTCTCTCTATTTCTCTCTCTCTCTCTCTCATTGCTCTTATTGCTCTCTCTCACTGCTCTCTCTCGCACTCTCATTGCTCTCTCTCACTGCTCTCTCTCGCACTCTTATTGCTCTCTCTCACTGCTCTCTCTCGCACTCTTATTGCTCTCACTATGCCATCACCATCATCTCTCCATCCTCTCCTGCCATATCACAGAACCCCCTTCCCTTGCTTCGTTTAACCTGTCCATCCATCCATCCATCCATCCATCCATCCATCCATCCATCCATCCATCCATCCATCCATCCATCCATCCATCCATCCATCCATCGAATGACATTTAGCCCACGTCATCTCACCACAGCCTTTCAAAATCTAGCTGTAAATATTTCATTACTATTGTTAACAATCCATCTTGCAATTTTTTTCCCTCTCTCTATCTGCCGGGGAGCCGTATACTATCCCAGCTGATTTTGGACGGTGGACACCATGCCCAGGACTGGTTGCCAGTCAATCACAGCACAAGCTGCATAACTAATAGTATCTATGAACACCATAACTGAGTGTGAACTCAGAAAGGACACATTACAGTACATCTTACAGTACAATTGCATATTTTATTTTATGGTATTTACATCTAGATATTTTAAACAATTCAGGACAGGGCACCTTTTGTTTAAAGCCACCTTCTTTTCAAAAAACCAAAGTTTCGGAAAAGACATCACTAACAAATTCAAAGCCAACAGATTCATGGATTTTTTTTTTCACCATAAAATTGATGTTCTCACTAACTGAAGTATAAACATGAGAACATAAAGTGTAGTCATCATAATGGCAGAAGAAAACTGCTAATATTAACCAGTCTTGAATTGTGTTTAAAGGATGTTTTTCTGAAGATATTAATTCTGAATATTGATCATGAGGGCACATTTTAAACAATTTAACTGTGCGTCATTGCCCTGTCAAATTGTGAGGCAAGACTTCCTAAAAGCTCTCTCCCCATAGCTCCCTGAAATATTGATCATTTTTTACTACAGTAATAAAACAAATCAAAAGTTAAGGGAAATAAAATCCTGTGATAAACCTGCCAATTGGTGTGCTTTGATAATCTATTAAATGACAGGACTTTGAAAGACACCCCTAAACATGCCAGCCAAATATTTCGCATCTTTAATCAATATACATTGTTAATGGAAAATCATATTATATTTCCATGTACAACCTTGTGCTGAGACAATATTAAAATTCTGAACAGATTATCGGGATTCGTTACTTCATAATGTAGTTGGCCATATTTTTATCATAAACAAAATAAAAGGCTCAAACTATTTATTATATACTCCAAATCTTGTTAATTTGTGTGTTTAGAGGACATTAACAACAAATAGGTCACTTGTACGAGATCATTTCCATAGGTTTCTCATTTGAGGAGAGCTCAAGTTTATTTTCTGAAAGCTTTTCTTACATATTGTTCCCATGTCGAGAGGACCTTTCATGCAATTATAGTCTCATCAAGTCTCATTCATTTGATTTAACCTTTGCTGAATGGTACCTCACGTTGCCAGGGGAGCCTTGAAGACAAAAGACCCTGCATGTGTTTAGAATGGTGCCAGAAGGAGGCCAAAGAAGCAGCAGCAAAAGCTCTGATTCCATGGCAGTCCCCAGAGTGTTGATGTCAATGAACCCAGCTTGTGGGAGCCATGTCAGGGGACATGCTTGCACAAGGAAGCCAAGCATCCGCTGCAGAAAGATAGCCTTTCACTGCATTACTGTGTAGGGACATTTGTTTTTGAGTGTAGGATGATCAGATTTATAGCTTGCTTTTGTGTTTGTCTTTTTATGTATTTTTCTTTAAGTCTAAGAATGATATCAGTAGTGAGAAGTAGGTGAGTTATAGCTGATACAATCACTGTGGAATGAAATATTCAAAAGAAATGGGATTCTGCTAAAGTTCGTTTTCAGTTCATCTTTTATGGTCAACTATGCAGTCTCCTTAACAATTGATATCAATTTGTTTTAATTACAGCAATGCCAAGTTGATTTAGTTTTGATAGTTTGATTTGAACATAACAATGACAGTTTAATCACTTTCGAGAGAGTTGGCGTCACAATCCCGAAGGCACTCCGGGCATCGTCCCCAGCAACAGGCGGCACCTGCACCGACCGATCACACACCTAATCGTCTCCCATGCTGGCCTCCTGTAGCTTGACCAATTTCTTATAGAGTTTGCTCCTCTCAGCTTATTTTAATGGTGCAACCCCATGAGGGTCAACATTGGGTGGAGATAGGAAATATGCGCCCGGTGTGCCCTCAAGACTGCAAGTCCCTCTAATTTATGTATTATTTAACATTCCACAGCATTGTTTATGTATTTCGGTATCAGGGTTTGACAACAGCGTTGAAGAGTTTTTGTAACATTCGCACATATCAGCAGCACAGGCACCAGCCTGTATTGTAGCCACAATACATAAGATTTCTCTTCCAGTATTTCACACCAGCCACTGGTAGCATGTCCTGCTTATTTGCAAGTGTTCAAATATCAACAGTCTTCTAAGTCCAAGGTTATTTTGTCTCAGTCTGAATATATATTTTGTGTTTCCCCAGTTTGGCTTTTGATTTTTTTTCTTCAGTACAGAACTTCTGTATTGAAGGTGCGTGTACCATTTCCTCAGCCATGACGCCGCCACATACATTTACTCTATCGCCATAAATGTTGATGGCTAGGCTATAGGTTTTAAGATTTTTGACAGAATAGGATTTGATTCAGACTGTACTGGAGGCGACAAAGTTGCTCCAGCTTGTGCTTGCTTTCCCAGGTACACCGGTATATGTGGAAAGATTATCCTCCGCATTAGAAAGATTGAAAACATTCATCTAGAATAGGACTGATCAAGGGAGACTTTCTTTACTGGCAATAATCGAAATAGAGACGGAAAGAATATCGAAGCTTAACGAAGAAAGGGGGTTCCTTCGGAAAAAAACTGAGGTTGTTGTTTTGAGGGGGAGGTGAACGCATGTAGCTTTATATAGCTACTTAAGCAATAATAAACCCATTGGTGATTTAATACTGTTCTAGCAGTGTCAAGCAGCATAATGAACTCTGTAAAATGAAGGATGTTTTAAATTTTAGATTAGGTTTCATTAGATAGGTGTTCCAAAATAGAGTATCTGGTGAATACATATGTAATATTATATTCAATTTACATTGTGTGTTTTATTAAAGTACTTTTTTGCTTTTAATTGGATTCTGCATTTACATAGCACATCAAAGTAAATGAATCAATATACGTAGGTGATGCATGAGTTTATTTGATTCCAAAGCCAAAATAAATAACTAAAAGCATGTGATTATCACGTTTTTCTTCCCGAAAGCCGATCCCTTGAAGAAAATGGGTTCCGGACGGCTAGTTGGTATTCACCACAAACAAGAAGTACCCAATCTGCCTGCCCTTCACTGAATATGTAAGTGACCTGAAAAAGCCCCCCTCTCTCAGCTCTCGAGCAGCAATGGTACTGCTTGAAATTCCAACTAGACGTTGGTCCCTTAGGATGAGCTTTATGCAGTGTAAATCCACAGAGCTTTGTCTATCATTCTGCTGTACTGGCTGCTTTGTCAGAGGGCTCTTTAATCAAAGAGACACCATGAAATATATCGCAGTCCGCCATATGTATGCACATTTGATATACCGCTTTACACCAGAAGCCAAGATAACATAACATGACCTTTGGATCATACACATGCACATACACGCAGATACAAAGAACTCTCCCAAATAAACACACAGAGCGTTTTATTCCTTACAGGCATTGTTGTTGTTTTGACCGACACAATAACCTTTGGTAAATATGCATGCATACAGGCAAATGCCAAAAAACATTCACTCAATTTACGCTGAATATATTATCCCTTTATTGGCACTCTGAAAAAGTGGTCAGCACAGCGGCAACCCGGTTCTGAGATTGGAGGTTAGGAGGTTTTTTTTTTGTTTCACCATGAAGTCACTCATTTAATATGTATGACTAAATGCAAAGTTGGAAGTTCTTTGCAATGGTCGACACGAGGAATAAAGATAATACTGTAATTGTATCAGTGCTATCTCGCTTTCAAGTGCAATTGTTTTTCAACAACGCAAGGCTTGCCACACGCCACATGATTGGACCAGCTTGGACCTAAACATGGCAAAAAAAAGATAGTTGGAAGAGGTCGGAAACGGGAACAAACAGAATAGTTGTACCCGACATAGTATGTATAATTTTAGCTACACCCCCCCTAGCCTTTGCTATTCAACCCATATGAAATTATAAATATGATTAAACAGTGCTCTAAAACACAATTTATAAACATCATAAAGTCGCACAGGATTCCATTTGGTGGAGGACGACGGGGCGTTCTATCCTGTGTCTCCCAGGCCCTGTGCAAAGCATGACCATTAATGCTTGACCAGCACCTCACCATCTACTCACCTGGCATTATTTTGCTGTGAATCATACAGGAACTCACCTCCAAGCATTATTTCGACGTGATGCGCGCAAGAACTTGCCACCTAGCATTAATTTGCAGTGAATGGCCCAAGAACCTGGCCGAGACTGGGGTAATCGATGCCAAGAAATCATATAATTTTTGTCTCGTCTTGGCTCGTGAACCAAAATGTCCATAAATTTTAGCCCAGTCTTAACTCAATGAATTTTCATCAGTGGTTGAGTAGAAGCAACTGTGGCTAAATTGTTACTTTCTGGACCTGGATTTGTAGATGCCCACAACACATGTAAACAACTGCATGACTTTTTACAACAAGCAGTGGAAAACATGTCCAGTAAATACTATAGGTAAACACATTAGTTGACTCTTACTGAAAAATACGCCTTTAAACAATACATTTTACTATACTGTAGATAGAAGGAAAATATTGCAATACAGAAAAAATATCTTATTGTTTGGAACTACATAAAAGCATTTACAAGATTGTTACTGCCCATTGTTGAGACACTGCATTAAGCCTTTGGAACATCTGGCAGACTGGCATAATCTGTAGAACAACTGGCCACCACCATGAAACATTGGATTGAGAGTTGCTTAGCCAAGTACAGACACTGCCCAGGTATAAAATAATCATGACTGTAACAAAACAGCAAAGACAGGTGACCTGAGATGTAATTACTGACAAAGATATCTTATGCTTCAAGGTCCTTACACAGACCACATCTCTGTACCTCTTTTATATATATGTTTTTTTTTTTTTTTTACAACACAGTGCAGTTAGCTGGCTGTTCTGTAACTGTGCATGTCCCAAACTGTCAGGTGGTTTTTGAATCGTGATTAACAGAGTTTAGTTTTTTTCTTACTCCTATCTCACTGTACACGAGTAGCACTGCTGTTCCAATTTCTACAGACCGAGACCTTCCAAAAACCACTGACAACCGTAATAATGCTAATGCCGCCCAAATTCCACATCCACCATAGGATTAACATAAGCTTCAGATGGTACTGGGACATCTTTATCCTTACTCAGTGCCCTTAATCATTTAGCACGCCAACAATTCAGTAGCCTGCAGCTGGTGGCTGGATATCTGGTGACTCTCAGCTCCAGCAAGCAGAGTAACCGATTGACAAAAATTATGCACAACATACTTTTGGATTAAAAAAGAATTTTAGTTACAACTAAAATATATAATTAATTACCTGATGTTATAAAATTATATCAAGATATTCTACAAGATAATCAATTTAAAATTCTGATGCTTTATTTCGAGCTGCGACTGTCCATTTTGTTGCTGTAGAACCTGAATTTTCCCATTGCAACAAAGACTATCTCCTTTTTGTTTCACTTTATATTCCGTAGAAAATCTATATAGCAGAGTCCACAGGTGTCAAACTCAAGGCCCGGGTGCCAGATACGGTCCGCCACATCATTTTATGTGGCCCGTGAAGACAAATTGTGCATCAAATTCGTGTCATTACTAGAATTGCAAATTGTCTTCACTTTTAATAACATCTTTTTTTTTTAATATTTGACCAGTTTTTACTCATCTGATTTGAAAATGAATTATTTGTCAGTTTGTTTTGTAGCTTTTACTGTATATAATATGAGGTGCTCATATATTTACTTGGGTTGACAGTCGTAATGGCCCTCCAAAAGAAGCTATGACTACAATGCGGCCCGTGGAAAAAAAAAAAGTTTGACATCCCTAGCATAGTGCAATTCAAATCCTGCGTCCTATTTCCGCAGTGTCAACTAGTGAAGCTAAAAAAAAAAAGGTATATTTTGACTCAACTCAATACTACACTTTTATAGGTCTGCTTCCTAAGGCCATCTCCTTCCTAGGTAGCAAAGTTGATTTCTCTTTATCACATTTAAATAGTAATTATACTTCAAATCCATATATTCTTTCTTTCGCTCATTAGTCTAATCTGACTGAAATCTAGACCTGGATAGCAGTGGTGAAAGGCATAGAGTGTTAGCTATCCTTCCCCCTGTCCAGAGCTCAACCTTTCAGTCCTAAAGGGAGTCTGTCAGGGTGAAAATCGACTGAATGTCATGACGTTTGTTTTCCAGACTTCCTCTTTCACATCAAGAGCTTTGCTCATATTGATCCGGCTTTAGTCAACTTGTCTCTTTCTTCACACAGACAAATGACATGATTTTTCAGAATAATAACATAGCCAACATGATACACTTTTTCTCTTTGTTGTATACACAGTATTTCTAATAATATGTAATTAAATACTCTTTAATGCAGTCATCCTCTGGTCTAATTGTACTGAGGAAAGGTAATCTGCAATTGATGACTCTTGAGCAGACCGCTTCATTGAAAGTATCATTTATTTATTTTTTTAATGGATATGCTCCTTAATTCGTCGTGTCAAAATAAAACACAAAAGAAGAAACCCTCAAGAACATATGTGGTTGGACGAAGTCGTAATTCATTGCACAGGAACAAAGGAAGTACCTAGAGGTGCCAGTCTTCCTGCTCTAACTGGCATGTTGAAAGCATGTGGAATGATTTATCCAGATGTGAAAGATGTCCCAAAACCTAGATTAGAGATTTGTTTATCTAACAGGCTCAAAGGGACTGAAACGCCTTCCAGTTAAATCATTTTGGCCTAGTGGGATACACATCAAACCTGGTCATTTCTGTTTTAGGTACTGACAGGCCAAAAGGTTCATTGTAATTGTAGATAGGGCAGTTCTGACCTCTGACTGACCTGCATATTACAATGACCTGAAAAAATGCCCCCGGGTGTTGATACTTCTGGCAGTCTTGGGGCGGTAGAAGGGTACATTCCTGAACTGGTCACAAGTAAATCGCAAGGCACATAAAGACAAACCTTCACACCCACGAACACACTTACGGACAATTTGAAATGGTCAATAGCCCTAGCATGCATGTTTTGCAATGTGGGTGGAACCGAAGTACCTGCAGGAAACCAAAGAAGGCATAGGAAGAACATGCAAACTCCACATAGAAAGGCCAGAACCGAAATCGAACGCTGCAACTCCGAACTGTGAGTCGGACATGCTAACTAGCGCCCCATCGTGCCTTGTGTGTGTGTGTTTGTGTGTGTGTGTGTGTGTGGATGTACATACGTACAAGATAACAACTGCAGATAGCAACTAGTCTTTTTAGCTGTATTTTACGTCTGTTCTCAGTTTCTTTGTTCTGATAATGCATGGTAGAATTCAAGTTTAAAAAGATTATTTGAAGCTATTGTCATGGTTGACCCAAATTTTTTGCTTGTTGCCATGGTAATCAAAACACAAATCTGTGTTTCAATACCCTCAATTGGCATCACAGAGAGTCTTGAAAATGTTGGTGTGGGTGGGGTGAGCTTTTGTTCACCTTCAATTGTAAATGTAACTTTGGAATAAATAGGCCTAGCAATACTCACTGTATGCAAATAAGAGATGCAAGTATGCTTATTTCTGTTTTACAGATGTTGTAAACTATCCATGTTTTCCTGTAACATATTATTGTACTCGACCCGAGTGGAGACAAATCTAGTATGTATGTAGTTGCATACTCTAGCTGTTTCTGGTGCACACTATTCACAAAAGAAACTCATTATGATTATTACTACTGTTATCATCATCATCAGAAGTAGTAGCGTTAGTAGCAGTGGTGCTCTGTAAGGGCTGATCCAAGCACTATCAGAAGCACTGACCTAAATTCACAACTTTCGTCAAATTCAATTAATTTATGTCCAGTCAATTAGATTCATTTAAAAGCATGTGGCTTGATTATTCCCCTGATCAGACTCCAGCTACCATGTCAATGTAATCTGATCTCATTCACAATTGACTGGAATGTCTATCAACTACCTGAAGTAAATACGAGCCCTTGTAGAGGATGTGCAATGCATCCAGTGATTTGTATCAGCTGCCGTCAAGGTTGAGAGAAATAATTCAGCTGTCAGATAGCTGCCACCAGTTTTGTGTTCCACTATTTTGCATAAATACGTGACACCCCACGCCACAGAACCTCTTTTATTTAGAGGCTGGAACTGCAGTGAAAAGGAACTTGAAAAGGGTGGGTGTGAGCGGGGTGAAGAGGAGGGAGGGATTATAGACATAAACCCAACATGCAGAAGTCTTTTTACTCAACCCGAGCCTAGAGCAATGTCCTATTTCACCCACCAACCTTCTTTAAAGCTTCCAGCCCCCCACCTCCATTCCCACCTTTTTTTGTCCTTAACCACTTGTTCCTGTGGGAAATCTGTTCAGGTCAGCAGAGATGTGCTGAAGAGCCACTTGAAAATTTACATCTGTCGAGAACTATCCAATAAAGCCTGTAAGGCCTTTACTTGGTTTGGTGTCAAGGTTTTCTGTGTGCCTCAATCATCTTTCATGCCTCATTTGTGATAGATCAGACGGAGCAACCAAGTACCTTCTACTTCTTAAAATCTTTACCCCCTTCCCCGCATGCGTGTGTGTGTGTATATGTTAAGTGTACTGCTGCTAACACAGGAGTTTCCCCATTGAGGGAATAATAAAGGATTATCTTATCTTATCTTATCTTACAGAGTGACAGACTTTATTGAGCTTTAGGGAAGGAGAAGTGGAGCGCTGGAGCTCGGGCAGGAACGGGGCGATGATTGCTTCGTGGCGTGGCAGTTGCATGGAACGCACTGCTTCGTGGAGGAACGCGCTCCATGGCACACTGGGAAGCCGGTGGGCAGGAGCTGACCTGGTGGAGCGAGCAGGGTGCTTGCGGTGATCGTGGTCAGGGACAGGCGGAAAGTCAGGATGGGCGGCGACCAAGACGTGGTCGCTAACAAGCAGGTGGTCAGGACGGGTGGCAAGCAAGGCGATACGGATCAGAGAACTGAATAGGTCGGCAACGGGAGTCAGACGGACAGCGCACAGTGAGTTGACGAGTGGCATCATGGGACAGACTGACGGGAGTGACGAGATCGTGGCGTTTAAGTAGGGCATATAACGAGCAGCTGGCAGGTGTGTGTGAGTCAGGGTATTAGTGGGGCGTGGCTGTGAGTGTGCGACTGGTGGGTGGTTACCGGTTGATTGACGGATGGGCAGGCGTGTGACATCACAGTTGCATCGAATACAAAGGCTCACGAGCTAATACTACATATAAACCTGTTCTGATGTAAATAATCAATGTGAGTTTAGGGCAGATGGCGTTTAGAGAGGCTTGTGTTTGATTATGTGCACCATTATAAAAGTGAATGGGACCAAAAAGACAATGTTTAATATGAGCAAATATAGTGGCACAATAGCCAAATGGTGAGCACCGTAAATCACCCCACAGTTCTGAGGTTGTGAGTGGAAAACCATGCTCAGTCCTTCACATATGGATTTTGCATGTATTCCCTGCACGCCTATATATGTTTTTTTCCAGGTACCGTATTTTAAGCACTATAAGGCACACCGGATTATAAATCGCACCTTCAATGAATGGCCCATTTTAAAACTTTGTCCATATATAAGGCGCACCAGATTATAAGGCGCACCTTCAATGAATGGCCCATTTTAAAACTTTGTCCATATATAAGATGTATACATTTGGCCCGCGAGCCAGATTTTAGACACCCCTGCTGTAGTGGCTCAATAGTGGTCCATATATAAGACGCACCTGATTATAAGGCGCACTGTCGGCTTTTGAGAAAATTGGAGGTTTTTAGGTGCGCCTTATAGTGCGGAAAATATGGTACTCGGGTTTTCTTTCACATTCCAAACACACCTGGGACCGTAGTAAGGATAAACAGTGTAACCCATGGATGGATGGATGATTACAGTCAGATTACAAACTAGATTAACAACCTTTCAGATGTAAATGACCCCCGTGTAGACTGAAGTTAAAACTACATCAAAATTTAATGCTACAGCTCATTAATAAACATTCAGCCTTGATAAGGGTGAGTATGGTGCTCCTTTTAGATGAAAATAGGTTTATTTAAAAATCATTCATATTCTTTCTTTCTTTAGCCTTGTCATAATAAAACATGAACAATTTAGCCTTGTTTGAGTTTCTGTAATTATGGTACTTACATTTTTAGACCTTTTCTCTTTCCCATAGTTCACCGCTGACTTACTTTTAAAGAAACATTCCTATTTCACTGAACATACTTCTGTGAGTCTCTTGGAACATTGAATAAGAGAAATGGAAATTATCTGCATGTTAGCATTAAACTACAGCTTTGGACGTATACATACTATGCTTTCACCAGTTCTTCCCAAAGCAGTCATGCAACATCCTTTGCAAGTAGTTCCATCCTTCGCAGAGTTGTGTCTATCTGTCCCAATTATTTGCCGACATCTTTGAAAAGACTTGATTATGGCACAATTTCAACAATGACTCAGTGATCTCATATTGACAAGTAAAACTATTGCATTGTTTTGTTTTTTTTTTGCTCAGTGCTGATATTGATTTTTTTTCCCCCCTGTTTCGTTCTGTTGAGGTTTATGTGAGTTTGACACGCCCCCAAAAACATTAACAATGACGTCTGCTGTGGTGCATCCTTTCACTTAAGGTGCTCCTCAGTGCAGTGAGTGAGTGAGTGGGTGAGCGAGTGAGCGAATGAAGGAGTGAGTGAGTGAGTGAGTACCAATGCTGTCAATTTGTCATTAACTTTTGAAGCAAACGACTGCTCGTTCATCATGTGTGATTGCAATGTTCAGGGACTTAATTAAACGGGAGCTTTTTTCATGGAAGTGTGTCCTTCTCAAACTCAGAAGATGCTTTGAAAAGAGTGACCTTGTCAGCAGCATCACGGAATGACAAATGATGGACTCGGCGACATGCCTGGCTTGCAGGATTGCCCGAGCTCCAGTCTACGAACTACTTACTCAGACATGGTGTGCGCGCTTTTGTTTTGCACGCAGCTCAAAGTGCCTCATGGAAAATTTTAATGTGTGTTGCCCGCAGAGTGGAGCCTGATCAGACCTTGAGAATATCCTCTGTGACAGATTGTCAGGGTGAGCCTCTCCCCCTTTTGACACCACCCTCTCATTACAACACTGCAGTTCTGTGACTATTCACTCTCCCATGTCCTAGTCTTTTTCTGGAAGGCTAAAATACGTGAATCCATGCGCAATATTTATTTTTGTTATCACACCAAAGGAAGTGAAACGAGAAATGCACATGGACATCAAAATGTGCAAGCACAAACAGTGAAACGTTCAACTATGAGTGTTCATAAGTTGCTTATTTGATTTATCCTCTTGGAAGACACTAATAAAATGATGATGGTAGAAGTAGGGGTACCAAATTAACAGAGATGGGAAAATAATTCACACTCTAAGTAGAAATACTACTACATTCACAAAAGTACTCATTTAAATGACTACTTAATTAAATGAAAAACTTACAAGCTCTGCTACTTCAACTAGAAAAGTATTTTTTATTATGGATGTTTCGGTGGATGCTGTTAATATTTCTCACCTGTGGGTATGTAAACCTGTAAATAATAGTGACATATTATGTTCCTGCATTCCATAAACAATGTATCATCTCGAAACACTATATGGCTATGCATTCAATAAACTTTGAAAATATATATATTTTTATTTTTATAAATGATACAAACTCTATATCTTTGCCCGTTGCTCAATTCATTTTTTGAATAGTCTGAGATAGCATTGTGCAAAATAAATACTTCTGGGTAGTGTATTGTGTCGCCTGAGTTGAGAGGTGATTCATCCAATATATATGTTTATATATATTGGATATATATGTATATATGTATCTTCTTAAAATCTTTTACCCCCTTCCCCGCATGCGTGTGTGTGTGTATATGTTAAGTGTACTGCTGCTAACATAGGAGTTTCCCCATTGAGGGAATAATAAAGGATTATCTTATCTTATCTTATCTTATAATATAGAAAATAGGGTTAGTAAAAAATAGTTTCATAAGTAAATAGTAATACTGACTATGTTGTTTTAGTATGTGTGCCTTATAACTGATCTATCGCAAGAGATAAATAATTCCAAATGAGTTGGTATAGTTTTCTGTTTAATTCATATGTTGGGGAATAATATGGACTGGGAATATGCGGAGTACTCGTTAAGGTCATAATTCAGTCATTTCACACTTTGAATAAGAACATTACGCTCTATGGTTTACGCTGACACATAATACAACTCAAAATGGACATTTTTCGAGGCCCATTTACCAGGCTGAGATAAGATTAATTGAAAATATCCGTCTGGCCATTCAGTCAAAGAATTAAAACAGCTTTGGTTAAATCATTGCACTGGACTGTAATCGGCATTTCTTGTTATTATTTGCAAGAGAGTACCACACTGTTGGGACATGCACTATAATTTGTCTCTTCTGTCTCCTTGCAGTGATTTCAGCTCTCCTTTTATGACTAGAAAGGCAGCCACTGTACATCACAGGAAAACCAATTAGAGAGGTAAGTCAAAGGGAGGTGAGACCTAGTGATTCTGATGGATAGTGGTATCTCCCCGACCCCCCCCCCATAGATAATACATTACATATTTATAAACAGGTGCATCTCAATGTATTAGAATATTGTGGAAAAATAAATTAATCTCAGGCATCTTGGGGAATGATTGGTCAAATTACTTTGCTGCTGTGTTACTGCTGCGTCTCAGTGAATTTTACCGGTATGTTTTTTTATCCAGCCCTATTAGTGCTGTGTTACTTACGTGTTGCTGCTGTGTTAGTGCTACGTCACAGGCATTGTTTGGAAAGAAAAGTGAAGGTATGCCATTAAAACTTTGAAAACGCTTTCCGTGTACCGCCTTTCTTTGTAAATTACTCACGGGCACATGTGGCTTTTAATACAGTACGGCCTATGTATGAAAAAAAACAAGATTTTCCTTTCATTTATGCTCGTCCGGCTTATAATCAGGTGCTGTTTATAGTCCATAAATTACCGTACTACACAAAGATGTTTCGAAGGTATGTCCACATGTATAAATTAGTATTGTGAAAAGAAATCTATGATTCATTCATATTTTTCATTCTTTTCTCATCTACTACCTTCGTTAAAAAATCCCATATTAGGCAGCAAAAATATATGTTTGGTAATTGCTACAGCTTGATATACGTATATTCTAGGATCAAGCATGATCTGTGAAATGAATATGTACTGTATTTTGGAGGTCTATGTAATCTCTTGGTTAAAAACTATTTTACAGGGATTTCCATCTATTTTTCCATGAGGTTCTCGGGGCCAAAACAATACATAATAGTCTAAAAACACCTGCAACTTTTCTCAGACTGGTTCATCCACAAATCTGAAACAGAAACAGCGATCGTGAATCATCTGTGGTCACAAAATCAATATTGTGAAAGTCCAAAGGCAGTGATTGAGCTGTATTCAACCAAGACTCGCAACGAGTTGTAAACTTGGTTTTACAGATGAATTTTTAATTAACACAGATAAAACAAATTATTGGATTTTCCTCAGTATCTTAGCCCATTTGTAATGACTTAGGCTTTGGACTTGGACAGTTTGAGCCCACGTGTGGACAATACAATGACAGACATTTTTTCAAAGAGTTTCTATTCTGTTTCCTGATGAGCTGTTGATGTGCCGTTGGTCTTGAAATAAAAGAAAGCAGTGTAGCTTCTGTGTCGTCAATCTGAAGAGACTTGTAGAGGGTGCAAAACGGTAATAGCAATGGATTAAGAGCAACTACCATTTAATTTGAGTGTATATTGAGGGGCATTGCTAGTGGTGCAAAGCAATTTCTGACAAGTACTGAAGTGGAATAGGATGATGACTAAAAATATACTGACATTGAAATTTGATGAAGCCCCTTCTTCAAACATAGTCCAATTAGTATGACTGCTTTAGTCGTGCACAATTGCTCTGGGGATTGTTTGATTAATTTTTTGAAGAAATGGTTTGCTAAGGCAGTATCAAGAATCATTTCAACTTTACAATGTATTTATTTAGTTGCATTTCTTCTGATAACGTACACAAACAATTTTAATACAGAATCCAGATGTGGTTGTGGAAAATAGAAAATAAAAAAGCAGCGTTCCAACTCTCATTTCTGACCTTCAAAACTGCAAATGTCAAGCTACTGTTTTATCTCTTGAGCACTTTTGGCATGTGAAAAATGTGATGTGAAATCCTTGCAAATTCAAGCGTCACAGGCAATTTTCTTTGCGGTATGAACATTATAATCTTTGTATTCGTATTCCGTGTATATCCAAAACTCAAACCACAAAACACCTTCTAGCAAATTCATTTTCTGTCAACTGAATTATTTCATAAGATATGTGATCAAATATAATCCAAAAGAAATACAGATGTTATCATGTAAAAGACAATATGATTTATCTTTGTTTTCAATCTCTTCCTTTTTTTTATCATTATTACATGGCCAGCTCTAAGAAATACACAAACATTTCAATTTCCATACATAGAGAAAAACCCATCCCCACAGGCTCACATAGGGGTGTTTTAATTATTTATTTTTAATGGATGCCTTGGAATCCCCCTGAGAAAATCTTAACTTCTGCAACTGGAGGAGCCTCATTATGTAGTTGCAATGCACCAGAAGGCTCTAGAATCTTATATCTATGATATGATCTCATCTGTGCTTGGACGTGGCAGCCATTGTGCATTGTGCAAAATTGAAATACGTATATGAATTAGTGAAAGTCTCACAATTGCATGACTTTGCTGTTTTTATCAATGTATAAAATCAAGAATAAGGCTAATTTATGCATTTTTATCTGCAGCGTTTGAAGGGCAAAACATGCAAGTTGTGCAACTCAAATGAGTGCGAAGGAGCTTTTGTTGTTGTATTTCAGTAGGCCACTACCATTTGTACTGTCAATGAGCTGTATCTACAAATTGTGGCATAACTAAGGTCGTTATCCTTGAATATGATTTTTCCTTAACAAGTTAAAGAAAGATTGTTAAGACTACACTGCCATGAAATTAGAGTAGTAATCTCATTGATTGGCTTTATTAGTATGGACTAAAATGTTCAACCATCACTAACTTTAAAATTCGGCATAAGAAATATTTTCTTCCTCTTCTTATCATAATTCTTATTTTTACAAGCAGTTTACCTTTAGCAATCCAATAATATGAAAATGACCCACTCATGGGGCTTTTTGGACCGTGCCACCTGAGTTGACCTGATTAGTCAACTCCAGATGGGCAGGCACATGCATGACAAAGATGATTTTCCCAGCATTTGCCCGATTGATGCCTCTTTTCCCTGCATGAATGCTTCCCTCTCACTGAAAACCAACTGACTGGAGCTTCCCTCGCTTCTCATCGACTACCTGATGTGGTGACTTGCGGATGATTGCACATAAACCATTGAACCTTGTCAAATCTATATCTACATCCAGGCCAGATCCTCTGATGGAACTTGGATTGAAAACAACACTTGAACTGTTTAAACGCTGAACAGTACCACATAAATTACCATTTTGAATAGATATTTGAGGTGTCACCACTCCTAATTAGCAATACAGACATAAACATAAGTAAAGGTTTTAATATTTGTGTTTGATTGAGAATATGAAAACATGTGAATTCCTTTTCCATAGAAGCCCACTTTGTGAAAGAGAATGATGTGCACAGAGGATTAAACTGAGACGGATTAATGATGTCAGATAATACCCACTCTTGGCGTGTTTTGAAATTATAATCTCAAATTTTGCTTCCCAGTAAAGTGAGGAATAATATCATATACTACGAGCATTTTAAGGATTTGCAAAGTTTATTACATCAGTAGAGGTTTAGCTATATAGTAATCCAGAAGAACAGCATAACACCATTATAACAAATTATGTTGTAAGTAATATAATATTCGGAGAATTTTTTTAAGAGTAGTATTGTAAATGGGTCACTGATAGATTACCATCCAGAGATGATCTCATTTACAAATTTTACGAATATGTATATATTTGTTCCTGCAAATCGACGACTCATAGAATCTAGATTTGCATTTTTGCAGACTGTCATAAAAGCCCCTTAAGCATACATGGGTCTATTCATAGTCATATTTCCTAATACAAGGACACATTGCGTAAGACTCCATATTTTGAATGAACAAGCTGTGAGTTATAGCTACTTATCTTTTGTACAGAATATAGAACGTCGCACATCTTTCTATTTTATATGCACGAGCTGGAGTGCATTTTAATCACAGTATACTTTAAATCCCTGTTTAGGTAAAGACAGGCTCAATAGTCAAACCACTCCAGTGATGGTAATTCATGAGAATCCATTTAATGGAGTCATTCAAAATTCAAATGATTTGATTTCATGTTGGAATAACCCTAAGGATGCTCAAATACCTAAATGATATTATATGAGGCATGGTGCAGTACATAGCCATAGTGCGTTCACTAGTTAGAAATAATTGTATGGACAAGTAGTACAGGACTACAATAATTTAAGATTGTAGTAATTCCTTTTTTTGCATTGTTTGCCATCTATGTCTTAAATTCTACAATTATGAAACAATAACCAATGCTATTTTATTGGTATTAGTATCAAATGGTATGCTATAAAGATTAATATAATACATATTCGTAAATGAGGGCCGATGAGAGACAAGGTCCTATATTATTTTTTGAATCATGTTCTTCTTTTAGAAATTTAGGCAGCCTATTATTTATTATTTACGTTGTGTTGTTTGAAATGTTTTAAAAGATTTCCAAGCTTTAAAGACAAGCACTTGGCACTCAATAAAAATAGGTATTTTTAAAAGTATTATTTTTACACTTGAACATCTTCATTAGCTTCAAATACCAAGTACAAACCACTTCTGAATAGAAAACAATGGCTATCATGTTAAAATAATATCGTCACTGTGGACCCTCACTAGTATGCTCCTCTGATGATGGCACAAACTTGCAATGCAAACTTTTAATGAACTCATGCGTATTTATACTTAACATTCGCCCAAACATTGAATTGCATTCCAAAACACACATTTCAAGTTTTAAAACAAGAGGCATTTAAATAGGTCTTTCATCACTAATGCATGGATTTTCTGCATATTTGCAGTTGAAATTTATACATTTGATTGCTCTTGTATGAGTTCCTATATTTTATAAATCGTAAACTTTTCATTTGTTATTCATTATACAACCAATAAATATGTTTTGCTACTGCATTAGCTCTACGTTGCTTGCACACAGTGGTCCATTTGCTCACAGTCTCAGAATAAGAAGCATTCTCGTGTTAAAAAGATTGGTTTAATATTGCAGACAATGTCCAACCATGCATTCACTGTATATGACTGAATTAGAAATGGTCACCTTTTACGACGCACCATTTTCTGCTTTATTCACTTTCATTATTCTGCACAGTCAGCGAACTAATAAAAATGATCCTTAATTACTCAAACTCTTACTTTCATCTTCAACTCAAAGTGGCTCTGTTTTGGGCATTGATTTACAACCATTTTACAAATATATTTTAGATGCACCTTTCAAATCGATGGTTATTTATTAGTTATCTATTTGAGAACTTTGTTCATTATGAAGGACAAACATTAAAGTGTGCTGTCACACTAGCGAAACTGGAACAGCCCCACACGTTATTGACAGGCAGGACAAGATATATGGTCACAAATTGTTTACTTAATGAAGTAAAATTAGGTTGATTAAAAATGTACTTCCGCTTACTGCAATTTAAAATTAGGTTGATTAACTGCCATTTAATTAATAAAGCAATTCCACATGCAAGTCCTCAGACATTTATAGGAGACTCTTAATAACAACAACCATAAGTCATGTTTTACTTTTGTACCTTTGATGAAAGGGGTGCAATGCTATCTAGACCAGGTATTATGTCCTCCATGTAAGCTAAATGAGCTCTCACTTGACAATATATTGACATTT
Organism: Syngnathus typhle; assembly: GCF_033458585.1. NCBI lineage: Eukaryota > Metazoa > Chordata > Actinopteri > Syngnathiformes > Syngnathidae > Syngnathus > Syngnathus typhle. The sequence continues at coordinate 11,632,516 of NC_083741.1, read as the reverse complement.
CCGCACTGACGCCAATGTGCTGTGATGTTTCATTCCATTGTTAAGACTATGGCTCACAAGGCTACACTATTTATTTGGTAGCGTCCAAGCTCAAGGCCACAAAATAGGAAGGACTTTCAGTCTGAATCCTTTCGGGGTTTATTGTCAATAAAAGTAACAGGAAGCTAACACCAGCTTCATTAGAATATTAATATTGCATGTAGATTTCCAGATGGGGTTCATTAACAATGTGTATTATGAGGGGTTGTGTTTTTGCATTAGCTGGAACGTACATGTATACAAAATAATTTCCTTCTATATTGGGCTGAAAATAGAAGATCTATTTTACAAATCTATTTTACAAATATGAAAGAAGACGAAAAGAAAAGGAGAAAAACAATATCTTGTCGTCCGTGTATTTGCTGGCAGAATCACATAAATCAGTCATGCATTACACAAACTGACAGGAATAAAAAGCCGTCTTCCCACCAGGGAGCACAGTCTGCTACTTCAGTTTGCTACAGTACGATAAAGCCTGATCGTGCTCGCATTTTCTACCTCAGGGTGTGTTGGTGTACTGACACCATCTGCAGCAACTACGCAAATAGACATATAGCAGCGGGATATAGTGTAATCTGGCGATTTTGTATTTCATTTCTCCTTATTTAAAATTAATTATTTTACTTTATAAGGACATCTGGCCCTGTAAGAATGCAATCAGCCAACGATCACAGAAATGTGGATAGATAAATTCTTTGCCTTAAGCATTGAACTATCGGGCAAACTACTTCCTTTCAACACCAGTCCATTCAACTATCTGCCCCCTGTTTTTCTAAACCAATTGTACTCATTTGGGCGCTTTGATATCACAGGGTTAGGGTTAACTGTGCTCAAACTTGGAGCGGCCCCTGGATTATATTTGATAACGATATAAATGTTTCCTCTACGGTATGTGATCAATTTTAAGTCCATATTAGCACCTGATAGGGGTGTGGCCATCAATGCAATGTGAATGGGTACCAAAATTGCATTGTACCAGCCAGTTACTTCACCACTGCAACTTTTGCAAAAGAAAATGAGGGGCAGTTCATACTTTTCTTAACTGTAGTGTTTTGGGGGGAATTCCTTAGGATGCATGCAAAGTGACTCATCTTTACTTGAAGGAGACAAGGTCAGTGTCTTTATAGAAAGTTTAAATAAAGACTTCGGGATCTCTTTACGAAGATCTTTAACACCTCTATGGAGCAAGCTGTTCTCCCATCATGCTTCAAAGCTGCCAACATCATACCATGTTGAAGGAATCATCTCCTTTGGGTGACCACCACCCTGTGGCACTGACAACTATAACCATGAAGTCCTTTGAAAATCAAGTCAATACAGAAATATCCCCCCGGCACCACACTCTGGACACCTTTCAGTGCTTATATATCCAGACAAATGATTAATAAATTATGCAATTTTCCTTGTCCTCCACCCAACCCTCACCCCCTGGACAATTAAGATCCATACTGTTAGAATGCTGTTCATACTGTTGACGTTGGTTCAGCATTCAGCACCATAACACCCCAACAGCTCATCAGTAAACTTGTTGGACTGGGCCTTAGCAATTCACAACTGGCTGCTAGATTTTCTCAAGGCAGCAACTTCTCAAGGAGCATCACAGGGGCACCCCAAAGCTGTGTGCTCAGTCCTCTGCTCTTCACCATGCTGACACACGAGTGCACAACAACCTACAGCACAAATCACGATAGTGAATTAAAATCAGTATAGTGAAGTATATGACACGACCCTGGTGAGCCTGATCATCAAATACAACGAGACTCACTGCAGCAAAGTTTAACCCTCTGATTAAGAGGTAAAGACACAACATGCTCTTGATGAATGACAGCAAGACCAAATAGATTGGTGTCAGCTTCCACCCAACCTGGACATTTATAGTGTTGCTCGAGAGGGTCAAGAGCTGCACTGACTACAACAGGAAAGCCCTGCAGCACATTGTATATGCAGCTGGAAAAATCATTGGTTCACCACTCCACTCCCTGAAAGACACATATAACGCAAGCCTCATCCAAAAAGCACAACATAATGGCGGGGCGATGTGAGCCACCCCAAAAGTCAGTCTGGAAAAATATTCAACAAAATAGTTAATACTAAGGAGTTTTAATATGACAAGTTAAACTTCTCTTGTTTATTCGACTCAGTGTCCATTCTTGAGCGTCCTATTTTCATGATAAATCTGAAGTATGATGAGTGATGGCACATTTATCTGAAAGGGCTCTGCCAATTCCATTGTTTTAAGTCTTATTTGTTGTTCCTTCTCTGTTGAGAACAGGTCTATCAGGATACTGTGTAAAGTCTAGTGGCAGTCAAGTCATTTATTTCTTCCTGAGTTATCCCCTGGAGAAGTGAAGGGCACGTCACGTAGTAAAAAGTGTTACCGTTTCCATCTCTGCTTGTTTTTGCCCCCAACAACAACTGCAATATCATAAAATATGTGGAGGCTCACCAAAGCAACACATTTCCTTTTATTATGGAGGTAAACCAACAAAGGAAACAGCATTTTTGCTTTACCCAGGTCCCAAACCCTACTAAAACTCACCATTACTTCATGTTTTAAGTGCCAATTGAAAGACTGAGAAGGCCTGTCTGACAGATGATCAGTTTAAGATGGCACTTTTGGAATACTGAAAATATAAATACTGATTTGATATTCAGCCTTGCAGATAGCGACAATATTCATAAAATTGTTTGAAAAAGAAATGTTCCTTAGTGCTGTTGCATTCACTATAAACAAAAAATGTAAATCCATTTCTTGACTAGGCCATACAATAAAAGCATACTTTAGGCTCACATTATTATGTATCCACTTAGTCTATGTTGTGCACTATAAAAAATACATTAACTGAGGACTTTTATATGGATCATCTGTGACTGATCTGATCCATTTTAAGCCATCTGTTTGGCAAGTTTGAAGATGGATTAACAGATGATATATACTAGTATCCATCATGATGTATAGTTTACATCATCTGTTAGTATACATTGTATTCTGATATGTTATTATCTAGCTAGGTGTGGAAGCACACTGATTATTTGCTCTCCACCATTTTAATCAATTTGGGTTTCTCATCTGTTAGACTTATTTTCTTTTACACGGACTGACAAAGATGGAAGGATGATTATATTATAAATAAAGATGGACTGACGATGACAGTAGCCTGCCCAGGTCATGGACAAAGGACGGCGGTTGATCTGAAAATGACGGACAGTGAATGAGTTGTTCCAAATATAAATAAGAGTAATACAAGAACAATATGGACAATGAGATCCTATCTGATATGTTTTGGTGGTGCCCATTGCTCATGTTTACAGGCGTCAGTAAAATGTTTTCCCCCACTTTAAAATCTGATGTTGGAATTAACACTCTTGAACTATGTACATAAGATAGCCACTGCAGAATATTGATGCGCTACAACATTATGTACTGTTTTTACAGCAGTTTACCACCAGATCTGGACATAATTATTTTATGTCAATTTAGACAGCCTTGACAAGTGGCCTTCCCCGCTCTGTGAATGGCTTGAGTCAACAAACTAACACTCCCGAGCCTACTGCTGGTTGACATGCAGTCACTGGAAATAAATTTCACCGAGCTAAATTCTACAATCACTTGTAGCATCTTAGAGACTGCATGCTGTGACCTAATTGGCATGCCTGATTCTCATGAATGATTAAAAAAATGTGAGGCTGTATTTATGGAAAATAACTGTAACTGATTATTTGACAAGGACAATGCACATTAGAGAACACTTGTACAATTGAATTACACAGTATATATATGCCAGATTTAGCTTTTGAGCTATCATGGCATCAAATTATTTTTGTCTGACCATTACTCTAGTGCCAGTGTGACCAACTCATTTCAAAGGGCTTAGAGGGCAACCAGGGGTCAACGATGGCAATGAGAGTAAATAGTCTTTTACCAAAATAGATGATGAAGTTTTTATCAAATTTAAAATAAAAAAATGGTTGCATATACATCAATTACTCTTGTCAACATGAACATAAATACTGAAAATACCAACTTTTCTGTCATCACAAGAAAGAGTGATCATCATCCTTGCCTATCCATTAATATCTGAAATTGAACAAGTGAAGCATAACATTGAAATGAAGGGCTGTTCTGTGTTGTGATGGCTCATTTCCTTACTGCACAGCCCTCCATTAATTCTAATGGTGCACAAGCTGTCCACACCTGCTTCTCAAAGAGCTCAGTGTGTCAGGGTTTCTTTCTCTAGACTATCTCACAACCAGAGATAGCCAATTTAACAGGCAACACCAGCGTTGACGCAGGTTGTCACATACATATGTATGTGCGTCACATATTGAAAAAGGCCCATGCTCAGTGTGCAATCGGCCTTTGTTTATTATTGACATCATTGCACGCATACATTTTAAAAGTCGTGAACAAGTCTGAGACTAATAGAAAAACAGTTGCAGATTTATGATGGATTTAAAATTGACACGCTTTCTGCTTTGATTATTGTTGGAATTAACTATTAGTTGATGTTCAAATCATCTAATATTTTTATTAAAATTATAATTTAGATTATTGTTTTGGATATCCAAATGAATGGTTAGGCGTGAATGTATATTCACTTGAATGGACTATTTATAATTGATGATTCGAGAGGCAGGCTAACAGTCTGCACCCTAGTATCTCCCACATCCCAACAAAGATTATATAGTGCTATGTTTATTGAAATTGTGATATAGTGATATATTCAAATTAGTGAATCTTGGCATCCAAGCAATTTAAAGGGTCCGCCTCTTCTCTATCTATAATAGTTGTTTATTATTAACTTAATATGTACTGACCACCTACCATGAAGACAATGCAGCGACGTCAAATGTTTCAATGGAGACGCGTAGCTACAGTGCCAACACGGATGGTGTGACTTAGTGATCCACCTCTGAGAAAATCCATAAGGTACAGTATCTCATGGGTTTGTTGAAACTGTTGACGTCATCCATACACAAGTTTGGGTCCTTTCTGAGACATGTATAAATTCCCATGATATGAATACATTGTTTGTCTCTGGAGAGCTTGAAAGGTTTTTGTTACTTTAGTTTTGCTCTCCTTTCTGCAGTCGTGTACATCTACACCCTTTACTAGTATGTTCACAAGGTCACAGTCATCACAATCAATAACCAACTGAACTGCTGACCTGAGGGAGTATATGGAATTCATCCTGCCTTCATCAAATTATCTGGCAAATTAGCTCTGCCAAAGTCGGATTGGGGCAATTACCCCAAGCGTCTGAGAACTCCAATTACCAAGTCATCTCCATGACTAATACCCAGAGCTTCAATGTACTTGATATATTTTCAGACTAATTTCTTAGTCATAACCTCTCCTCTTCATGGAGGGAGTGATACTTCTCAGGCGTAATTTAAGTTAAATGATCAAAACTGATTTTTCAAATATAAAACTTCTGCTATGTTTTGACAGCCCCTCCAAAAAACGTCAAGTTTATTTATATAGCCCTAAATCACAAGCAAGTCTCAAAAGACTTCACATGTACAAAAATTGACAATTATTCTCAAACATCCCCTGATCTTAAACTCCAAGGAGGGCAAGGAAAAACTCAGAAAACCCCTACTGGGGGGAAATGAGAAACCTTGACAAGAGACCACAGATAGGAGGATCCCCCTTCCAAGATGCCCAGGCTGCATTTGATAGGGCACATCGAACAAAAGAAGCACTGACTAACCTTTTGTGTTTCAAATGCTGTGCCAACATAATCAGTTCAATATGAATCTTCTATATGAAAGCAACAAATATGGAGAGAATGTCAAGTTGAGTACATTTATTCTAAATATGGTTATGGTTAATCCTACATCAAGCTGGTTTTTATTCTCACATACAAATTATTACAGTAATTTCTCATCAATTAAAATCCATATGGGTTTCACGTATTCATTTATCCCAAAGCATTCTCCACCTCCTCCCTCCTCTCATTTTCAATGACCTTTGTGATCTTATTTTATCTTTTCCTTTATATCATTAGGTCTATTACAGAGGAACAAGAATTGTGGCTCACATATGGGTGATGTAACCTCTGAACCACTCAGCTTTTCAACTACCGTATTTTCCCCGTTCATTATTTTTAATGACATGATATGGTTCTCTTTGACCTTACTTACATGTGGTCCATGAATATTTGGGAAAGAAGTTCAACTGAAGAACAACTAGCATGTGAAAACTCTCTTTTAATGCAGTAGCCATCACAAATGTGCCTGCTATGTCTTATTTTTTGGAACTTGTAATACACTAATACACTACAGCATACTCCAGCAATAAAATGAAAAAGACCTGCAGCAAAACATCATTCAACTTGTTTTTCTGTTAAAACGAAACGGTACTCTTTTGACGAGGCAGCAGAATCTCTAAGAAGCAAAGAATAGAAGACACAAAGGGTAAAAAAACCTACTAAGTGTAGAGCAATACAACCAAAGAAATGAGTAAATACAATCAATGTCATTGTTGTAAACTTTAGAAAGGAAGACCAATAACCGTTTTGTCATGTAGACATTTCCCATGATTGCACAATGACTAAAAAACTGGTAAATGAAAAAGCAGCATGTCTTTTCCCAGTGAGAGGTGATGCATTATGGATTTTACGATCAGTTCATTTAAACAAAATTCTAAAACCAAAGACATGTTCACGTTTGGATTCTTTAGTTGACTCAGAAATTAAACATGTAAAATTAACTGACATTTATTAGCTAAAAAAAATACAATAGTTGTGTAGATTTGTGTTTGTTGCTGCAATGGCCTTTAAGATTTTGTTTAGAATTTCACTTCAAATGTATTTGTGACAAATGTGAGATTGAAGTCTGTACCATCTTTGAGTGGCCTCCAGAAATGCCTTTTAGTATACAGTGAAAAAGTGGATACCTGTAAAGGGCATTTGACAAATGCAGAAAGTCTTACTGCAACATATTGAATGACACAAAATATATTACTTTGTTTCTAAAAACTAATTTCGGTTGCATCACAAAAACAATGACTGTTTGACTTTCCGCACCCTGTTCACAAAAGACTAAATGACACTCTGGCTGAACCAAAGTGGGATGAACACCAATTTCACTCATGCAGCAAAGGAAAAGGAAGAGTGTCTTTTCCCTCTTCAGGTAGCTTAAACTCTCATGGAAAAGTTGGGAGAGAATTTACTTCTGTCAAATCTATTATTTTTATCTTGAGAAGAACCGACAGAGACGTAAAATTCGCTTTTCAAGCAGAGAATATTTCCCTGTGGAGTAACTTGACAAGTTTGTCTGCCACGGGCGAATTTCTTGCAACATCTTCGATGGTCTGAGTATATCCTCTAAATTCAGCAATTCCCCACACGAATGCAAACTCGTTGGGTTTGCTGCAGGCAAAGTCAAGTCTCGGCCACAAATGTTGCTATGTGGTTCAGAAAGAAAACGTCAAGGCTCTTCTTTTGAAATTGTATATCCGTTCAATTTACACATTTTGCATTGCACTGTTATCCATTGTAAGAGACGCACTATGTTTGTCAGTTTCAATGTTGTGGAATATAATTAATGAAGAAGTGGATAGCATTTTAAGAGAGTACTTGTCTATACGGAAGTAACATTAGATGAAACAACTGAAATCAAATTCTCTCTGTCTCTGTCTCTGTCTCTGTCTCTCTCTCTCTAAACTATAACTAATATCAATCATGATTTGAAAAAACCTAACTATCAAAACACATTTCAACCTCCAATATTGTCAAGGTAGTGACATATCCTCCACTTTCCTATCAATTTCTTATGGTATCAATCTTTTTTTTCCCATTTCAGTGCACACATTTCTTTTTTTAGGTTTTGAGACATGATGGAGAAACAGCAAATAACGACTTCTGCAGGGTATTCAGAATGCTATTTAAAGGTTACAAAGTAGAGAGTGGGTTTGATGATGTAACCATGTGTACTGTAGTATTGCAGAATGCTTCAGGTCAATCTGTGAGCTACCAACAAAGACTTGAGGACAAAATTGTTTGGGCTATAATCGAAAAAAGCAATGTTAACCGGTTAACGTAACTCTCCTCCGGCCTAGCTCAATGGTTTAAGGTTCACCTGGACTTCACGGCCCTGTTTAAAATAGCCCAGAGAGCACGCTTTGGCTGACTGTGACTATTATGTGTGAATGTGTGGCTGTGTTGCTTGAAGCCTGCAGATATATTTATAGCGCGGGTGTGAAAGCTCATGTCCATGAAGCCGTTCTCCACAAAATGTGCTCGAACACAACTCAGCTCCGGTTCCAAAATGATTTGTTTATCCCAAAATATCGACTCCTCTGAGGCTGGCAGGTGATGCAAACTTTTAGCATTGCATGCAGGTGGATTGTCACCATTGTTGTCGCCAGTTTTCACGAATTATGTGAGCACGTAGAGACGATGAAGTATGATATATAATGAATGATAATGTTGTTACATGGATGTGACATCATCTATTGTAGAACTGTAACTGAGTATATGATTTGTGTACTCAGCACATTTTCTCCAGATCCCTGCCTTACGGATAATTTAACAACTGTAATGCAAACATGCAGAAGTTATCATTCCTGTACATTTACTAAATATGTCAATATTATTTATATATTTATTTCAATAATGCATACACAACCCGAGTGGATTTCAAATATACTATATCCATCCAATTTCTATACTGCTTATCCTGGTTAGGGTCATGGGGAGCTGAAGTCTATCCCAGCTGGCTTTGGACAAACAAACAAACACACACACGCACGCACACACACTCCCCCGAGAGTCAGTCACAGGGTCATGACATTGGTTAAAAATATGAATGGCCTGTGGGCTAATTTGTGTAAGACTGAGGACTGCCATTTTGTTCAATGTTAGTCAACTATGTGCTTTATACGGTCGATGTTGCAGCCACACTGAATGTGTTTACTTGCTGGTGTTTGCTCTCAGGGTAATCTCATTCCAAGCTGAGCTTTAACTACTGTGGCAGTTTTTATCATAGACGGCTGTCACGGACAGGGTCAGCTCCCCACGGAAAAGTTAGGAGGATAATCCCATTAGATGTGTTATTATCACCCCTGACAGCTACACTCATAGTGTGAGATGGTCAACTGTGTTCATGCAGTCTGCTTTACAGTTTTTCTTTTAAGAGGGGGGGCGGGGGTGGGGGTTAAGCAATGAGCTGCCCACCTCATTTTGGCTTGAGATATGAAAACAGCAAAAAGCAAAATAATGATATAGTATATGTATTTGCACGACACCTTGTCTGAATTATTATATTATTTCAGTGCAGGAATGTGTCGACTATACTATAGTGGATCTAAAACCTATACGCAAGTCTGTTCACATTCCAGGTTTTCGTGGTACTACTTTTTCACTAATAGTGTGGCCTCTCAATAATTTTCGTTGTCTGACTTTAATGTTATCTGTTGTGTTGGTTTGTGTTTTATAGGTTTATTTGTCAGTTTCTTCATTTTGTAGTATGCAAGTCCATGGCTATTATGTTTTATTGCCTTTGTAATGAGCCTACTAACTAAACCCCAAGCAGATACGAAAACAGGTGTTGAATTAAAAAGAGCTTTTATTGCTGGAATATGTTGACAGGCTCTGAATTTATTGTTAAAGCCTAGCAGAGGAAGCAGACGTTTGGATGCAAGCTGATGCCTTTGGTGATTCATAATGGAGAGACAAGCAGGGCAGCCAGATCTCCGATTTGGTGCAAAAGGTGTGGTCGGGTATGATAAAGGCACATAGTACTTAGTTGTTTACTGAAGTTGTCGGTGATGATGATGCAGTGCTGGGCAAGCTTCTCGGAAAAGTAGTGAGCTAAGGTACAAGTTCTTCTACATCAAATGTAGCTTACCCAGACCCAAAAGTGTGTAAAATCTGCTGTAATTCTTGATCCTCGGGATGTTTTGATCAAATAATGACCAAGGCCCTTGATTTGCTGGTCAGTTCATTATGCACCCTAAAAATTGCATCACTTAAGATTTTTCCCGGCAATTATTATTCACTGTTGAGTCATGGGTAATTTGAAGAAATGCACACTAAAATAAGGGCCGCCCATCAAAATAATGAACCACTTTGGTGGCCACAGGCAAATATCATGTCTTCCTCACTGTATAAAAAAAAAACATTTGTAACGCCGCAAAATAATTTATGCAGAACTGAGACCTGTTCACAGTGTATCCTGCCTCCCACCCACAGACAGCTGCATGCCCGCGACTCTATCGAAGATAAGCGGTTCGGAGAATGAATAAATGACTACCTCATATCATGGTGGAATTGAATCATGAGTTGACAGTAAAACTACTGGCACGGAACTGAGTTCAAAGGAAAGCAATGCTAACTGAACATTTAAGTGATGGTCAGTTAAGCACTGAAATTAAATCCATTTATTATGAGGAAGCTGTGTTTGCATGATGAAAATCCAGTTTTATAGCTAAAACACAATCTAGCTCATAAAAATCCCATCTTGATTGTGGCAGATAGGGGAAGCAAAAAGGCCTTGCAGAATAATTCTACTGGACATATCTGGATGTGTATACCTAACATCTACTAGGAGTCCATAATAACTTGAAAAAAAGGGCAGATGTGGTGGCTGAGCAGAGTGAAGAGGGAGGTGATGCATGACCAACTTGCTGTCCCTTGAGCCCTGAATCTTGGCATGACATCTAAGACATGGAGATAAAACCTCACACATGTTTCATGTTTGGTGAACTGGCTGTGGGCTTTACATTGACAGATGCTCAGGCACCGCAGGAGGAGTGGACAGTACCCACCCCATCTCTTGTCTTTCCCCTTTTTCTTTAGCAGAATACCATTTACACAGGAGCAGCATCTAATTTGTATGAATAATGCATCATTCACTGTTCCTATCACTTCGGCTGCTCTCTCAATCATCTAATAAAATACCATACAGGAAAAAGAAGAGAAGTAACAGCCAGGCATTGAAGCAAAAATATGAAAATTGGTGAGTGTGGGTCACTGCCATTAAAAAAATGTTTTACTCCAATTATTTTGTTTTTGGCTAATGTGTTGTGGGCGCAAGCCTGCTGACCTTAATTCTTCATTTCACTCAGACATCGTCTGTGAAGTGAAGCAAAAAATGATGACACAAATGTGGAGAAGATATCAAGACTGAACAAGATTTAAAAAAAAATAAAAAATAGAAATCAAAGATCTTAATGTTTTTGGGACTGCCCTCTTGACACTATTTAATGCCATGGCAATACTTCTGAATAACATACTTGAGTGGTGGCCCCCCTTTAAAAAAAGGTCTGTTCCTAATATAGGGTTAGGGTTAGTGTTCACTTTCCTGGGAAAATGTACTCATTCAGTAAAGCTACATGATTTTTGCATCCTATTGTGCATAACAATATTGTCATTTAAATTGTGTTTTAATAAGATCCAGATTTATGAATGTTGAGCAATTGTAAGGATGATTAGCAATGCACAATAGAACTGTTCAGCTCATCTTTATATGGTCCAAGCATCAAAATATGCCACACATTGTCAATACTCAAACTCATTTTGGAGAAAAGCTTTAGAGAAATGACTTGAAACTGAATGTAGATTGAACAAAAACCCCAAAGTAGCCTCCAACCTATTAAATCAGGCAACTAATTTTAGGCAGTGTCAAATACATTCCCTGTTATAGCCATCTGTTTTTGCTTCCACTGTGGTTCTTCATTACTGCCCAATTAGTATTCTAGATTAATTAGGCATCTTGTTAAATGTAACCTCTAAACATTAGGAATGTGCAGAGTAATTAAAATTCTGCTGTTAGAGGTCATAAAAGCTCCATCAGAAAGTTAAAGTGTAATCTGTCCAAAGTGGTGAGTAAAATCTGAATTATGAATCTTTGTTTCATAACTGCTTCAGTAAAATCTGAGTTGATCGTGTTTATGTTTGCTTGTGTCGACATTGATAGACTATGAATGTTTGGTTACCAATATCAAGGTCACAGGAGAAATTATGTACTTTACAAAATATCTATAATATCAATTTTACATTCTAATCCAAATATTCAAGACCATAAAAGGCAAGGCAAGTGGATCATGCTCATGTGCCATCAAACATGACACGGCTGGAACATGTATCACCACAAGCTCGTTTGCATTTTCACAAGGGATCCAACTGACAGGTACTTGGCTCTCCCTGCATGTCAGTTTCTCTAAACCTCCAAATCCAACCCCTGAAGGTCAGATTTATTAGTCTGCCAGTGAGTAAATCAGGTCAATGGTCTTAATCCAATATAATCCACTCTAATCTCAGAGAAACCATAGCAGAAGATTGCATGTGTGATTAAATGTAATTGCAATGTTAAAATCCTGATTTGGCTGCAATTGCTAGGGCACTTCTGTCGGATTAGGTAATAGCGAACTATACTTCTTTTTTTTAACACACAGTTCCATTCAATAGTCTAAACTACCACATTTGATTAGGGGGCTTGTTTGTTGCATTTTATGTTTAAGTAGAAGTGAAAACTGAAAAGAATCCAATAAAGTAAAACTCAACGAACGTGCTAATTTTTAAGAGAAATTTTCCCTTACCACTAATTTTACCAAATGAACAATAAAAACATAATGCACTCACAAGGCACCGTAATAGTTTGTGCAGCAAAGTCAGCTAGTAGCCACACCAAAGAATACTTTGAGTTGTTCTACATTATTCTCAACTCAAAATATGGATGGAATACTATGAATGTCATTTCATACAAAAATGAATGAATGAGTTACTGGAAATATCTTTAGCCTGAATTTTACCATACTTTGGAATGAAATGGTAATACAATATTGCATATCATGGGTAATCTTTTTTCTTCTTCATTTTCTCCTTCTTTTTCTTAAAAAAGACGATTGTCAACATGAACATTTTCTACTTACCATAAACCGTTTATACGTATGCACAACTTACTCTCACTGTAGTCTCTTATGGCATGTTTGTTTTCCAACGGCAAAAAGGAAGTATAATTCTCACCTGACCAATTCAGAGCTTTTCTTAATTCTCCTGAAAAGATGAGTGTATTAAGGCCTGTATCCCAGGGGCAATATAACACTACTTTTCATGAAATCTTATTGAAATTGAACCCAAAGTACCTTGTAAAGAAGAAATGACAATTACTTCTGAAATCTCATCCCTTATGATGTAGTTACTGTGTGAAATCGTAAGGCCTCGCAACACCGCAGTGGTTTCGCTGTATCTCTACTGTCCCCAAGAGTACCAAATGTAGGTGCCATACCAAATGGAGTCGTAATTGGGAATGATTTCCAACTGAAGCTTGAGCCACCGAGTCCCTTAATGATTTAGGCAGCACCTGGATCAGAGGGAGTTCCCATCACTGGCCATGAAAGGCATTTAGAGAAGATGACGGCAACATAAGCCCTGTTGTGGGACCGAGGGCTTACGGTCATGTTACTGTTCTGTAGCAGGAGAGAGAGAGATAAAAAGGGAGGGAGGCGTCAGGCACAGGGAGGCTCTCGCAGATTTTATGGTGGAAAACACTTTCCCTGTTTTTGAAGTGACATTGATCAGCCAGCCGTATTTCAAATTTTTATGATGGATTATAACATAAAGGGTGGATCAAATCTTGTGATCTTGCAGTGTGTTACAGTTTCTTGGCAACATAAAATCTGGAGACAATATGGCCCAGTTTTATATAACTAGAGGGCTCTCACCAAACAAAAGCAAAAGAAACAGGAGCATGTATGTCGCAGTTGTCTCTCACTATCACCAAGTAAAATATTTTCATCTAATTAGGACACTCACCCAGCAGTGAACAATGTTTAAATGAGGCAACTGAAAAAATACAGTCAGACCAAGTGTCCATAAATATCTGGAAGACAGAAGCACAGATTTTAGGGGAACCTGCAATTGGACCCAAGGGAGCAATTTCTAACCATATAAACTAATTAATGCTGGTGATGAACAAGTAAAATCTTGACACATCCTAATCATCAGAATATAAAGAGTATGACACAAATGACCAAAGATTGCCTTGTCCTCCAGCCAAAATGAACATTCCTGAGTCAGTACAATCATCTATCTTTTGAAAATGACAAGGTGACACTTGAATGGTGTGACTGAATGCTACCCCTCGGCCATATGGTTTTTGAATGATGATGATTGATGCGCTGATGGCACATTTTCAACAGTCATTTGTGTCTGCAAGGAAAGTCAGAAGAAAAAAAAACAAGGTGATGGAAGATTTTCAAGAACTTGTAGATGAATAAAATATGATTATATTTGGAACAAATATTTAAGCAGCAGTAAATAACTAATAACCAAAGTTTTGATGTTTTTGTTCTTTATTCTTCTTATCTTTTGTCGGCATAACATGTAAGCGAATGACTGCTGCAAGAAGAAAGTCAGGCAGAAAAGGGGAGATAACAAAGGCTGTATGGACATGGAAAAGTATGTTTAGTCTGCTCAATGTTTTTGTCATGTGACCTTGGTTGTCAAGTGTGTGCGTGCGTGCATCAGTCGATATTATGTAGTTGTGGACTTCTTCTCTGCAACATGTTCATTGCCTGTTGTTCTTTGGTGTGTGGACAACTAGCCTGCTAAGGCATGAGCCTGAGGAGGCTCATCAGACTTTGAAAAGATTCACAGTGACACTGCATCAGAGCTTGTCCCTTCACCAACATCCTCACTCATTACCGCACTGTCACTTTCTAAATGTACACGGAGGCACACTAGTAAACACACATGACATCTTGGGACATACACACTCAGTGAGTGGTCTTGAAAATGGACTATACAAGGCTTGTCTTGAGATTGATGTGTCGAAATATTCATTTCCTTACTGGGCTACTTTCGTTTTTTTGTCAGACTTTCAGAGAACAGACCAGCTTATCACCCATTTCCAATTTACAGTTGGTTGAGATGTAAGGGTAAGAGGTTTTGCTTGTATTTATGCGCGTGTCATACATCAGTTTAGGACTTTGCAACAAACCCATTTTACTGTGAATTCTTTTTGTGCAATATGGATTACGACTACTCCAATTTTTGTGGGGATCGACAAGAAGGTTCTGAGTCTTGCTAAGGACCCGTGTGAGTTCTCCTTGTGCTCACATGGGTTTCCCTCCACACTCCAAAAACATGCATATTATGTTAATTAGAGAATTTCAATTACCTGTGGGCTTGATTGTGAAAGATTAGATAGGTGCCCCATGATTGACCAGTCCAAGGTGTACTGCTGGGATAGGCTCCCACTCACCATAAACAGTAGAAAATTGATGCATAGCTATCAAAATCTACTCTTATTTATTTATTTATTTATTTATTAGCACACAAACGGACAATTTGTTTGGAATGCAGTTATTTCCTCAGAGATCCTCCTACTCTATAGCCTACCATCAATAACGTTCCTATTCAGACCATGTTCAGAAAACAACAGCAATAAATTAGATTCTTACAATGAACAGCATAAATCTTTAATGGCTTTGCTCTAATTAACAGGGAAAGCCAGTCATTTTGTGCTACGGTATACTTCGGGAAGCAGTGTGGTACAATAACCCATGGACCATACTATATAATGTCATCGCTATTGGATACTGTGGTTCTGATTTCTAGAACCTGTAGTCATGATCAATGTAGTTATTTTCATAATAATAATAATATCACTGAATCTAAAGCACAAAAAGACAAGTTTTGCCAAAAGAGAAGCCTAAGAGGAATTTCTCTTTGGGTGTGCAATGTACTGGATGGACATTTTGGGATTTATTTGGAACATTCTAAATGTTGCATGACAGGAGGGATTAATCCCAATTTTAGAGTAGCACAGAAGGAAATGCTTTTACAGATACTACAGATGAAAGTAGACCTTGGAACTATATCATGCTTGGCCTATATTCTCCTCTCAGAAACAGCAGTTAGCATTCCCAGAAAAGAAGCGTTAACCACATCACTGTCCTCTCAAGACCAATACTAGGATGAGAGTATATAATCCAAGGGACTACATAGCGAGAAACAAAACTGCAATAGATTAGAATTAAAGTAAGAAAGTAGTTCAAAGCAGAGTGATTGTCATTGAATTGGGAGGTCTAAAAATAATCCAAATGAAAGCAAACATTCAATGGCCTGGACTGTCCTTGACAAAACATTGGATCCCAGCAGGAGGGTCGTGAAGCAGAATTACTCCTTGGGAGATGACAGAGCTCAAATTAAATACAGTAGAGCACTGAGATTGTTGTACAGGGAAAAGAGAATCTAAAAATAGGGACATATTTTGGATGGTAATTAAAGGGAAGGCGGACAGGTCAAAACCATCTCCCCTCAACTGCATGGGCCACTTTTTTAGCAGTAAATCACTGCGAATAATCATCTTGTTGAACAGAAGTATTTCTGTTAGATCTGAGATTGGTAGTGAAATAATTGGTGATAATGATCAGGGAAATGCAATTGAAGCAGATTAATTCCGGTCGTTGAGACAAGGGGTTTACTGAATGAACTCAAATTGAATACTGAACACTTGAGAGAAAATTCTAAGATTGACACAAAAGTTGTAACATCCATCCTCTATATGAACTTTTTTATCCTCACGAGGATTGCAGGTGTGCTCGAGTCTGTCCCTCTGTATACTTACCATACTTTTTTTTATGGGGGTGCGCTTTTGGGCACTGTGGAAACTGGGGTACCTGAAAACCTACGCGGGTACGCAGAGAACATGCAAACTCCACGAAGGGAGGCCGGTTAAAACTTGAAATAAAATCAAAATTACAAAGTAATCCATGTGTTGGTGTGAGATCCTTTTAAGGCTTGAGAGGAACTTTTTCTTTTTAAAGGCAACCATATGATGTTTGTTTTTGCCGTTTCCATTTTATGATGCCATGGGAAAATAACTGAAATAAGCTTAGAGACACTTTGTGTTGCACTTTTATTCAACAGCAGTGGCTTCTTTTTTTGGTCCGACCCTTTTACCCTCGGGCTCTGCTGGATTTGTAGTGACTATTCAAAAACTGTGTCCTTAAGGTTTGGCTTCATAAATTACAGTAGGTCTCAGAAGCAACCTCCTAAGCAGGCATGGGCTATGGACAAGAAGTTATAAAAATGAGTAAACGCTCCATTAGGGAACAGCTATAGATCACAATAGATCACCCTCAGCCAATCGAAGAACGGGAGACTATATCATATATTGTGTGAGAGTTTCCTTCTATGAAACTGTCATGCTGCCGTAGCCACATAAACCTTTAAAAACCTTGATTTGAGATTTGTCTTAATCCGCTTATCAAGGACTATGGTGACTAAGCTTGTACTTAAAGTTGGTGGAGCCCTTAAATTTATCAAGCATTAATGTTCATGAATGTAATTGGTTCCATTTTCATCACCACCAAAATACCGAGGCAATATTCATTGGCGGTTCTGGACAGTTTTACTTGGGTCAGTGGGAGTGGCAGGAGGTTTGATTAGAAGGGTCGAGGTTATACTGTAACTCCAACACGCGCACACACACACACACACGCACTTGCACACACTCCATTTTCACTGGGCTGACAGTGAATGAGTTAATAAAACAAAACGAAAAATCTTATGTTTACGTAAGTTATCTTTGTCCTATCTTTACATTTCTTTGATGATCTTAAAGTGGGGAAACAGACAAAAAAAAAATAAAGAAATGAAATTTATATGGAGTGTAATACTTTTATTTTGGCACTGTAAATTAATTGGCTCCTGTGATTGTGGTGATTTAAGCTTATCAAGTGAGGCATGGGACAATATTTTACTTAAAGTTTTTCAATTGGACAATTCTTCAAAATTACTTCTAATCATTCTCATTTGAACAACTCCTGTCATTAATGAATAGATTTCCATTTCCATTATGATATCCAAATGGGAATCAGTACAATTAAAAAGTGAATTTATTACGTAGTGTGTGTGCACACACATTGTAACACACATACGCACGCACACGCACACACACCGCACACACACGTTTCTGTCGAGCTTTGCATAACTGGCCAAATCCATTATTTCACCTCCCCTAAAATCCAATTACTAGCGATATGGACTTTTGCTGATTATGTTTTTGTATAGTACAGTTGACAAATGGCAGTTATCAGTGATCCTGATTGCTTTTTCATTTTTGATAGAATGATTAAATTGTTGTGGAGAGTCATAGTGTTAATTAAATTGCATTTCCTTGCATCACTGCTCAGTGGTCTAAACACTAAACAGTTTAAGTCCCCTGTTTTCAACCCATGCATTATCTTTTGAGCCAGTTTCATCTGCACGTGCACAGCTGTTCTGAATAAATGACAACAATAATCGTAATAGGCAGCACGGTGGACTGGTTAGCATGTCCGCCTCACAGTGCAAAAGTCCTGGGTTTGATTCCGGGCTTTGGCTCTTCTGTATGGAGTTTGTACGCAATAAAAAAAGAAAGATCTTTCTCTTTCTCTCAATCTGAGGCGCAATGCCTCCCTCTACACCAGGGGTGTCAAACTCCTTTTTTTCTTTCACGGGCTGCATTGTAGTCATAGCTTCTTTCGGAGGGCCATTATGACTGTCAACTCAAATAAATGTATGAGCACCTCATATTATATACAGTCAAAGCTACAAAACAAACTGACAAATAACCCCTTTTCAAATCAGACGAGTAAAAAATGGTCAAATATTTAAAAAAATTAAAAGTGAAGACAATTTCCAATTCTAGTAATGACACATGAATTTGATGCACAATCTGTCTTCGCGGGCCACATCAAATGATGTGGCGGGCCGTATCTGGCCCCCGGGCCTTGAGTTTGACACCTGTGGTGTATCTCATAAGAGAAAACATTTCAATCTCGCTCCCTGTTAATATAGTGGCCAAGAGGACGACCTAAAAGAGCGGCCAGCCACAAGTTGCAGTGACATTCCAAAGTCTGTCGCTTCAGACGTGATGAATCTGAAAAGCACTGAGGCGTATGAATACAGGCACAGTAATAAAGTTGTTTGAATTTGTTATGAGGGGTGGACAACCTCAAAGTCGACGTATCCATCTATCACCATAATACTGGCGACCAGTTCAGGGTGTAGTCTGCCTTTCGCCCGATGTCAGATGGGATAGGATCCATCATCCCCTGCAACCGTCAACAGGATAAGCGGTGATGAGAATGGATGAATCTATAGGATTTCACGTTGTGCACTGTCGGCTCCCTCTGAATAGATTTTTTTGGTACATTTATCATATATTTGCGTGAATTATTGAAGTGAATAAAAAGAACTGAAAATGAGGGGAAATTGGGGGTTACCATGGTGCATACAGTATATTTAGCAAGAGAGTTTAATCAAAAGTTAATCACGTCAAGAACAATGTGGATAGACTAGCACTGACAATGCCCTATAAGCATTGAATGACATCCATTGTCAGGCAGATCAAATCCTAAATGTAATGGGTTCTTTCATGGGTCATGCAACACTCTACCAGGAATTCACTCGAATATTTTAGCATATGAAACAAAGCACACTAAATGCATAACCCGTTTGCTGAATCTAAAACTATCTCTGCCTGATATTATACATTCTTACCAGATAATTGCACTCAATAAAAATCATCTATATTCACCTGTGCAATAAGCTTTCCATCCTATCAGTAGTTATTATAGACTGATTTACCGTATTGATTTCTTTTCTTCTTCACAGTAAGATCAGCCGTCACACACTGACGGGTACTGAGCCCTGGTATTAAACCAGCCACGAGGCAAATGTATTGAAGGGAGAGTATGTCGGAATTTAGAATTTTTCAATGAGCAATCATTAAAAAAATCTATTGATTTCAAATATATGCCAAAAATGTGATTTATCATACATTAAAAATACTGGTACTGAAGAAACTGCAAACATGTTATTTAATATTTATTTTAGCTTGATGAATTTTATATTGCAACCTTTACCTCTCAGATTTGTAGCTTGCAATAAAATTCAGATGTTGATTGTTTCAAGGTTGGAAACAATGCATGAGGAATGGCTGGCGCCTTTGTAGGTTAGTCATCTGCGTTCGTATTATTGTTACAATATGATTGGTAGAATTATATAAAAACATCTATTGCGCCGTATAACTCTATAGTGTTTATTTTGAAGTGTGGGGTATTGATTTCTCTCTGGTGCTACACTAATGTTGCATCAAAAAGAAAAAATAAACTCAGCTCAAATGAACAAGCGGTCTTCACATCAATGTAGAAAAATGAGGTGTACTATAATTACATACTGTAAATGTTGTCTGTGATAATGGAGGCCAGCGGGTGTGCAATGTGGGATTCAATATTATTGACTGCGTGTGGCAGTGGTGAACAAATAAAGGACAGTTGCTATCAGATCATCAAATATGGGTTGCAGCAAAGTCGTACTGTCTTTAGGCTGATAATAATAACCCCTCCTTCCCCAAGCATTTCATGTGGCCCCCTCACGACTGAATTCTGGCAAGGGTTTGTAGCCCTGCTTATTACATCAGTGCAATTGTTCGTTGAGATTATGCAATTTTGTTGCGCTGTGCACAGCTAATCCAATTTATTTCTCATTCCTTAGTCATACTGCATGCTTAAAATTCATACGAATTAAGGGGAAATTAGTTGAATCCTTGTTAGGCATGTCGCTGGTGAGAGACTCGCGCTTCTGGTGGTAGAAATAAAAATATGAAACCAGAGGATTAAGCTGTATTTCAACTTTGACCTTAACAGAAACATTTGCATTCAAAGCTTTATTATGATGATTCATTCAATCCCACACTGACCAACAATGCCAGAAAATGAAACAATATTTAAAAAAAGGTCAAATGCATTGTTTTTATTCCTCTTTTTGTTTTAAAATATCACTTTTTTTTATTTAATATAGTTGTGAAGCACTTTGTTACATTTGAAATTTGTTTTGTATGAACGTAAAAAGAACTCAACTGGCAAACAGTGTTTGCAAACTCACCAATTTGGAAAGCAATACAATATTCAAAATGTCAATAAAAGAAAATTACTATCCTGCTGCACAATTTTCTACTGACGATTGTTGGATTCTGTGACTTCTGTTACGTGTAATAATTAACTGGTATTGTATTTAGCAATGGCAACGAAATGTCACCACTTCAGTATGTTTTTTTTGTACTTGTATATTTTTTTCTATTCTGTATGTAGCCAAAACCTCAAAATGTAGGTAAATTCATATTTTATATTCATCACACTTGCAAGTAGTCTGTGTTCCTCAAAAGATTCAAGTTAAACTATCTGCTGAAGGTTTGGAAACGCAAAAGAGGATAGTAGAGGAATAAATTAACGGCACATACTGACTGGCTTTAATTTTCCTGTCTGAGATATGTTTCATCGTTGCGACTGGTGATGGAACTTCATAGGATTGCCTGTTCAGTTATTCTGCAAATTCACAAAGTACAATATGTATAAAGAATAACAAAGAAGCAATGAAACGATTCCTTGAATAGCTGATGAGTCTTTTTTTTGGGTTACATTTTGCACCCACTCAGGGTTTCTCTACTAATCGTCCATCTTCATGCAAAGGAGTTGTGACATTTAAATCTTGTTTGAATTAATACAAACCTGACTTGCTTGCACCTTTCTGTTTGTTGTCTAAAGTGAAGGCTGATGACAAATCAACGAATTGCTGATAGTCAAAGTGAAGAACCAGAGACTGAAAACAAACAATAGAGACGTAGCATATACGGCATTTTAGTTTGAATCTTGGTCACAATATTGTATATACACACATGCCATGGTGCCAATAAAAAGGTTGAACATAGATTAAATAAATAAGAAGATCTCTGACTATAACCTGCTTGAGTCCTTTAATGAGGTTGATAAAACTGACCATCATAAAAGTCATCGGTTGAAGGTCAGATATGACTCAAGTTATTGTTTGTGGATTAATTGGGTATTTAAATTTAAATCTAGGTAACATTGGAGATCTCGTTGTCTACATGGGTGTTTCTTTCTGTCTTATCTGTGATGGACTTCTCTACTTTAACAGCTGGAGTGTATTTTGAATTTGTCCAAGAGTCTATTAGCACTCAATCCCAATTACCCTCACTCTAATGCATGTTGACACCATCCAATCCACTTGCAAATCCAAGAATCTCACTTCTTTGTGTGGAATGCCTCTAGTAGCAACAGCAGATGCAATTGAAGACAATCCTGAGGATGCCTGAAGAATATTCAGAAATATAACATTTTTGCCAATAGCAGGCTCATCCAACAAGTCTAAACTTCATCCAATTTTAATTAGCATAATTGTTTATTTAATTTTTGGTTGGCTGGAAATTTGTGTTTGAAAGGAGATGATTGGAGTACTTCTGTAGAACTGAAAATAATTCAGAATCAACGGAAACAGACTCATTCAATCAAACATTGAGACCCACATCATCATACTGAGAAAACTGAGCCATGAAAAAAAGGGCTGTTCAAAAGATTAAAAGTTACAGCTGGATTTTATTACGTTGTTACATTACATATAAGTATTTTCCTGGGTAATCTTTTTGACATGGGGTTTTATAATTACTTAGATGATGCAGGTGAGGTCTGTGCATCTATTGTTCTGCATTTAGTACCACTTGTGAAATGTTAGTTGTTGCAAAAGGCTTGCACAGTTCAGTCTCTTCTGTCACCTGTTGTAATGGAAAAGCAATGGAGGCAGTGTGGTGCGGTGCCCGGTCAAGTGGAGTGGTGTGGTGTGGCTAATGGAAAAGTGCCATTAGTCTCTGACTGCATGGAGTCAAAGTGGCGGATGTGGGAGCACACAAAAAAGGAAGAGAGGACAGAAACACAAACACGCTTAGGAGGAATGAGGAAACAGCATGAATACGAGTTGTATCCGCATATAAAGAATGTAAAGTCTCCAAGGAAATTTTTTGGGGGAAAATGATGACAAATTAATGTCTCTGCTTGATGTTGGATGGAGACTGCATGGTAGCAATGTTTGTCCTTCATGGGAGAATCAAATTGAGGCAGATAATTTGCAGCAATTACAATGGCACAACTACAGCGAAGAGCAAAATCAAGAGGAGAAGAGAGTTTTATGTATATCCATATGAATAAGCACCATTCTACAGTTATCTACAGTACCCACACAAGCTGTTGGAGGAGCACAAACATGCGATCTGTATGGAAATGTTCTTGTCATATCAAAGGGGAAACAAGATACACAGATAACCAAGCAGAGCAATTTCAAAACTGAAAAAGTGAATGGAGATGCTCACTAAGCCATTATGGATGCTATTTTGCCATGGTGTAATTACATTTAAAGTTGCAATTTGTAATGTGTAACGTAAAGCCGACACTGTTAATTGTTTGTCAACAATAATGTATTAATTCACAAAATTAGCAGAGGGATGTTGTTTTTAATAATACAGCCTTGGTTTCATTATTTCTTGATTTCCGTGTAAACTTAATTCATTCCACACAGAGCTATCAAAGCTTATTTAGTACAGCCTACTGTAGAGTGATGGTTATTGTTTGCACACATGCATAATGTATTACGACTTCATTGGAATAAACAGTTATGCAAATAGAAATTTGTTTGGTGTTTACTCTGGTGTATTTGTTTTCAAGACAAGCTTTCCTTAATTGTTTTTTCGAAATTAAAAGATGCGTAACATATTGCTATCAAGGGACTGCTGAATCTGATGTGCAAGTTTCCTGGTTTTCAAACATGCACACATCTATTCATGTGTTTTGCAGGTGTTTTATTATAGAAACTTAGTATTAAGTGAAACTTTTTGTTTTGTATTAGGTATTACCATTTCAGGCCCTTTTTGATACATATTTTTGTATACCACTCTACATGCCAGACTTAGGCAAAGGACAGCCCGGGGGCCGCATCCAGCCCACCTATAATCTCTCTCAGCCCTCACAGTGACACTAAAATGCCCAAATAGGTGTTTTAATTAGAAAGTTGTGATTTATATTTGCACGTATGAGGAAGCTCACACACTTTCTTGGGGTTTGACAGTTCATTTGCACAGGTAAACTATCTCAAACTAAATTAAATGCTATTTAACACGTTTCAAATTGTAGTTTCCAAAGCCTTGTCCAAACGATGAGCTGATTAAAATACACGTACATGTATACATGCACGCACGCACGCACGCACTCAGGCATGCCTGCATGTAGGCACACACTCTGGGGTGCCCAGTCTGCTGGAAGTCCTGCAACTGTGTGCTCCTAGCCCATGAAATAAGCTGCTCCCCCAGTGTTGCACTATGCGCTTTAATTTAGAGCTCCAGTGGCCAGAATAACATTATGTGACCTGGTTATCCTAAGCTGCCCCTCAGAGGTGTTTTTCTTTTAGAAATAAAAGAAAATCCTGATATATAATTTCCTACCCCTATCTGAACCTAATTTAAAGAAGCAAACAAATAATATTACTGAATGAATGTCGCTAGAGGCGAATATTTGTTTGTAAGATACAAACAAATTAAGTCTTCTGCTTTTGTATTTCCTCTTGTCATGGGTTGAAATTACATAACACTAGTTGTTCCACTTTAAAAAAAACAAAAACAACAACAACCCAGATTTGAGCCATAGATCATTTGGGGGTAGAAAATTATTTTGGCATTCTTGAGATCTTGGATCTCAAAATGTTACACGTGCTCTAAAACACATCTAGCCATTTTTTTTTTTTAATAAACATTCAGGATCAAGGGGAAACTGGAGCTTAGCCACTGTGACTGAGGGTAAAAGGTGACATGGATGGGCAATAATAAATGATGGATGCGGACCACAGCTTTTTATCAGTGCTTCTCTGGGGCCACATGACCACTGTTTAGGAAGTTAACCAGATGTAGAAGTTTATGTTATTGAGGTACTGTATTTGCCATGCATCATCATCTATCCAAAGATGAAAAAAAAATTACCATGCCTAATTATTATGCCAAAACACAGATTTTACTATTGGCAGTATCAGATTTGGTTGCAAGCACAACTAGGCTATGTATGCCATCTAATTGTGAATAGTAATGTTAGAACTTTAAAGTATACAGTGGAACCCTGTTTTTCGTTGGGAATGGTGATTGAATCGGCCGTGAAGAGCTTTTTTCCCCATGCTTCTTTAGAATGAACACAACCCTTTCCACAGGGGTAAAACGGGTCTGAGTGGGTCGGAGGAACTGCAATGTGCATTTGCGTAATGTTAACATTTTAGCCAACCAAGATGACACCCTATGATAGACCTTTTCTTTTTCATAGGAAATTCATTCGTTTTCTCTACTGCTTATCCTAATTTACGGTTTCCGGTAAGCTGCACCTGTAGTTTTTGTGCACATGGATACATATGCAACCATAACCTCAGCTTCATACTAGCACTGAAAGTACAACCACCAAACCGAGCTAGGGTATTATTACGTTTTTACCTCTCAAGTTCCTAATAAGTCAATTTGAACTTCAATGAGTCACTTTGTAGGTTGTGCAAGTACATGTTCTCATTGCTACAATAATGACCTTAATGCAGCAAATAGACAAAGCCATCTGGCAAACAAACACTGTTTGAATGGAAGCTGAGCAACCTTGATAATAAATCTCTGTCATTTAAACAAGCACAGCATATCAATCTATTCCTTGGAAGAGCAGGACTCTGATACATCAAATTGAGATGATCTATAGCATGCTTTTTATTTGCTTTGAAATAAATCAAATCATTTGCTACCAGTAACTAAACTCGTAACCACTCGCCTACTTGAATCGGCTCTGAAGTCGTGGAGGAAGGAGAAAGCACTAATTAATTTGCAAGAGACATAATCCTCCCTCTACCCAAAACAATGAGTGGGTTTTCCAAGTATCCCATTAAGCACTACTTTTTGTTTTACATATATAAACGCATGCAAAAATGTGTTACAGTTGATAATTATCAATAAATGTGTCCTATTTCTATTGCCAATAAATACATTTATTAAAATAAAATGGTATTTTCAACAACCCATACTCCCTAATGCTATTACGCTTTCTGTTGCCATAAATCTTATTTTTTGAGCCACCAGCAGACCAACTAGTTCATATTCAACAGCCTGTGAACGGCAGTAATGAAGGAAGATACCATATGGCTAAGATCAAAACCTCTCCTCAACTGGAAAGAAAAACTCAGCTAATTAAATATGCTTCCCTATTAATTCAGCCACTGTAATTAGATGAGAATTTATTCCGCATAAATTTTTCACTGTCAGCAGAACTATGTCCAGAGCCTTGAGAAAATGGTGAATACCACTCATTTTTAACATCTCCCACAACTCTTAATATGCTCATTCCACTGAGCTTGGAAAAATAGTTTTAAATATTCAGAATTTCATTTGTCCCCTCACATCTTGATTGGCTGTATAAATATCAATAAGAACTGATGTACACGAAAACACCCCAAAACTCTCTGTGTTCATTTATATTAGAGATAATAAAGCCCCAAAAAATCCAAACAGATAACAAACACAGCTGTAGGGAAAAGCCATTTGTTTTCCAAGTTCATTTTATTCATTCATTCATTCACTTTTTAACATAATTCACTGTCATCTTGCGTTGATCCAATTTATACAACCATGTTTGTGATTCCACTTTGTGAGATAATCAATCAGTTTGATTATCAGGGTGCGGAAACGTTGGTGTTTTTTGTTCTATTTCATGCTATCTTTGGAACGAAGGCAACAAATTCATATCGCTTTCCCGAGCCTCAACTTAATGTTGCTCATGTGTTGTGTATCTTGACATTCAAGTGATAATGCACTAATGA
Source organism: Syngnathus typhle (assembly GCF_033458585.1). Taxonomy (NCBI): domain Eukaryota; kingdom Metazoa; phylum Chordata; class Actinopteri; order Syngnathiformes; family Syngnathidae; genus Syngnathus; species Syngnathus typhle. The sequence goes on along the minus strand of NC_083741.1, from coordinate 11,605,802 downwards.
AAAGCAAAGAGCATCAGTGAGTCAACAATCTACAAGAAAGGCAAGAATTTATTTGAATTAAAGCAGCATCCTGTAATTAGGAGGAGTCTCAAAATCTGTTATTATGATTCAATAGACTGATGATTAAAGTCTGTATTTATTTGCATTAATATTTTATTGGAATTGACTAAGAAGTGTGACTTTAAATAAGCCCTATAGTCTGTCTTCTGTTAAAAGGCTTGTGTTTAAAGAGTGCACAGCTACAGCTTAACCACAAACAATTGAGCACTTAAACAATTCTCCTGCTTCACCATGATGGCATGACTCCCCCCCAAGGAAAACCGGAGTGGTGTGTGACAGCATGCAGCAATTAGAAGGAACACGGCCGCTTTTAAATGCAAAATGGGACCAAATATTGAACCGGCCTGGGTACAGCTCAATCCCTATTACCAAGTGTCATTCAACAGTGTGAAAACTATGCTTTGGCCATTTGGCAACCCATCATTCCAATCTAATTCTAAAACCACTTTGTATTTTGCAAATTGTAAACATGAGATTTTGATTGAAAATATGCTAGCATAGCAAGCTCTACTGAAAACAGCGTATTGTATTCTGAAGTATAGTTTTATCACTGCTGAGGTGTTTTTCAAATGTATGGTAATTAGACTTAAGTAATATGGATGTAGTACAGAGTGAAGAGGGTGTTGTTGCACTAGAAATATTATATTTTCTTTTGTATAATGTTCTGTTTGATTTATGACATTTGTTCACATTTTTGATTGTTACAGAATCTGATAATGGACATTAATTACAGTATAGGGCAATTGTGAGCGTTTTGTTAAAAGGGACATTTGGATGCTTATTTTCAGCCTTGCTACTACATAATATTAATTAATTAATATATGGAATTTATTCATTTCATAGTTACTACTAGGCCCTTCTGTATCACCTCTAATAATTCACTTATTTTCCTCGCTCCTAGGACATGCCGGATAAGCGAAAGGGGAAATAAATTTTCCTGTTTTTTTTTTTTTCGGAACTACTAATCATAAGTAAGAGCTCTTAAGTAAAAGGATAAATAAAAATCTTGGTCAAAGATAAAACCAAAAGCATTTTATCCACTTATTCCTACACACAACTGCCACTGCTGACTGTGGGATGAGTCATCAGACTCAACTTGGTCTCTGATGACAGAACAAAGGGAGACACATCAGTACAACAGTGATAAGTAGGACACTTGCACATACTATACTGCAACAGCATTTTATGTTGCTGAGCTAGAATAAGACAAAGAATGACCAACTTGAACCAAATAATTAAAGAGCTTCTCATTGGCTCTATAGAGCTGTTGATTTCTGAGGATAGTTCATTTACGTTATGTAGCATGATGCCTCAAAATACAGAACATGTCTTTTCACTTCAAGGTTGAATTGTCATTGTCATTGACATGACTCAATGTTTCTTCTTTGGAGCATGACAAGATTGTATGATTTGTGCTGGAATTGTTTTGTGCTGTAACTTTTCACTTACTACAACCTTGTATTCCCTGCCTTCTGGATACCAAGTTTAAATGTTTTAGAACACATACAGACATTGTTTCGGCTGTCAATGACTAAGTATAAATATGAACAGGGAATCCTTTCGGATGGGTTGGACCTTCTTCCGCATGTGTATGGTTGATAAGGCTTCATAACCATGGGTTGATCTGGCATCATTAAACCAAATAATAATAACAAATGTTGATACACAAATCGTGTCAGCTTTAAAAATATTCTTAAAAAAACATTGATAATCTGGCGTCTGAAACAATGCACAAAGTATTTGTACTGCAATTAAATAATTTCTTTGTTCATTTCCCACATATTGTTTCAGAAAATTATGATTATGAATTATTATTTAAAACGTTAACAATAAGCACTCCACCCATAAATAGCAATATTTTCTCACGTTGACGCACTTGGAGTGAAAAAAAGAAATCGATTATTTGCTGCCATCTCGTGTCTTAATGCAACATTACATCTAAGCGAGTTTTTTTAAAGTATTTACGTTTTTCCTAGCAAATACTTGTTTTTTTTTTCTTTAAAGTTTGACCTATTAAACCTTGCTTAAAATTGCTTCTCATGAATATTACTACTGATCTCCTTCATTAAAAAAAAAAATAAGGGCAGATTCTGTTTCAGTGGAAAATAATAAAATCTTCCAAAAAAGTGTACTTGCATCTCTGATTTAAAATGTTGCCTAAAATATCGTGCAACCAATAGGGTCCAATTGCTTTCAGCACTCACATAATAATAATAATAATAATAATAATAATAATAATAATAATAATAATAATAATAATAATAATAATAATAATAATAATAATAATAATAATTAATAATTAATAATTAATAATTAATAATTAATAATTAATAATAATTAATAATAATAATAAATAACTGTTCGACTCGGGGGATATTCCAGGGATCGGGATATGTGAAAATTGAGTAAGTTACCCCGGAAAAGAGGGAAACTCTGAGTTATCCGTTCCAGAAAGAGAGGTAACCTAAACTCTGGGTCAGTTACATGTCTTCATAAGGACACCCAATCAAGTAAAATAAGGTGATCTGTTTTTCCTCAGTTGTCATGGTGACTCGTGGTATCGGAGCTCGATTGATAATGGCTTTTTATAAGAGTTGTGCATGCGCGTAACTCTAGGTGAACATACTCAGATTTGATTGAACTAAATCGGGTCAACTTTCTGGAACCGAATACTCTCCCATCTCAGAGTAAGTCAACAAAGAGTCAGGGATAGACTCAGAGTATGTTGAACCTGCTTTCTGGAATAGCCCAAGGATCTAAAGCAAACAAAGACGGAGAACATGTTCATGTTATAGTGCGACTTGATTAATGTACTGGTGTTCACGATAAGCAATTTTTATAAAACGATTGATTCAAAGATCGGTTCATTGGTATCGACATTCGTTCTTTTTTCATCACCAAAATAAATTTACACGTGATTTCGTGATGTTTAGAATTAATAAGTAATTACTTATTACTCAAATCTAGTTAGATTCAGATCGACATAAAAACAAACTCAAACAAGGAAGTGTGAGTATGACAAAAGATGACGTCATAAATGTTGACTTCCGTGGCTAATATTTACTTTCAAGATAAAAGGCGTTAACAGTACAATGTTGCATTTACGTAAAACTAGCCACCTAGATAATAGTTAGGCAGAGATCACTTTATTTTTGGAAATATATATATATATATGTTATTATCCATAGGATAGTGTGCATGTTACTTCTATTGATATGACTCTATTTTGTCTTTGCTTCTATAGCAGCCAGCCGGCAGTGACGTTAGTGTTGCGTTCAGCGCAGTCTCGTTCGTAATTGTAACTGTTCGTTAGCATCATACAAATGACAGTTTTTCTGTTCAATCATGAACAGGACGCAGCTGAAGCGCTCCAGTATTTTGAGGATGGCTGGTGTGGAAATGGTGGACCGAGATGGACTCGGGGAGACCTTCGTTCTCCGGGCTGCCAAGATAGCAGCTGTAGTAGCGCTGTACTGGTTCGTCTCCATAACAATGGTGTTCCTCAATAATCACCTACTGGACAACCGCGACCTGGACGCGCCTCTGTTTGTGACATTCTTCCAGTGTGTTGTGACCGTGGGACTCTGCTGTGTGATGCAGTTGTTGTCCTCCGTGTGGCCGTCATTGATCGACTTCCCGTCGGTCAAATTTGACATAAAGACGTCCCGCGAAGTTCTGCCCCTGTCGGTGGTCTTTATCAGTATGATAACTTTTAACAACCTGTGCCTAAAACATGTTGGAGTGGCCTTTTACACCGTGGGACGTTCCCTAAGCACTGTATTTAATGTCTTGCTGTCATATGTGATACTGCAACAGGCAACTTCCTTCAAAGCCATGTGGTGCTGTGCGATCATTCTTGGTACGTTGTTCATGTTTCTCTTATTCTTTGCAGGCGTATTCGGAAATCTGAGCTGCTCTTGATGTGATCTCATAGAAACACTACCATCACAAAACAACATACAAATATAATGATTGGCAGAGTTTATCATTTAAATCATATGTGACAAACCCAAGGCCCGGAGGTTCAGATGCGGCCGCCACATCATTTTAAGTGGCCCGCGAGACAAATTTTGCGTTGACTTTGTATCATTACTAAAATTACAAATTGTCTTCACTTAAAAAAAAAAAAAAAAAGATATTGCTTGCTATTTTTATCATCATTTGTATTTTTAAAATATTTTAACAGTTTTTATTACTCTCAGATTTCAAAACTAGTTATTTATCAGGTTGTTGTTTTTTTTCTCTCAGGTGGATTCTGGCTTGGTGTAGACCAGGAAGGCCTGGCAGGCTCCCTCTCCTGGTCAGGTGTCTTCTTTGGTGTGGTCGCCAGTGCCTGTGTGTCTCTCAATGCGATACTCACAAAGAAGGTGATGCCTGCGGTGGGCGGAAACATCTGGAAACTATCCTACTATAACAATATCAATGCGTGCGTCCTCTTCCTCCCACTCATTCTTGTGTTTGGAGAAGTGGAACGCATCACCAGCTTCAGCCTCCTCACTGATATGTGGTTCTGGGGCATGATGACACTTGGAGGAGTGTTTGGGTTTGCCATCGGTTATGTCACAGGACTGCAGATCAAGTATACCAGTCCGCTGACACACAATGTCTCAGGGACCGCCAAAGCTTGTGCTCAGACTGTCATTGCAGTGATGTACAACTCTTCCAGTAAAAGCCTTCTGTGGTGGACCAGTAACATGTTGGTTCTAGGTGGTTCCTCAGCTTATACATGGGTCAAGGGCAGAGAAATGAAGAAAACTCCTTGCAATTCTCAGAATTTCACCAAAGAAAAATTGACACTAGGGGAGAAAGGAAACACAGGCGTATAGTGCACCAGTGTGTGTGTGTGTGTGGGGGGGGGCATTTTAAATTAAATCTAGAATTTCAGTCATTTTTTAGTCTGCTTTAGATTATTTTTACAAATGACGTGAAATGCACCTTTAGTCTTTCAGGGTTTAATGATTCAGTGGGTTTCTAATTTCATGTCACTTTGTGTAATAGTGTGAACTTTTTATGCCTTTGTATTCCGTGCTATTAGTGGTACCTTGACATTCACGTTTAATTCAATCCAGATTGATCTAATACGTTTATTTATGCTTTACTTTACAAAGCAACACTATTGATTGAGCGATGGTTGTTATTTGAAAATCAAATCCTCATTTACGCCACTGTATATACATGTAAGTCAAATTAAAAAAATGTTTGGTGTTTGTTTCAAAGGCTGACTCCAGTCATAACGTGTATGCCACTGCCAGAGGGTAAAAATGTATTTCATAAACAAGCACAATGTTTTCAACTAACATTGTTTGTTTTCTTTGCATGTGCCTCCCTTTTGAACGTGAAGAGCTATCAATATATTCATCCATTCACCCATGTTTTCTAAAGTAGTTAGTGGCTTTAAAAATTGACATCTCAAATATCTTGGTGTTGAGATGCTAAACTTAAAAAAACAAGCTAAACTATTTTAAACCTTTAACGTTACCTACAAACTGTACAAATGCAAAACTGAAGAGTTTTCAAGTGGAAAAATTAAAAACATCCATTAACCTTGTACACCCACAAATTAATATAATTTATTACGAAACCTTTGACGGGCACTCCAGGCATAGCTATATGTCTCATACATGCAAATTCTTTGTGCAACTCCCCTCACAGAGTTCTTTTATCTTCGAACAAATGTGAATTAAAAACGTTTATTGATGTGTGAAAATGCATTACACACGGAGAAAATAGTTTTTCCAGTGTACAGTATGTTCATTAAACCTCATGATGGGACAGAAATTTGTGCTCTGGCCTTTCTAAATCTCTCATCAAGGTTTTGCCTCATTAGCATGCCCCTATTATTCTCATCATGTACTCTCCACTTTAATGCACAATTGCCCTCGGGTGCATATCATGAATACTAAGCAGAGGTATTTGCTAAATTCAGGTTAATGGAATTGAGGCTATAATCAAGATTTATGCCTTGATGGTGAGAAGTGAGCATTTATTTAGTTGATGAGCGTGACTTTGACTTATCCCAGATGATGTGTGAGAGGCAGGTACAGCTATGACCAGTACACAAAAGCAACCGGAAAGAAAAAGGTAAAAACAAAACTAATCACTGCTTTTTGCTTTGACTTATTGGCAAGGGCCGAGATTCAAACAACCATACAAAAGGTTATGCCCAGAAACCCAGTACCTTTTTTTTTTATATATATATATATGTACATTCTTTGATACATTAATTCATCAGTACTTCCAAATTGAGTGTTAATTGTGTCTTTAGCTGGGGAATGAGAGATCATAAAAGGGTGGTTACATGTGCATATAAAGATAGGAACATTTCAATTGACACTTGATTGTGTTTTCATACCCAGGGGATTTTCTTTGAAATAAATTCAATGACTGCCTCGCTGCTGCAATTCTGCAGAATGACACTTGATGGCAATAATACTTCACTTCAGTCAGTACAATCAAAGCTAACTTGTGCTTACATTTATGGTGATGTTCTGTTTTTTTTTTTATAATGCTTTCTATCAAAGGACAAGCCAAAACACTTTGTGTTCTCTGTATTTTTCCAACCACTATTATTCCATGGCTCTTGCAGAAACGTCCACTTAGCATCCCATCTGTCATCAGTCAGGTTGACAAACACAAGCAAACAAAAGCATCTCTTTTACTGGAACCTAAAAACCTGTTAAACAAGCTGTATTACTAGAAATCGTGAAAACGCCATTAATGTTGTTTCAATGGGAAGATCACATCTCTGTATGACCACAATAACCAAAGTTCATGTCCATGGTTATTAAAGAGGCTGGAGGCCTCTTTTCTCTGGATTCAAATTGAATCTATTGCTCGGTCCTGCAAAAAGGGTCCCGTGATTAGAGTCGGAGTGCACACACAAGAAAAAGAGGGTTACGTACAGAGTCGAGCGGGCGGGGTACCACTTCTTGCTTTGTAACCAGCGACTGAAATTAAGTGGAGTGTTTCCAATATTACAGTGTGAGGTTTCTTGACAACAACAAAATAACACAATGTCTTATTAATTTGAGTTGTTCCAGATTGTAGTTTCTCTGATCGTGAAATTCTTCTTCTTCATTTCTTTATTCAAAAAGGGACAACACACATCTATCAACATTGGACAATGAAATGTGGCAGTCTGTTAAACAAAGCTAATTTTTATTGACAGTCCCTTGGGTAGGTGTAAAAGCCACCCTAAAATACCAAGTTGCAGAACAATCCAAACAAATATTTGCGCATGGATAGTGCACCTGAGTCTGTCTGACTCATAGAGAGTGCATTTGGCCCAACCGTTTCAGTTTTTGGTTGGAGACATTTATATTTAACAGATAGCTGGCCCTCCACAATCAATGCATTTGATGATGCATTTGCTTGCTGATTTGTTTCATAACTATGTGATTATAGACAATATTTTTTTAATGAAAGATTGCCCTTGGAATTGGAATTAAATCTTGTTGCTGTCTTAATTTGCATTAAACTCGTTTCATTTCAAATCATTTCTATGGGTATATGTGGCCTCTGTGCACGTGAGATCAGGTGTTTGTGAGTTCTCATGCAGCCTGTCCAACGTGCTGTCATTGAGGAACACACTGAGAGGATTGGCTAAACATAGCTCTTACTCCTAAGATGCAGACACATGCCCCGTTCCTTTACAGCTTTGAGCGGAGGAACTAAGACAAAGCACAATAAATTGGGCTCGTACCAAAATCTGCAACTTGCAGAGAAAATAGGGTTGCATGTATATAAGTGTAAAGGTCTGCACATTATTCAACCGGAAATTTACTGATGGAACACAAAACAGGTTAGTATTACAATTACACAGCGTTTATTGCTCAATGGGGATATCGTTAAGAAAAACAAAACAATCTGATGTTAGATTCTTCCATTTTGTTTGTTTTCTTATTTTGCATGCCAATTGGTTTTGTCACGGTTTTCAACCGTACTATTTAAGCTCCTCCTCTCTGTGACTCTGGAGTGAAAATGTGAGAATCGTGTGATTTATTGTGAGAAAACCACAAACACACCTAAGAAGACATTCGGTCCCACGTTTGAACTCTTCACCCTCTGTCTAAGCATCAGGGTAGATAAAGCGCATGCGCTACACTCTCATTGGAGTTTGCAAACGGGGAGGTGCAAGGATCTCTGCAGTAGACCTTTGCAGAGGAACATGCTGTATCAGATCTGTCATATATTGTAAATAAAAAATAATAATAGTCAAATACTAGCCAATCATCTTAAAAAATTAACAAAGTACATTTACAGTTATCTTAGGGATAAAAATGTACAAGTTTGAAGAAGACAAGATACCCAACAGGTGAGCAAGTTTCATATTGAGAGTCGTATGTGAATATATATTTCAGGATACACATAGACAACAAGCATCATGTCATTAGTGAAAGGATTTTGTCTGGATGTATCAAATGCTATAGTTATTTTTTGTCTGTAATTCTTGTAGTACACTTGGTCTTAAACTTTGCAGGTCCACATGACTGTAGTCCACCCCTGTAAATGGTAAATTCTTACCTTTGAGATCATTAAGTTCCCCCAAACTATCTGATTTAATACTCCACAAATGTCAATAGTAACTTTAAGACGAACGTTATCTTAACCCCTGATAAAATGGTTCTTTCTTTAAGCAGAGCAAAGATATGTTAATTTTCATGTTAGAAGACAAAAGATAATCTGTATTCAAATATTATTGTAACGAAATCGAAATACAAACTCCAGTCCGTGGGCCGCATCCCTGCAAGTATTTGAAGTTTCCCTCGTTAAACACACCAAATTGAAATATCAGTTCATCCTCACGTTTTGCAGGCGCTCGATAATTTATCCTAATTAATTGAATCAAGTGTGTTTACGAGGGAAACTTCGAAAAGGAATGCGGCCTGTATTCAAAATATTTTTTTTCATTATCCAACACAGTGGATACTAGTGTTACATTTAATTTGATCTGTATTACTGAGTAACAATAATATGCACCATGAACACAGCATACATTCGTATTAGGGTTAAGGTTAGTATAAACCTACAGCAACAAATTCAAGTAATTCAACAAAATGGTTGCCAAGCGAATGAAGTCGCACAAATAAACACAACATGGAGAAAAACTGAGATTTATTGATGAATTTAATAATTATCAGGACAATTCTGCAATATAGAACACACATGTAATGCAATACAAATATGTCAGAAACAATAATCCAGAACAGTTCATGACGTTTACGCACATCATTAACGGGGATTTGGTGTATCTCGTGGCCCTCCGGATGATTTTAATACAGGCTATATGGCCCTGATGCAATATGAATTCCAACTGTTAGGGGAAATAGGTGTTTTCTTTGATTCAAGGAAGTATGATGTAAAATACTACATTGGATACCCTGTTCTCTGAGTGTGTCTGATCCATCTCTGTGTGTTCTGGATTAAGATGGCTCAGGACGGATGAGTTAATTATAGGCACCTGCTGTCTAAGCGTGGTGTGTGTTGTCAGGTGTTGCAGCATGAGGTTGGCTCGGTGCACAGTGCAGAGAGGAAAGGCGGAGTGAGGTGTGAAATTGCGTGTGCAAATGGTTTGCCATGTGCTCTGTGCGTGTTTGCTTTCTCACTTTCTAATCGCTGACGGCTGATATCATTGACCGCTGATCAGTCATGGCACGTTTACAGGATTGTGTGAATGCAAAGAGACAAGCTTGCACACTGATAATGTTCTGCTTCAAAAATATATACAGTATCAGGCACAATATTATATCTAGATAGATAGATAGATAGATAGATAGATAGATAGATAGATAGATAGATAGATAGATAGATAGATAGATAGATAGATAGATAGATAGATAGATAGATAGATAGATAGATAGATAGATAGATAGATAGATAGATAGATAGATAGATAGATAGATAGATAGATAGATAGATAGATAGATAGATAGATAGATAGATAGATAGATAGATAGATAGATAGATAGATAGATAGATAGATAGATAGCAGGTTATCCTTCGGGTCCATCATCTTGATATATTTTTGGAGGCGTCTTGTTTCCTCCTGTATAGTATTCTGGACTATATAGTCCAGTCCATGGCCAACCCTCTCCCCACTTTGAATACAGCCTCAGGATGCTGAACGAAGCGGAACCCTCTGTGCATTGTAAGGAGCTTTCTTGTCTTGATATCAGTGGCTCCCTGGTCAGTAGAATTCTGTCTAATGGGAATCTGCTTCCTTACAAGGCATAGGTGTTAATAGCCCGGCTCTTGTTCTTGCCGTTCAGCTGACTAGTCAGGGTCTGCCTCGCCCTGTATCATGTATAATCTGGATAATGCAAGCTTGCATCCTGCACCAGTTTGGAAAATGTTGGATGGATGGATGGATGGATGGATGGATGGATGGATGGACGGATGGATGGATGGATGGATGGATGGATGGATGGACGGATGGATGGATGGATGGATGAATGGATGGATGGATGGATGTGTGGATGGATGTGTGGATGGATGGATAGATGTGTGGATGGATGCGTGGATGGATGCGTGGATGATGCATGGATGAATACATGGATGGATACATGGATAGATGGTTAACATTTAATGAATTACATTTTTGTGTTTTTTATCAACATTGTTCATCTATGGTATACAGTTATCATTTATATGATCCAATTCTACAATTTCCAAACTTTACGATAACGTTCGTGTGTAAATAATTGATAAACGTGTAAAAGGATTCGAAAACCACAATTTACTTGATATACTGCAGGAGCGATAATACAAGCCTGTATCCTGCACAAGTCATGTTTGGAAAAAGCTTGCTCATGTTTTATTCAAGAACCATTTGTGGAAATAATATTAATAAAGATTCATGATTTCACATAGGCTTGAAACCTCCATCCCTTGTATGCGATACATACAGTGAATATTAATGAACTAACAAACAATATTTCAAAAGTCAAAGTCAAAGTCAAAGTCAGCTTTATTGTCAATCTCTCCACGTCACAACACACAAAGAGACCGAAATTACGTTTTTCTCTATCCCACGGTGACGAGACACATAACACGATAGACATACAAGTACGCGACACAATATAAAAACAAGAAGGCAAAAAATTCAAACAATCAATAGTAAGAGTGATGAATAAATAATAAATAATCAGATAACACAATAAATAAGAGGAGCAAAACGGAGCCAGCAAGCATAGCGCAAAAGTAAAAAACATCATAAACAAAAAGGCACAAACAATAAATAATAAGAGTAATAATAAATAATAAATAAACAGATAACACAACAAATAAGAGCCAGTGTGCATACAGACAGTTCAGACAGTAAAAGTACAAGACGCTACGCAGTCACTAAGACAAGATGTTTTGTTTTTGTTATTATATGAAATGTGTTTTGAGAAATTATTCCACCTATGTTCCTCCATGTGTGGAGTTTGCATGTTGTCCCCGTGCCCGCATGGGTTTTCTCTGGGCACTCCGTTTCCCTCCCACATCTCAAAAACATGCTTGGTAGGTGGATTGAGCCCTCCAAATTGTCCCTAGGTGAGAGTCTGAGTGCAAATGGTTGTTCGGCTATGCGATTGGCTGGCAACCGGTTCAGGGTGTCCCCTGCCTACTGCCGGATGACTGCTGGGATAGGCTCCAGCACGCCCGCGACCCCCATGGGGTCAAGTGGTACAGATAATGGATGGATGGTGTTTTGAGAAGTTCTAAATAAGATGTAGTAAATACTTCATTGTTAAAGGGGACAGAACTAGTAGGTGAAATAATAACAGCAGCAAGGACAGTGTTCTATTACTAATCTTGGCAGATTGACTCCACCCTTTTTGTCGGGAGGTGTTCTGTCGGATCTACAGGAAAGCCAGTTTACCTTTCCGCAAATCTCTGCAGCTGCATGTGCAAGCATCTGAGAATCTGGATCTATTTTGCATGCTGAAAAGGAAGTTGTCTGCAACTTTTTAAAGGCAGAATAACCAATTTTGAAGAGCTAAATTATTTCTTGGGGGGGGGGGCTTCTAATTGGATTTACTAACTAACAAGCCATGACTTTGTTAATGTTCACCTGAAGGATAGCAGCACAGTCTCTCTTACATACAATTTTCATTCTAAACTGCTCCCAAATGAACAGGTAAGTGCATTTGGAATCCATGTGTTGCATACAATGATGTCATACAGAAATCAATGTGGTGATTTAGACAAACATTACAAGAGTGGATTTTCAGTCAAATGTTTGTTGAAGAATTTGATTTCACACAATATTGCCAATTTGTTGTACATTTACAGCCATTGAGCTATGTATGTGTTAGAAGATGAAATAAACTGTTTTTGTAATTGTTTATATATCTTTTTATAAGTGTTTTGGCACTTTTATGGAATCTATTGGTTAATGTTAACAGAAGCAATTTAGCTTGCAATGATAACATTTCTTTCATCAATCTTTTTATCTGTCATTTGTTTTAGCATTCTTACTTTCAGGACAATACTCGTAAAATCCACAAATCTCAAATGGGTAATCTCATACATTATTACATTTACCAGGCACACCTTGGTGGCACCTTGACTTTCCCTGGGAAGCCTTTTTTCAGTTACGTAACACAATTAGTCGTGTGCTGAAGGTGCTAATTTTACCCTCTTGAAAAGACTTAAGTCTCATTAATGCTGGAATATTGGGTATCAGGCAGCCGTGATTGACTTGTCAGATCGCTTACCGCAAATGTTCCTTCAATCGTGTCGTGCAGAATTTTCTTCAGTAGTTCAAGATTTGATGTGTAATTAAACCTCAAGTAGCCTGCATGGTGTTAACGCAATAATCTCTTCCTTTTCTACATCTCTTCTAATACTCCCAACAAACCCACAAGGTGAAATCTTTCTCTTGTATTTTACCTTTCCAGATCAAAATAAATAATGTTCATTTTGTACTTACTTGATAATCCAGGCGTTAAAGTCAAGAAGGTCAAACGTCTCAATGCCGTGAGCTTTGTTACATAACCGCAAACGTCTGTACTCTGCAGAGCAGATTTAAAGGCCGCACAGGGGAGAGCTGATCTTTAAGTCCAAGGGCTTTACGCCAAACCATAGCAAACCAACATGTTGCATCAAGTGTGATGAAGCAGCATGAGAAAAAGTTTGGAATTAGCAGTATATCACTGTGAGATTTGGAAGTACCAAAATGACGTTTGAACTTTCAAGATCGAGAAGTAAATTGTTTTACATATATTTTCATTAAACTTAAGTTTTATTCCATCCATTAGTTTGTTTTTCTGGGTTATCTGAATTGGGGAGTCATTTCTGAATCAATTTCGATAAAGCTTTGGGAAATGAATAGTTACGGGTCAAGGAGGGAACTCGCAGAATAAACAGATGTGTTAGAATACAGTCATAGCAAATTTTGTTCGAGATAACTTTATTTTACAAACACTCAAACAAACACGACTACACATATTCAAAGTCAATGTGATTTAATGAGTTTTTCCTTTTACACAAAGTTAAGAAAAAAATATGGTTTTTGTAAAGCTGTGTAAAATATTTCTGGTAAAAACTGAATATTGCTTGAAGTATTTGCTTGACACTAGTAATTTACATAATTGTAAAATGAACGTTCCTGAAAATTGCTGTGACGTATGAAGCCAATTTCTGACACCTACGAGCTTTCATTCTGGCCCAGGATCATTCAATTGCATTCTACAATCCTTCATCATTTCGCAAGTCTCTTTTGTGAAGCCAAGCCAGCAGCAAGAAGCACTCACAAATCAAGAAATCAATCATTAAAAAATATGTGCTGAAGTGGTTTCATTTTGCCAAGCAACACATTGGCTTGCCCTAAGAAAAACAGCACGCCCGTTTGTGCACTGCTGATTGTTCTCCTAAGGACAATTGGTCAGACAAATTCAAACACCCAAACACTGAATTCAATCCAGAATACACAGTACTGTGTAAACCCTGAGAAGTGTGGCGCACAACTTTCTTGGTTCCAAAAATTCAAGATCCATGAATTGGCATTCCCAATCCAAAAGAGAATTGAAGTTGTGAAGTAAAATTGCATTTTCGGAAGCTAATCTACATACTACATGTGGAATGTTAAAAAATTGTTCCGGGAAAGAATTCCAGTTTGCAGGTTTGAGACATTGGTCAGTGGCATGCTGCTACGTTTGAGTTTGAAAAATAAGACAACATTATTTTGTTTGCATTTGTGCATGACAATTCAAGCTATTATATATGATTTTGAAGTTTCAAAAGTACTTTTTACATACTGTATATATTTTTAACAAACTGCTATTACGATTCTGAAAACTGTTTAATCGCTTTCATTGTTGTTACGTGTGTTCCTGTTTTGACTATTTACAACACTAAACTAGGAATTAAAGATTGATTGATTCTAAATTTTAAACATTAGCACGATACAGTTTTAAAATGCATTCTGTCACCTGTGCATGTACTTTATTTTTTGCATCGCAGGGCCTCAGAAAATACAAACTAACTGCAGTCTTGGCACTCATGGCACTGGTTTTGAGCCTGACAACAGCCACGTAATGAATTTCCAAGTAGAAGGTTGAATATGAGTGATATTGCTCCTTATTCCAGCGCTATCATAATTGACTGAAAAAAAGCAAACATACAGCCTGCTGAGTGCCAAAAGTACATAATAACCTTAACAGTTTTCCCACTGTTGAACAAACTACTGACCAGTAAAATAGCTTCAGTTTTAAAAATTTAATTTTCTTGTACAAAAAAAAGATAGAATTCACCAAGTTTAAAAGAAAAGGTCAAAACAGTTCACACCTCCTTTTACCATGCTGTGAGAAAAGCCTTTTCTTGTTTTCTTCTGTCACAGTACCAACAAGATGCAGAAGCAAGTGGAGGTCAGGATAGATGAGGGCCACTTGGAGCCCACTGTGGACTCAACTGAGAGTGCATGTAGCAGTGTATGTGATAAAATCATGAAGAACATGGTTCTAACTCTAACAATTCTCGGTGAGTTTAAGGTCAGATGAATATTGATTGTCCACTAGCCGATAAACAAAACAAAGACAATTGCATTCATCTAACAAGCAGTGGCTAGTGATCGTCATGGTTGCAGCTTTACTGTATCATTCATCGATGTCTTCATTGTTGGTAGTGAGGCAACGGATTCTGACGTGTAAATGTGAATGTCAATTTGTTTATTTTATCATTGATTCAGGTGTGTTTCTGGGTTCCATCGCTGGAATGCTGCTGCGGCACATATCGCCTCTCCCTCCTGATGTTATTATGTACATCAGCTTCCCGGGGGAGATCCTAATGAGGATGTTGAAGATGCTTATTTTGCCTCTTGTTGTTTCAAGTCTGGTCACAGGTGGGTAAAAAGAAAGTGGCGGCTGCCTATAATCTGTGTTCTCCACTGCAATCTGCAGCCTTGAGCTGAAACAGCAAACACCAAGATAAAGAGCTTAAATTTACAAAAGTCTTTTAAAAGTTGAATATAGCAAGATTGAAATAATGAATTATGGCTTTGCGGGAATGGTCAGCTCATAATGCAAATTAAAATCCTATTCCTATAACTGCACATTGTTTAAATAGATGGAAAAGAATTATGAATTCATATTTTCAGTTTGATGATCGCCTTTGTCATGCCATCAGACTAAAATTACAGCCAAGCCTTAAAAACTAGGTTGCGTAGAGGGTCGTAGCTGTCAACCCATCACCCACCACCAGGTGGGTCTGCGGTCTCCGATGGGAGGAGGATGGATACCCAAACAGATTGAGAAGGTCTGCTGGGAAAGTCTTTGCAGAATGAATTCTTGACAGCTTTAAGGAAACTGTGCCCCACCATGTGGTGGCTCAGGATGGGAAAGCAGTGCAACATCAACACTGTGCGTCGCAGAAACGGTATATTGTTGATCTTGACTAGCGATGTTGTGAGTTGGTGTGGACAATACATAAAGATTAAACGACTTGGTTGAGGGAAGTCTTTTGTTTTATCATTAAGGTTGGTGAACCCAAGAAAATAAATAGACGAACAATCACTAAAGAGTTCTTTTGCATTCACTTCATACCATAAGCACATTAAAGTAAGGTACATATAACTGGAAAGGGACAATTGTTCATTCCTTATTTTGATATTCTTGTGAAATTTGTCTTATAACAGGACTGGCTGGCTTGGATGCCAAATCTAGCGGGCGTTTAGGCACCAGAGCAATGGTATACTACATGACAACAACAGTGATTGCAGCAGTCTTGGGGGTGATCTTGGTGTTGGTCATCCATCCCGGGAACCCCAAGCTAAAAGCTAATCTTGGACAGGGGAGGAAGAATGATGATGTTTCCAGTGTGGATGCTTTATTTGATCTCATACGAAACCTCTTCCCAGAAAACTTGGTGCAAGCCTGCTTCCAACAGGTACATATCTGATCTTCGATGTTCTATTTGCTGTCCCATGTTGTGAAGTTAGGATATACAATGCATAACTCATCCATTCATAGATAGTTCCAACTGTTGCGCTCTGTTTCTTGTGCAGATACAAACAGTGACCACAAAAGTACAGGTGCCAACGAACAGAACCAAAGCACCCCCGCAGTTCACCGTCAAGAGGTCGCTTCAGTTCAAGGGTGGAATGAATGTCCTTGGTAGGCTATTGATCTTATTCCCAACAAAAAAGTACTCTGATTGTGTTCTGGGTGTCTGACTTGACTTTTAATTTGCACTTATGTTTTGTATAAAAAAGGTTTGATTGGATTCTTTGTTGCGTTCGGAGTCATCATGGGGAAAATGGGGGAGAAGGCCAAGCTTATGCTGGAGTTCTTTAACGTCTTGAATGAGATCATCATGAAGATTGTTGGTGCCATTATGTGGTAAGTGTACGGCTCACAAAAGCCAGAAACAGGAAGCGTTAACACTATCTACGGCATACTGTTGATGCTCCTCCATAAATGGAGTGTTTCTTTTTGTTGCATTTCAGGTACTCGCCATTTGGAATTGCTTGCCTAATATGTGGGAAAATCATCTCTATTGCCGACTTAGAGGTGGTTGCCCGTCAGCTGGGAATGTACATGATCACTGTGATAGTGGGCCTCATCATCCATGGAGGCATCTTCCTTCCTCTAATATATTTTGTGATAGTCAAGCAAAGTCCTTTCAAGTTCTTCATGGGAATATTCCAGGCTTGGGTCACGGCACTTGGAACAGCATCCAGGTATTATCTGTTATTCAAAAAGTGACCTGACACTGGCTAGTACAAGGTGGTTGTTGTTACTGATGATTTTATTTTTAAGGATCTTTTAAATACACTGCTTTGATACGTACCTTGTTTCCAAGGCTACATAGCAAACAACAACAACAGGAACTTTTATTTAAAGTGGTAACTGAAATATTCATGCCAGCAGCGACTTCCAACTTTGTTTCCATGCGGGATATTTTTCATTTACTCTGTGTTTTATTAATGACGTGAGAAGCCCTCATTCCCCTCCTGAGGTGAGCTCACTTCTTTTAAGTTCCTGCCAGCTCACTGCTCCACCATCTACAAGAAATACTAATTGTCAGACAAAACAAACATTGCAGCTGATTTTTTTCTCTCTCTTCATACGCCCTTTCTTGAATGATTTTGGTCTCATTAAAGTCATGGCTTATATAAGATTTCAAATAACAATTAATAAATCAGAAATAATTTTGAACAATATTTGTTTGTGAGAACAGAGAAAGGTTGTCAATTGGTTTGAAAACATCAAAAGAATTATGACCCAAATACAGAATATGAAATAGAATTATTTTGATAGTTTGCAACACTGAGGTAAACCCTAATATGTTTTTCTCTTTTCTTAAAATGTCTTATTCTCCATAGTGCTGGAACCTTGCCTGTCACATTCCGATGCTTAGAGGAGAACCTGAAAATTGATAAGAGAGTAACCCGTTTCGTCCTCCCTGTTGGGGCCACCATCAACATGGACGGCACGGCGCTCTATGAGGCCGTAGCTGCTATCTTCATCGCTCAGATGAATGGAATTGATCTCGATTGGGGCCAAATTGTCACTGTCAGGTGAGGGTATGACACCACACGTGGTGATTATTATTATTATTATTATGAATACACACGCTATCAAATACACAGTGGGTGCCCACCCACTTGCTCATCATTATTCCTCTGAAGCTCAAATGTATGTCCTCTACAGTATGACAGCAACTATGGCTAGTGTTGGAGCAGCCAGTATCCCCAGTGCTGGACTCGTGACCATGCTGCTAATCCTAACAGCAGTCGGGCTGCCCACCCAGGACATCAGCCTCCTTGTGGCCGTTGACTGGCTCCTGTGAGTAAAATGCTCTAAAGCAGTCATTTCTTTGCATATCAACCCATTCTTCTAATCACACCCGCTGTTTATTTAATCAGCACTCTGTTTACCTATGCTGCACTGAATGCAAAAGTTCAAACTGCAACGAACAAAAGTTTTCACTTCCCCAAAGACATCATTAAAATCTATGTCATCGTCCCCAAAAACTGTGTAACAGCAAAAGTTTCAAATACTTTACAATTAAAGTTTCCTCATTTCATTTTTCAAATTGGCTTGTTTTAGGGAGCGGTTTGTTCTTATTTTAATGGAATGAACGTGTATGTCGTTTTCGATGTTTCCAGACAATTATCTTTATCTTTAAATAGGCATATAATGGAGGTAATTTAAATGTCATTGCCTTTTAAATAAATGCAGATTGTAATTCAAAAGTATTTTAGTCCCGAATGCATTACTCATTTTTATGGAGGGATACTTTTTTCTGCCCTTTTTTTCCCACATGATGGTTAAATTATTGAACAACACGACTAAATCACCCATCTGGAAACTGAAATAATTTCTTTCCCTCGGTCAAATTTCTGATGTGACCCAGAGACGATCCCTGGCAAGCCGAGAGACATAATCAATCCCTCCAGTTCGATTTAGGTATGCCCCGAGGTCTCACTCCCGGTGCATTTGCCCCAAATAGGCTCTCTTCCAGATGAATTCTTTTTTTTTCTCACACGTCATGTACATTTCAATGGATGCACATCTGTTATTGATGTGTTTACATTTACCAAACACAGCACACACGAAGACAAATACGTAAAAATAATAATAATACACACGTGTCATCACCAGGGAATGGCGACAGGGAAATTTGAAAATTGAATCATATTAAACTTGGTCATTCATCATGGTTTACTGTTTCTGTTGTTCATTTTGGTCCCTATCCAAAGCTTATGTATAACGCGGCACCATTGTAGAAGTTATATCAATTTGTCTGATCCAATGTACACTTTGTGCACAGACAGAATGGCATAGAAGAGGGAACTTCTAGTCCTGGCACACTCTTTATAAATCAGCATGTGAGATAAGGGATAAGGCTTTTCCAAAGGCTATGTAGAAATAAATTATGCAAACCAGCAACCAGTATTGTTCTATTGGTGCTCAGATAAGAGCCTTACTATCCTTTCCCGGTGTATTATTATTATGAGTTTTCTTAAAGCTAAATATTTGACAAATATCTATTGGAAATCAGATGTAATATACAGTATACACAGAAGCAATCAATTTATCAGTGAACACAATAGTGAGTTCAGTCCTGACAGAATGCAACACAAATTTCCAATATGTGAGTCACAAAAGATATTACATATATCCAAGTTACACGTTTTCCCCTTCAAAGGAATGACTGGATGGTGTAATACACTTTCCAAGCCTTCCCATTTATTGAAGTGGAACGCTCATATTTTCTTAGTCTGAGTTTAAAACAATTAATATTTTCTTTTCTGACACACCTGTGAAAGATGGACATGTATGCCTAAAACATGATGGTTTACCACTAAGTGCTATATTTTATCATAATTTACAAGTGATTGGGGCAATAACATAAGTACCGTATTTTCCGCACTATAAGGCGCACCTAAAAACCTCCAATTTTCTCAAAAGCCGGCAGTGCGCCTTATAATCTGGTGCGCCTTATATATGGACCAATATTGAACTACTACGGCAGGCGTGTCCAAATATATGGATTTATATATGGACAAAGATTTCAAATGGGCCATTCATTGATAGTGCAATTTATAATCTGGTGCGCCTTATATATGGACAAAGTTTTAAAATGGGCCATTTATTGAAGGTGCACTTTATAATCCGGTGCGCTTTATAGTGCGGAAAATACGGTAGACAATTTACTCTGTTATAATGAGGAAAAAACATGTGTTGGCTCTGTCTTTTGTCTTTCCTTTCCCGTCGGTCTCTCTAATTAAGCTGTTTTCACGCTTATTGACATGCAGGGATCGATTCCGTACCTCAGTCAATGTGGTTGGCGACTCCTACGGAGCCGGTATTGTGTACTATCTCTCCAAAGATGAGCTTGAGTCCTTTGATGCCCAACAAACCCGGATGGATGATTTTGAGATGACTAAAACAAAGTCCTTCTTTGAAAATAACACCAACCAGAATGTTTACGCTCACCACAATTCAATCCTGATAGACGACTGCAAGGTACACTTCATGTTAACGGATATAGAGACTTGTATGTAGAGGATTCTCCCCTACTCTTTGTTTGTCTTGTCAATGTGACTTCCTTTATTGGTGTATGTGTGAAATGTACAGTGAGAAAAAAAATGAAAATGAGTGAATTTAACAAGAACAAAAAGTTTCTGGATTGACTCATTCACCATTTCATCATAAGAAAAAGCAGTTTTTGTGGTACCAGGTTAACCAAAGGCTAAGTTTGTTTTTTATGACACTCTATGAACCTCCCCTCTTTTTTTTTTTTTTTTTAACAATTCAAAAGGTCGTGAATCATATCCAGATAACTGTTACATTCCTTATACATCATGTACACAAGTATCATTGATTTATTTGTGGTTGTCTGGTATCACTGAAAAAGTATTATTTTCATTATATTATTTGGACATGTATTTATGTATTCAAGGCAGCCCCAACCAAAATTTTCTTCATATTATAAAATATAATTCTTTGCCTGTGGTATGACATAAAGACTGCTGTTTCTCTATGATTAATACTAGACTAATGCATAAAAGAATGAAATCAGCCCTTCAATAACTAATGTGATCCTCTTTTACAAGCAGCAGCCAAATAATTGGTGTTAGTTTACCTTGTGGTGGATTTGCATTGTGAATGATGCTGAAACTGCTCTCTCATCATTTGGCGTATTAAAATTCGGTTGGGCAGAGAATCCATTAAATACATGGCCAACTCTCAAAACGCGTTAACCCTGTTTTGATGTATTTGTGTCACCGTAAAACGCCTATTTCATTACACGAGTGCTCAAAGACATACATACATGGATTGAGAAATCCCATTTTCATACCCACCCTGAGGACAATGGCCTGAATGTCAAGAACTTTTGGCTTCTCTGCTTCAATCACTAATGGTGTGTTATGGTGCCTTGGAGCCTTGGTTAGAAACTGTTGATAATTGCTTTCAGGACACCTTGAGCAAAAATGGCAAGACGGCAGGATTCTGTTTTGTTGAAGAGGAACTACGGAAATTCGAGTAAAACAAACCCAGGAGCTGCTGCGCCTTACCCTGAGTTCCACAAGCTTTTACCTTCTCATGACAAAAACTGGTTTTATAATCATCCACTAGCCTTCTAACACGATTAGCAAATACAATGGACCATTAGAACACTGGAGAGATGGTTGCTGGAAATGGGCCTTCATACACCGACGTAGATTTTGCATTAAAAAACAGACGTTTCTGGCTAGAATAATCATTTACCACATTGTCAATGTATAAAGTGTATTCCTGATTAGTTTAATGTTATCCTCATAGAAAAAAAAATCCAATTTTATTTTAAAAATAAGGACATTTCTAAGTGAGCCCAAAATTTGGAACGTATACTAAATATATGTATATTTGCAAAATGACACGCAACTTTAACCGCAGGGAATGAACAGGAGAATCATATTAAAGTTGCCGTTTTCAATTCCTATTCAGTTATCCATCTCACCTCAGAAAACCACCTGCAAAAACCAAGTTCCAACAACATTTGGTTAAAAAGACTCAGGGCCTTATTTGGTGCTGCTGCAAACTTCATGATTAGTCAATTATAGACCTCTTCAACTTTTTGTAACATTTCATTTCACTTTTGTATTTAACATCTTTATGTTGCATAGAGAGCTGAAATTATATTAGAATGGGAAAGCCAAACATTGGTTTGATGCAAATCTCAAGGTCAATGCTTTAGCATTTTTTTAACTGCTGAGTGCTGCTTATTGTCAGTAATGGGTGGTTGCTTCAAAAAACGCTTTTGAATTTAGATTTCTTTTTTTGAATGTCGCTCAAAATGCAAACATGAGCACAGAAGGTTAAGGGAAAGACAGGCTGGTGCAGTACCTTTTACTTTTTGACTAATTGGATTACAGCCTGATGTCGCACACACAGTCGAGCCTAAGCCGAAAGCTTATGTCTTATTTAGACCATCAAGCAGAAAAGGTGTGGCAACAGCCAGCGCATGATGAGGAGGCCCTCCAAGGTTATTTGTTTATGTTTTTGTAAATGTTTTTGTAACGTTTGAAACACTGATTTTTTGGGAGTAGTTACTGGATATGCCTGGAATGTTTGTGTTCATACAGTAGGTGCTGTTTCTGAGCAAAGAAATAGATAAATAAATATGGTAAATAAGATAGGAATTTGTAAAGAGGAAAACAGTAGAAATGATTCTCACTACTCAAGACAGTGCATTGTTTTGTGTTTTTCTTTCAGTTTCTTGTTGTTTGTTAAATATTTAACTTGCCTTGAAGAAATCCGCTGCACAATGCAGTGAGCATGCTTTTGAAATTCCGAAAATACACATTAAGCTGGGACTCCCAATCATTGAGGAAATTATTTCTATCCAACTTAATGGCAGAATGAGGATGGCTGGGCCCTCTTCATCAGCAGAAATTTGATGTAGAATTTGTTTTTTGTCTTTGACTTCGTATCTGAATTGGTTTGATCCTGTTTGTTTATCAAATGCAAAATGAGTTTGTCTCCAGCATTTGATTGTATCTTAACTCAGATTTTACTTATTTATTGTTGGTCTGAAAAAAGCAAAAGCTAAGGTACCAAAAATAAAAATGCTTAAAGTGCCTCCTTGCACTTTGTGTATATAGTTTGTAGTTAGATAACTCTGTAAGACTTGTATATAGCTTAATTGTTATTGTTTCAAATGTTTTTTGCTATGTTTGTATAATTAGATACAAATGTTAGAAGTATGTTTATTATACTCCACTGTGGTTTTTGATAGTTTGTGAACTTTAATTATTATTTAAAAAATTGACTTTTAATGTAGTAACTACTGTACTTCAAATCATGATCAAGTAGACAGTCCCTAATTATTAAATGAATAGTTTAATTATTTGATTGTATATTTGATTGTTTCAAAGTCATGAGCAAAGTGAAACAACTTTGTAAGTGGCAAAATGTTGGTGGCAGCTAAGTGTCTGCATGTACGGAGTGAGACCTGAGTACGATGTTTGCTTTGGGCCATTTTCAATCTGTACTGCTTGATAAAAATGGCAACATTAATACTTTGAGTATTCAAATCGTCATTTATGGAAATGTAGTGGGTACCAGAAAAACTCAACTGCATGTACCACAGCTTTTTGCCACCTTTGCACAAGCAAGGGTCAAGTGAGACACAGTTGTCTGACAGACAACTGGAATGGGAAGAACACAATAGCTCTTGCGTTTGCATGCATTTGATTACATATCTGACTAATATACTGCTCAGTGAAAACATCTGACAGATCAGGGTTTACTGTTTTAAGCCAAAGTGTGACATGTTGAACTGAACTGTACTGCTTTCAGTCAAATTTGGCACCTTTTAGAAGATGGGGGATGTTCTGAATAGCGGACAGATATGAATGGAATTATATTATCTCTGCATTTAAAACGTCACTTTGATATTTCCTTGTATATTTTCTTGATATGACCAGTCAATGTTCTTGGTCAACTTATTTGGTAGTTTTTTTTCTTCCTTTGTAATGAGAATTTGAAATCTTTAGTAAATTCAACATATATTTTCTATTTATTTTTCTGTATTCTTCTTTTCCGCATTGTAATGTATCGTGACCTAGACTCTCCGAATCCACATGCATGAGGGCAGAAGTCTTTGTCAGGCAAAAAGGGTACTAAAATTGTGTGTAATGTTTTAATAAGTGTAAAAAAATATCAAAAAATACAAATAAATGTTCGATGAAATGCTGGTGGTCTTATTTCTCAAAACATATTTCATAAAATACAGAAGAGCAACATCCAAAAAGCTGTTGAAAAAGTAGATTCTGTACTTATGTAATTGATATTTTGGGCAGGTCAGCAGAACAGCTTTTCATAGATTACATATACACACAATAATTACATAAATGTAAGAAAATAATGTCATAAGAAACTCTCGAAAGCAGCAATTACAAATTATTATCAAAGATTTGCTTTTTATTCTACAAAAAGACAAACTATTAACACTCGTTTGAATTTTACACAAAAATATGTGGTGGTACTCACAAAACATTTTCAACAGCTTAAGTTCTCAAATTTTAGTGGTTAAAAAGAGTTGATGGCACTGACAACTTGGAAATGAATATTGACATAATTCCAAAGTATTTATGAATGCTTCCAGGGAGCCAAATGTCTTTGAATACAAAACTGCAAGAATGTTCCAAACCATTTGTGCCGAGCGTTCGGAGGCAGCACGGCTGCACATTATTGAAATCGACTGTTTGTCTCGGTGGTGTGACTATTTCACTGGAAGCTCATCCAACGGGATAACTGTGTACTCCGCCGCCTTTCCGTTTTCCTTGGGTGTATCTTTCTGCAGGAACGCATCGTTCTCTGACTTCTGCTGCTGTGAAAAGTCAACTTCGATTTGTGGTCTCGATGCTTGCCTCGGACCGTTCCATCTAAAAAGTAGGAATGGTTCATATTACGCTAGCAAGGAGATTCAGATTTTAATATTTACTCAAAACCAAAGTCTCACTTGTCTCTGGTAGCGATGGCAAGACAAAGCATCACCAGTGCTGCAACGCCAACAACAAAACCCAAGATGATGATCCAATCTGAATGAAAGGGGAGAGTTGGACTCAAAGAAATGATTTTTTTTTTTATATACGTATATAAAAAAGAAAAGGTTTCTTAGAACATGCATGAATTTGAGTGTGTTTGACAGGTACCTGGTGTCACGTGCCCTTTGTGTTGCTCTGTTGTTGGAGGATTATTAGACTGAGGTATATGGTAAAATTCACCACCTGGGAAGTAATTAAAAAGGTTCATGGTTATCATTTAATTTTCCAATGTTATGGATGGATAAAGGATGTTTACCTTGGACAGATGGAAATTCCAAGAGTCTGCCTTTTTTTCCTATTTTCTTTGGTATTCCAAATCCTGATCCTGGCTCCAAATCTTCTTCTCCTGAAGTACCCTGTTCTATGGTAATGAAAGCTGGACTATGGGTCATGCTGGGTTTTGTCGTAGGATATTGTTCTAGAATCTCACTATTCCCAGACCCTGAATAAAAACTTTCAAAATCAACAGTTGTAGAGGGCAGACTGGGCTCTGTCATGTTACTTGACTGGGTTGCATTTGTCTGTGAGGAGGACGTCCAGCCAGAGGGAAGACTTAAGGTGGTAGATGAGCTGGAACTTGGCAAAGCTCTTTCACTTGTGTTTGAATAATCTTCATCCTTGGGCTGGAAGAACCCGTCACCTGATGTGCCTCCCTCAATCATCTCCTTCAACAGGGTTCGATTACGACTATCTCCGCTGCCAGATGATGTTTGGTTGATCTCTTGAGTGCTCAACTTTTCTTCAAGTGGTTCGGATTCGAGTGATGGGGGAACAAAATGTTCAACAAGGAACCCGTCCGTTACAGCCTCTCGGAGAACGTCTTCCTCAGATTTAATGGGAATTTGGGTCACAGCTGGGAGAAAGAGATGGAAAAATACAAGGGTCACCACAAATATTTACCTACCAGATTTGGCATGGAATTTTTTTTCCTTAGCCGTAATCTATTACTTTCAAGGAGATTGCATACTCAGCATGGAATTCTTGTATTAACTTGTGTTGTCTACTTTGTTAAGGTGTGACAGTAATGATTAACCTGGGTGATTACTCATGCGTGAGTGTGTCAAGAGGAAGTTTCATTGGAACTTCAGTCTATCACCCTTTTGGCACACTCAGTATAGAAGGAGATACAAAATCACACACAGGGATTCATGAACTTTGTCATTTTATAATGAAGTGTACATCAATTTTATGGTAAAGTTATCATTTTAAATCACTGTTACTGTCTATTCTGTTTTCCTTTTTGTTTGTTTCTGCTGTTTCCTATGAGATTATATGGGGCACAAACATGCATATTTCGTTTGCGATCTTTCATTTCACCTTTTATAGACCAAGAATAAATTCATTTTATTTTGCATAGCACTTTTTGTGACATGCAGATCCACGAGTGAAACCTGGTCTGCGACAGTGAAACATAACACTTGGGCCCTTGAAAACATAGAATGAACGATTAAGAGCACTTCAGGTGGAAGCAATTCAAGTGCTGACTCATTGGGGAAGAAAAGAGACACTGTGAGAATGACAAGGATCAACTCAATTAATCAATTCCGTATGTACCGAAAATGACACTGAAAGAAGAATGTGACACGTTCCTAAAATTGATAGCGTGCAATTGATCTGTATAATAAAAACAGTTTGTTATAATATGAAAACTTATGTATTTTAGTGGTTATTCATTCTAACATTTCCAGTTCGAATAGTTATACCTAAGTACTAACTCAACCACCTGCCAACAGTTAGCCAAATAATAGGGAAGAAGGGAACATATTAAAGAAAATAACTGCCACTTACAATGGATCAGACCGGAATAGACAATAGCCCAAAGTCCAAGAAAAATCCCCAAAAAGAGAGAAGTCGCCATCCTTGTACTTGTACCGATGAGTGCCAATCGGGTCTGTTTTCAGTGCTGCTGAAATTCTGGTCACCCTGTTATCTGAGTTTTTCGATCTGATGATTCATAGATTGGCCTTTTATATGCACCAGGTTTTTGTTGCATGAGTACAACAATGACTGAGAACACAAAAACACACCTGTGAACACACCCTCTTCCTCAAAAATCTACCATGCTCATTTCCTCCTCGTAAAGCAAAGCACAGGGAAACTTTGTGGTTAGGATTTGCTGTGGTGTAGAATTGCCATACAATCATCAAAATAACTGTTTCAAATACTTTAGTTTCCTCATGACGGACAAATATTATAAAAAGGTGTTTCAAATACTGTAGTTTCCTTATGACGGACAAATGTTATAAAAGGTGTCCTTCAAAGCGGAGTATTACTACATAGAGGAACTTTTAATACCCTCAAATTGATTCCAAGCCTTCCATATACGTATATTAAACAGCGGCAGTTCTGCACATTGATTCTGTAACCCCCATCCATCCAACGATTATACAGTAGTGTAATTGTTAAGATTGTGAAATAGCTCTGAGGCCCAAGGTGGGACTAATGTCTGTGACTCAGCATTGTAGTTGTTGGATGTGTCGTACTTTGTATTTCACAATGTGAGTCTTTTTAATGCAACAGTCTGAAATAATGTCCTATTTTCTCTCCATTTTGAACTATAGACAACAAACAATGGAGATAAATACCCAACTTTTCAGTAACCCGGTTTATAACTTCTTGATATCAAATTACTTAAATAACTTTTTGATATCAAATTATTAGAATGTGAGCTGCAAGCAGATTGAATGTGACCCTCTAACAAAACCACTGGTCAAATTGCCTTAAAGAGCCTTACACAAATTGGCTTTCAACCACCACTACTAAATAAAGCAATAACAGTTTTGTTTGTATAAATCCGTATTATAATTTCAGGCTTAACAGTAAAACCGGAGAGAGAAAAATCAATCAAACAAGTACATGGGGTGCCGAGGGCAATATTGTTAATACAAAACAACAGGTGACCAAATGGAGAGGGTTTAAAAATTAAGTTCTGACACACAACATGAAACATCACATATTTTCATTGGCGATTCATGCAGGGGAACTAACCAGAAAGGAAGTACTCAGATGATTTTAAAGACTGGATAGTGAATTTCTTCCACAAGCGGTGTCTATTAGGTGAATGTGCATGTGGTTTACGTATTAATGGTGACTGATGGGTATCATAGGCGTGCAGCCTTTGGCTTTTAGGCGTGATCAACACTGGAGGAGTTTTTATTTGGATTGCGCAACACGCGTGGGTGAGCACTTGTCCAGTCTTGCACTCCAAAAAGTTCCATTAAATCACATTGAACTGGGAATTGTAATATATCAAGTTGAATATTCTCATGAAAACATATACCTGAAAAAGTCACAAGTATTTCATGATTATATATTGGATAGGATGTTATAAGGCATTTTATAAAGGTCTGTCATGCTCACATTTAAATAATACCCATAACACAAGGCGCTTTAAAAAATTGTTATGGAAGTGTTAGATTAAAAAAAAAAAAGATTTGATTTACTCACTATGAATGCTTGTGCAGCTTTATGCAGAGCCTGTGTTTATCTGGGTTTGTTTTGGAAACATGTCCTTTCCTTCCTGCACTTGATGCATGATTTAGCATTTCCGTGTAATTAAGGGTAAGATTATGAGAGAAATACTAAAGCAGAATAAGTACATTCCCTCATATTAGGGTGGTTGACCAACATCGTTTAGAGAGAATGTTGTTTGGTTAGTTTATAGTAAATAATTATATGTAAGAATTGATTTTGTTGTGATCACTTAACTTATAACTATTCTTTTGGAAATTCTGTCCAATAACAGCTGAATAGACTGACAGCCTTGTTTTGTCTTTGCATACGGCACAGGTTCAAGACATCATGTGCAGGATACAGCAGAACATAACCTACTGTTTGTTTCATATAAATAACAATGTTCTTTTCTTTGGACAAAGGCAAAATCATGGGTAGGCGATACTTATATAAGGCTTCTAGAAGGCTGTAAATCTCACAATCATCACTGAATAACTTGAAACGGATTATTTGAAATATGCATGTTGTGACAAGCCACAAGGCTTCTTTAACAAAAGGGTATCTTTTATTCTGCCTGTGGCATGAGTACAAAGACAAGGCCAATGCACCGGCAATGAAACAGGAAACATGCTTGTACAATATTTGAAAAATTATATTAAAATCCATCCATCCATTTTCTGAAGCGCTTAGTCCCCACGGGGGTCACGGGAGTGCTGGAGCCTATCCCAGCCGTCATCGGGCAGTAGGCGGGGGACATCCTGAACCGGTTGCCATCCGATCGCAGTATATTAAAATCAAAATTAAAATTATTTTAATTTCACTTGATGTCAATGAAGGTAGTATACTTAATTCAAAGTCAAAGTCAAAAAGTCAAAAGTCAAAGTCAAAGTCAAAGTCAAAGTCAATTGGCTGGTTAGCGGTGTACACAATTATGTTTAATCTTCCAAACTAACATATTTTAAACTGGCTTCAATAATTTTAATTTAATACTACTACTACTACTACTACTACAATAATAATAATAATAATAATAATAATAATAATAATATTTTTAGTAATTTCAATGCTTTTAATAATAATAATAATAATAATAATAATAATAATAATAATAATAATAATAATAATAATAATAATAATAATAATAATAATAATAATATAAAGGTAGGTCTAAACTAAAATTTGATATAACTAATTCAATCCAGTGGACTCGAAAGAGCCCCACAAACGTCTTTTGAAAAACGGGTAGCATGCATTGCATATGGTATTGCATATCTTATTTAGGCACCAATCGACCAATCCGTACTTCTTAAGAAAGACCTGCAGGGAGCAGGACTGCGCCGCAAGGAATCCAAGGCTGCCACTAGCACACAAGAAGAAGCGGAAACGACGCATGCGCAGCGCAAGTTTGTTTTGTTTGTTGTGTTTCCCCAACTTGAGCAACTCGAAGCTGGTAAGCGTTATTTTGTCACCAGAAGAAATCAAACGAGTCAGCGTGTTTTAACCTGTTTGTATTCCATATCTGTGACCTCTAGCAAAGTCACTTACGTCATCAAGTTACTAAAACTTCAACAATTAAACACGTAGGCAGTCCTGCTGTCAAAAACAAATGGCTATCGCTCTGTGTCTGTACATGCCTGTTATCGCAGAAGTTGTCACTTATCAGTAAAAGACAAAAGAGCACTACACCTCTTGTGGCAACATACTCAAGATTCATATTTTGAGAGGCTGCACGCATCGAAGTACTCTCACTTAATTGCCTATAAATAACTTAACATGCACGGTTGGGGAATGCGGGATAACCCTGATTACCACCGGAATTGCTCCAAATTCTGGTGACGTCGAACTGTAAACCTTGCACCAAATATTTTCCTCTGGATTGTTGAGGTCAAAATGATTTCTCCTTTGAATGTCTGCCCTCAGCTCTCTGCGACATGTGTGCATGTTGTGTTCACTTCTGTAAAATGCAATGGTCACTTTAGTGACTAACTTTCAAAAATATTGATCTGTTTTAGTATTATTTTAATGTTGATGGTGTCGTTGGATCATGTGAAACCTTCACTAAATGTGAATGTTTTCCTGCAGGAAATGTCATCTTTGTGTGGCACCAACAATGGCGACCAAGGTGCAGGTCCAGAAAAAGAGGTAAATATCATTTAACAGGGGGAAACTGGTCTGTAAAATGCAGTAAATGAAGGGGGAAAGAGAGCACATACTGAAAAGTATGACTCAGACAGATTTCTTTCTTTGCTTTCCTGGTAAATAGGACAAAAGTCTTACAAAAACAATTTTATTGTGACCTAAGCCTCTAAATATTCTCGAAAAGAAATCAATGTTTCAATGCTGTAACGTTTTCTAAAACATAGTCCTTTTGGATTATGTCATAAAGTATCTTTAACTGTGTTTTTTAATTTATCACCCTATGGAGATATTTTGTTCCCAGGATAAGATCAAATATAAAAATAATAATCTAATGCTCACTTTGTCCGATGCAGCCCTTGAAAATTTAAAAATATCAAAAGCTATAGACTGATAAATGCGGGGCATTTTGGAAATCTTTTACTGGAAAATCCCCCAAAAACCCTAAACTTTGTTTCCCCTTCTTTGCCAAAAACGAATGAAAAATGAATGTAATTTGGTTAATTTCTGCTGGTCTGATATGAATATATGATCTTTCATTTGAGAACTGGCTCACTAAACTGAGTTAGCATTGAAAAACTTAGCCATAATCGTTTGACTCACCAACAGCTTCATACTCCAGGCTGTTAGGATCCTGAACTCTCTTCCCCCTTCTGCGTAGCGTCCTGTACTTATGCGCTATATTCTGACTGTCTGCTGTATGCACACTTGCTCTATTTTTGCTCCTGTTATTTGTTTATTTATTATTTATTCATCACTCTTATTTATTCATTGTTTGTGCCTTCTTGCTTTTATTGTTTGTGTTGTTTACTTGTATGTATATTGTGTACTATGTCTTGTCACCGTGGGATAGTGGGAACGTAATTTTGATCTCTTTGTGTGTCTTGACATGTGAAGCAGACTTTGACTTTTGACTTGTTTGTGTTGAAGGACAAGGAGCATCCTCGTGTACTTATCCCCGAGCTCTGCCGGCTGTTCTACCAACTGGGATGGGTTACTGGGACGGGCGGAGGAATTAGTTTGAGACGAGGGTTTGTATGTAACAAGTCTGTGTTGAAGTTGTGACTGTGGTGTAAGTTTAGGTTGATGTAATTTGTATGTCTTTTTGCCCCCGTAAGCTTACTAGAAGAGAAAACTAGAGCCAAATTAGGCCAGTTTAAAACAAGTTTATTATTTTTTTTGATTAATCTGATGATAAAACCTCAGTATGCAAATGTGACCCCAACTTCATGTTTTGCAATAATCAACAAGCTCAATCAACAAGTGTCAGCCCAACTTCATGTTTTGTAACAATCAACAAGCTCCTGGCATAATTTTTGCTGGATAGTTTTACGCTCTACAATGATGTCAATAAAGAGGAAGTCAACCCCAAATTTTTCTTTGTAATATCTTCTGTGCAAAACCGTCTGTTCAAAACACAGTTTTCTGATTAATGTTTTGTTTGTGGAATATGAATAAACAGGCAAAATCCAATTGTTTTCTATTTCAGGGAGCAGGCATTTTCTACTTGATGGCAGATGAAAATGACATATTGTGATGTCATTTTCAGTCAACAGGAAGTGGCAAAATGGCCGCCCCTGTGATGGATATACACAAGTTAGTTTTGCTGCTTAACTCATATTCCACAAACACAATATTAATCAGAATGTTTTTGGGTTGGGTTGACTTCCTCTTTAAAAAGCCTTATTGCGACTGCTCATACAGTCATTGTATGAATGTACCATACACCCTCGGCCAAACTTAAACCAACCTTCTTCCATACCATATACTGTATATCACACACACTCCATAATCTATACATGAGTCAATCATCTCTCCTAACATGACTCGTTCCCGTCATCTGATGTCCACGCAAAGGTAGGAAACTGTTTTTGTTGAAACAAAACAGTTACTGCACTGAAGTGCATCTTCTGTGTAAGTGTGTTTGTGCTGTTGCTTGGGTGTTATTGAAGCACTTATGAAAGTGGAAAATCCTGCATTTGCCCATTAGTCCGATAAAAAAAAAAAAAAAAAATCACATACATTGTATGTGACAGCTGTGTCTCCTACGGGGCAGAACTGCTGACCACAAATGTACTTGTACCATCACTGTACTTTGTGGTTCATGCCTTCACAATCTATATTTCAGTGCCTTTCAGCTTGTGCACTTGGCAGAGATAATTTCAGCTCTCAGAAAGTGAACCACTTTTACAATTAAACCCATCATCGTTGGCCGGTAATACCACCGTGTTAAACTTTTTTTCTTGTTTTTGTTTACATGATGGAGGACCATTTGGATCTCGTTGCATCTAAATGTGTTGTTGATTTTAGCAGCATGTTTAATTTAATAAAAGCTCTAAATACAAATTAACTCTATTCCCCCATTGTGCTGCACATAATGCTGTGGTAATGGCAAAAAGGCATTATCAAATTTAAAAAAGGAAACATGAGTAAAGAAAATAATATTTTACTGAAAACCTTCAATGGCATCTTTGTATTTTTGTGTCAATAAAAGAAAGGGCAGGAAATGTGAATGACATGATGTCACGTATAATACAGTGTGTTTTTAAGAACTGTTTTTTTTTTTCTTTTTAGTTTGTCTGGTCCTGTGATTTATACTCATTTATTCTAAAATGAAAGCTTGGACTCCCAGCCAAAACCACTGTTTCCTAAACGTCTTAACGGCAGCAAAGAACTTGTTTGCTGCCTTCATCATGATTAGGGAACAAGGATTTTGGATGCAAGTCCAAGCGCTCCTGTTCTTGGTCTCTGTTTTTGTAAAATGAATTTCCCCCCCAAAATGCAATTTATACTCTGGAGCCACTTCCAGTCCAAAAAATACGTTACGTCATAGAGCACTCTTTTGTTACTTGTTGTTTGTGGGTGGTGGAATGGATTAACAGCATTCCCATTCATTTCAAAGGGGAAAGATGATTTGAAATAAGTCTTTTGAATTACGAGCATTGTCACAGAATTAATGAAACTCGTGTCTCAAGGTCCCTCTGTAATTCATCGCGATGAATCGCATCCCTCATCGGCGTGAATGGGTATTCTAGACTCGGCAGTCTCCTGTTTCAGTGAGTTCTGCCTGAAAGGGACAGGCGGATAAATCCCCGCTCTGCTGTTAACGTCACTGATGGGCCAATATATCAGGAAGCCAGTGTGCGCACTGAGCTTTTCACGCACCATGAAACATATTTTAAAGCAAGAGAAACAGTCGCTCACAGTGTGTGAGGGTTCCAAGTTTGACACCCACTAAGGACCAAACATCCTAAACTGTACTTTACTGCAGTGTTATATCTTCAATATTAACACATGAATGTTTGCTCCGTAACTTACAGAGAGCACATCTACATTGCACCTTCAGGGGTTCAGAAAGAGAGAATACAGGTCAGTAGCAAGAATATTGTAGTACACAGCCTAGCAAAAGTATTCACCTCTTTGGATTTTTTTTTTACAATATTTTGTTCATTACAATACCGTATTTTCAGGACTATAAGGCGCACCATTAATGCATCATGTCAGACTTAATCCAAATCAAATCATTCTCCATTTAATCTTATTTATTTCAACTTCAGACGCAACAAATTACTTTGTAATCACAAAATAATGATCCATAGTCTTTTTGATTCACGATTCATAGTCTTCAGCGGGCCACTTATTCTTGATTTCATGGCACAATGCTTCGGGACAGTTTAAATGTAGGAATTTGGTCCATACATAAGGCGCACTGGACGATAAGGCCAACTGTCGGCTTTTGAGAAGATTTTAGGTTTTTAGGTGCGGCTTATAGTCTGGAAAATATCGTATGTATTTGAATGATTTTTATGTTATTTGATGGATCTGCACAAAATAATCGCTGTCAATAGTTCTCAAATGTTCTCCACCAAGAACCACCTAAAATATATTTAGCACATTTAGTACAATGTCGACTCATTAAAATAGGCTTAAGTGTAAATGGTTTAAAAAAACGCTGTTTTGCGTGTGTGCGTTTGCATGCGTCCGTGTGTATTTTAAACAGCCAGAAGACATGTTTGTGTGTGATGTGGAGGAGAGAGACATCAGTTGTCCGCCTGCCTGGAAGAAGTTAAAGAAGAGCCAATGCACTCCACTCTTTATGAACGCGTATACAATGAGAGGTGAAATTGTGCTCATCCAAACGACTGAGCCAAATCTTAAGTAGATTTTTACAGTAATGTGTATGGGGATTTATAAGGGGTGTTGAGGGATCCTTAATTATAGTTGTTAGTAGGTTTTCTACTTTGTCACGTAAAAATCTGAGAAAAATGTTGTGTTTGGAAAAAAATATGCAGGTGCACAGGCAGTTATCCATACACACTCCAAAGCTGCTGTCTTAGCAACCCTGCTCTATCCTGGTAAGGAGTTCAGAATAACACACCAGGAGATGATTAAGGGGATTCGTAAAGGCACCACCGGCACCAACTATCGGTATGGACTCAAACTCATCAGACAGTTGGGCTACAACGCTTTCTTAGTGACGTGTAAGCTTGGACTGCCGTATTCATGTGCAATACAGCAAACAAGGATGGGACCGCAACATGTATTGACACGATCTTGTATAAACAGTCCTCGGCAAGCTTTTAGAAGTTCTTGAACGTTTTGTATTTAGTTCAACATACCTCACCTACAATTGTTACAGTTGACTAATCATAAATAATACGTTAAGGTGTGGTTCATGTGACTAGTTGTGTCATCATTACAGGAAAATTTCCAGTGTGAAGTGAACCAAGAGTTATTTCCAGTGATTTGATTACCTTATTT
Organism: Syngnathus typhle; assembly: GCF_033458585.1. Taxonomy (NCBI): domain Eukaryota; kingdom Metazoa; phylum Chordata; class Actinopteri; order Syngnathiformes; family Syngnathidae; genus Syngnathus; species Syngnathus typhle. The sequence continues at coordinate 11,570,368 of NC_083741.1, read as the reverse complement.
AGCACTTGAAGCTAAACATTAGCACCCCCCTCAAAAAATATTCAGTTTAGTTCTGCGCCAGTGCTAAGCACCTTTCTATTAATGATGATGATGGAGGGTGTTGCCATGGGAAACAGCCCATTTACACACACCCGTGGTACAAGGTCAGGGGCAGTGCGTCTTTATCTGTGTTGCTTTGACACAATTGAGCAGAAAATTTGGGATTAGAGCTTCCAGTTATTTGACAGCCTCTCCACTCCCCGATCCACCTTTCTAAAACTAAGTAATTCCACAAAACTGCTGTAAGCAAGTTTAAAGAATAGTTTATTTGGTAAAATTCTAGTGCTCAAGAGACTCTCATTGACATTTGATGGATTGACATTACTGTGTGACAGCGTGTCAAGCCTTGATATTCTACCATGTTGAGACTACGATAGGATTGAGTAATGGGTCAAATGTCTCGTGTCCCGCAGCTATGACGACACCCTAGTCGTGCCTATTGTCGAGAATACACCAGAAGAGAAAGACTTAAAATCCCGCATGGCTCAGGCAATGGAGGAGTATCCCGACTCGTGCGCTGTCCTTGTCCGCAGGCACGGCGTGTATGTGTGGGGCGAGTCATGGGAAAAAGCCAAGACTATGTGAGTAGTTACCTTTCCACTTGTGGAATAGTTGTGCACGTTTTGACGAATACAAATGTTGAATTTTTTTTTCTTCTTCACATTTGTAGGTGCGAATGCTATGACTACTTGTTTGACATTGCTGTTCAGATGAAGCATTGTGGACTGGACCCTTCAGCTATTCCAGTAGAAGAGAAAGGAATAGTTTGACATTTACTGGCACCTTATAAAGAGACGTTTGTTCAAGCAAGGTCAGGAAAGTTCAATCAGGGAGCAGATTTTAATCATTTTGCTTTCATGCCAGCCCTCCGCAATTCTGACAGTGATTGCAGATTCAGAGTTGAAGGCCTCTCGTACAAAAAGACCTCGAGAGTGTGGCTCCGAGCTCTGCGGGAGGAATCTTTATCATTAAAATACTATTTGGTTAATGTGCAATTGTGATTTTTGTGCCTTTACTTAGACTGACAAAAAAAATAGTACATGTATTCCAAAAGGAAAAGTAATTTGAAATGAAAACAAAAATAAACCTCTGCCTAATTGTGTTTGAAATCAGTTTAGTACTAAAGAATGTATGTCGACACCAATTTGTTGAAAGACTGCTGAACGCCACTTGCATAATAAAGACCTGACACTAATCCAGTTTTCGTTTTTTTTCCCCCCCTCACTCGCACACTTGTAGGTGAGTGGCTGTTGTGTTGCCATGTGTCAGTATACACTTGCGCAGCATGCTCCTAATCCTCTGCATACTCAAATGTTTTGAAAACGAGAGTTGTCCCTTCAATATGCTGCCTCTGCCTGCTGCCCCGATCCCATTTCCTTCACCACTGTATCTGCTCCAAACAGACTGCAGCCAAATATGTCACAAGCTTATTTAAATTTAAATTGTGAGAATCCTGAAATGTCCTCATCACTTCTTACTGATGAGGAAGTCTTCAGTAAGAACTAACTCAGTGAGAGAGAGAGAGAGAAAATACTCTTTCCCACAAATTGAAATGACATTGTGAAGCCCACAATGTCAACAAATCTGATGTCATGAAAAGACAAAAATGATTAGTTGTCACAGTTTTGTTTACTGTGATATGTTGTTCCTTGTGGGTGACTCTGAGGAATTATCTTTAAAAAGCACATGACAATGTTTGGAGGGGGATATATCACTCCAGCCTGCAGATATTACAAAGTCAGGCTTCTCTTCCACTGATTATGTGCATTTAAATATTAAATCTTACCAGTTGACATTCATATGTATTGCTTTATTATTTAACAGTAAGTAACAAGATGGTGTTGCCCCGAGGTGTCGTGGCTTGTGCAGCTGCCAGGATTAAACCCCTTTGACTTTGAAGCCGATTTTCTCAACCCCAACAACACGTGGTGAAGTATTGCTTTGAAAAACTAGACCAATTTAGAGAGTTGAATGGCAACTGTTTCCTCGAAGTTGAAAAGTATTCTCGGCGAACTGTGTAACGGTAACTGCACACAGTCCGGGAGCCGCTAGCCGAATAAAGTGTTGCTCGCAGCAACAAAAGCGAGCCGGATGGCAAGCTCAGCTAAAAGCAAGAAATCCACAGATAGCCAATGTTGGCTCATTGGACAATAAAATTGACTTTGCCTGAGGTCGGGTGGTTGCAGCCATATGCGGAATTGTTACGCGTTTTGTTTGACGGAAATACGGCTAAACAATACCAACTGAATCATCCTTTGAGATCGATGGACTTGACACCCACTCGGGAAGAAACAAACTTTGCTACAAATGTTGGTGCAGAAACAATGTATTTATAGCAGGTGCATGCCCCACTGGGTGGTGGAGAGGGGGGATGCCAGGTAGTGAATGTGTGACCCTGGGGAACATACTTTTTCTTTGGCCATACTGGATTAAAGTGTATTAGCACATTCACTACAGTAGGTGGTAGTGGTACTTTGATTTTCAGAGTGCACAGGGCGCATTAGCTGTGAGGCAAGATCTCAAATGTCAATTTTGGAAGGCCGCTTGCAACATTTTTTCGCTGTACTTGACCTATCACTGAAAGGAGTTGGAATATTTGGTGGACTGATGCAAAAATAAACTTTTTATCTCTGAAAAATCCCAAGAAGATAGTGGTGGACTTCAGGAAGAACAGACATCCCCATGTCCCCCCTGCAAATCGGAGAAGCATCAATTAGTGTGGTCTCTAACTATAAGTGCCTTCAGGTCCATCTTTCTGAGGACTTTTGCTGGAGATGATACACTGCCAAAGAAGGCTCACCGATATTTCTAATTCCTTTGTAAGCTGCACCGAGGGAGCCTTAGCAGATGTGATCGTAACCCACAATAGCCATATGATGCAGATGCATTTTTAACTGCCTAACTGTAATCAAAGTACCCTATTCAAACATCAAAGAGTAAAGCAGATTATAGAATGGTCATAAAGCATAAATGTGCTGTGCTACGATTGCAAAAATGAGATAATGATTCACGATGCAGCTCGAGCAAAAAGTTTGCAAATTCATCAGTCAACTTATTTCTGTTTAGTCAACGAAACAAAAAGCTATCCTTCAGCTTTCAGTGACAACCTGAAATGACTCTTCAGGTTTGCACTCAATGTGAACTCCCGCCAAAAGCTCATTTGAGTTGTGTTTCTTAAACATCTTTTCATCTCCTCTTTTGTGGGGGCTTATTAGTTGGTGGAGAATAAGTGGTGCCACTTAAGCTATAAATTTGTCTTCAAGTCACAGTGACTTGTTTGGCATCAATATCTCAAGAAGAAAGGGAACATTCAATGCTGCGTCATGTCTAAAATATTGATCGACTGTGAATGTGTTCATCATTTTGTGTAGAGTAAAAGGGAGGCAGATTGCAACAGTGATGCATATGCTGACTGACTCATCATGGACCATGATGTCCACAGATGACATCGTGATCAGCGCTGAATGCATAAAGCAGGGGGTGTGGAGAACTCTCATCGTAATAGAAACGTCAGTATAGCCTACCTGATTATTGGGATAGATTTCGGTAGTTGTCGCGTACTTTAATTCAGTGAATATTAGAAAGCCTTTTTGTTGACTAATCAAACCAAAATGGTGACTTGAGCCAACGAATGCAAGAATACAATGGCAGTAGCCTACTTGGCAGTTTGAATTTACAGCGCTACTACGCAGTGCACACTGCTTCGACATGTTTCATCTCCTTATCTTGAGGTATCGTCTGCTTGCATTTGCTCATGTCCTCTGCAAGCAGGAATGGTTTGATGTCTGCCAACTTCCAATGTGAATCAGCCTCTTATGCATGCTTATCACACTAGCTGCAGCACTTTGCTCTAGGCCTTCTTCTTCCTTTAATCCTTTCACCCAGACCTTACTTTGTTTTCTTGGTTGCATTGACTTTGCTGATAGAAATGTTAAAGGAAAAGAGTGGGGCAGCAGAAAATGGAGAGAGAGAGAAGCACTGTCAACATATCCCTGGAGTGACAGTATACATCTGCATTTACTTATTTCTCTTCACATGTATGGTATTTATGCAATTTGCAGTCAGTTGTCTGGCAAAGCAAGAACAATTACCGTATTCTCCGGACTAAAAGTCGCAGGTTTTGTTCATAGTTTGGCCGGGGGTGCGACTTATACTCAGAAGCAATTTATGTGTGAAATTATTAACACATTATATCATTTCACATGTTATTTTCACACTAAACCACATGAGGGTGCTCTAGGCCTGTGGAATAATCGGAACTGCAACGGGGTTAGCGGAGTTGTTTATAAGTGACACAGAGGATGAAGATTTCGTTGGATTTAATGATTTGGCGTTACGTGAATGTTCGATAAACTTGTTAGCATGTTATTTATGCTATAGTTACGTGAATAACTCTTAATATGTTACGTCAGGCACGTTCTCAGTTCTTTGTTTGTGTTTATGTAACATTAGCATACCGTACCTTCAGCCTGTTGTTGCCTATTCTACTTTTATTTTAAATTGATTTTCAAGATGACATGTCTGTTCTTGGTGTTAGATTTTATCAAATAAATTTCCCCCAAAAATGCGACTTATACTCTGGTGCGACTTGTGTCTTTTTCTTCTTTTTTATATGCATTTCATGGCTAGTGCGACTTATCCTCTGGAGTGACTTATGGTTCGGAAACTACGATATACCTAAAATGTTTATTTTATGCCATTGCTTTTTTTCAGGCAAATGTATGCTTCAGTGGTGTGCAATTTCAGAAATGAAACACGTTCATAGGCATTTCTTGCCCAAAAAATTATCTTTGGTCCATATTGCTCGTGGTAAATATAACAGCAAGCCCAAATATGTAGAACCAGAAATTCTGCTACTCAACTAAATAGCCCTGGAAAACATATATTGATCGTGTTTCTGTTTGTGTACTTTTGTGTTGTGGTGTCCATTACACGCTCTTTTCTTATGCACAATTACTTGAGGGCAGTGGTCAGCGATATCTGCCAACCTGTGGTTAACGCTGATATTACAATGGCTCACTGACAGTAAACACCTTTTATTCTCTTTTTCAAAATTTAATCAAGGTCCACTCTTAGTGCAGCCCACAGGCTGCCGGTTGCCCATCCCTGTTCCAACATATATTGAATTACTTTGGTATCTCCATAAACTGCCACTTCAAAATGAACTATTAGCCCCATTAAAATATATTGTATGTGCTCTGGGAATCCTCTTTGCCACTCATTTAGCTTCCCTGGGCATGTGTGTCACTCTCCTCCCACAAATTACCCTCACACTCCTCCCCACAAGTGGAGCTTAGGGTTCTGTCATGAAAAAAAAAAAGAGATGCCAAATCAAATTTGAATGGATTGGAGGAATGACAACCATTCGCGATGAATGGATTTGCAAGGGACTTAGTTTCTTCTTGGCAAACATCCCTGCTCTAAGACACCACCAGAAGAGAGAGGGGCGATGCAGCCACCCATATCTTTGCTATCACTGCTGAAATATTGCATATTCCAACCGTGTATTTCATGCATAACATGATTGGATACATCCAGTGGAGATATGGCAGGCTTGTTTTTAATCGGTTTACTTGTACATCTGTATCAATGGAACTGGGAGCCAAGTTGAGGTTGGATAATAAATTGTTTTATACATATTTCACCATCAAAGCGAGATCCTTGTTTATTTGTGAACTCGGGTATGTTTTCTCAGTTAGAAGGAGAGAGTGAGATTAGTCCTTGATTTGAACTTTTGTGGTAAAGAAAAAAAAGGTAGCTAAGAGTGCAAATAGGAGATCTGCCATCCTTCGAAAATGAAAGAAAACAGGCTATGTTGTCGACAGTAGCTACTTGAGGCCATGGGTTGTTGAGGTTATCCTTAGCTGACAGTCTCCTTTGTGTTATTGTGTGTGACATGACAGCAATGTGTTAGCCCAACTTGGCGGTCTCAGTAAAAGCTCAAAAAGCATGTGGCCGCTCCATTGGTTCTTAGCCTGGGTTTGTTCGATTGAACCCTAGGAGTTCGGTGAGTTGGTCTCAGGGGGTCGGCAAAGCCTCCATTGGTTCTTAGCCTGGGTTCGTTCGATTGAACCCTAGGGGTTCGGTGAGTTGGTCTCAAGGGGTCGGCAAAGCCTCCATTGGTTCTTAGCCTGGGTTCGTTCGATTGAACCCTAGAGGTTCGGTGAGTTGGTCTCAGGGGGTCTCCACTGCGGAGGTTCGAACACACCTGATTTATAAATTCGTGATAACGCATATCTGAAGTGGTCTTGCAAAGGCAAAAGCAGAAGTCGCACTGATTTGCATATATGTCATTTGTTGTGTGATCATGCGTTGTGTTAATTTTGTTCTTTGAACAAAGTGATGTTCATGCATGGCTCATTTTGTGCACCGGTAATAAACATTGATGTCTTGAATTTGAAAAGAAATATTTGTGCACCACTAAAAACATCTATGTCTTCAATCTGAAAAAAATAATTGTATTTTTCACTAAAGAGGGGTTTGGTGAATGCGCCTATGAAACTGGTGGGGTTCGGTACCTCCAACAAGGTCAAGAACCACTGCGCTAGTGTTTACTCTGCTTCTCCCCACTGTATATTTTGGGCTTTTGTTAACAAGTTACACCAGCAACATTTTGCACAGCCCTCCACGGTTGAGTGAGCATGTACGCATAAACACACGCACGCACTCACACACACTCACAAATGCACACACACAAACACACGCACGCACTTAGCTTTGTTGTTTTAAGGACTTTTCAATCGTCTTTTCAAAGCAATCATTATGACGTAGTAAACAAACTATTGATAGCAATTTCATTAATCAGAGTTCCATAAAATTGTGGTAAACTCGATTTATTTCGCTCTGGTTACTTTCACTACACACAATCGCTCACTAAAATGGTCCAGTTCACTTGAGCCAATGGACCAAATTATTTGAGTTTGCTATTTACGAGTATGTTAGTTTCTGCTAACTCACCTTTGATTTGGTTTAAAGGTGGAATTTGCAGTAAAACGAACAAACAAACAACACATTTTGTCATAGTTGACACTTAACTAGTAGAATATTATTCAAATGATCTTTTGAAAAATTATACCTCCCGGGACAAGTTTTATACCTCTACTAATTTCATTGTAATTCTTATTTTACAATTAGTCAAGTGTGAGAGACATTAGCGATAGAAGGCACGACCGAATGTATGCCCATCCAATATAACATAGTGTTTAAAACCTGGCACAGCACTTCCGCAAAATTGCTCTGCAAGCAGCCCGTTGCGATTGACTTAGATATACTCAGTGTCCTGAAATGACCCAGATGCAAGGAAATGTAGAGCTGAAAGGAGTTTTGCCATTGGTGATTTGGCGAAACTCCCTCTTGTGACTGGCTCCAAGAGTGACCTCATTCATAAGCTCATAAAATTCATTGCTCAATAGATGCTCAAAAGGTGTTGTAATCATTTGTGTGTGTGCGGATTTTCAGAGTTTCACAAGAGCAGAACCCCAGATTTTGGTTCGGCCTAGGTGTCTGTCTGTCTGATGCGCAATAGCATTGCAGGCCTTTTAACTGCCCTGTGATTGAATGGCGAACAGGTTTGAGTCCGCCTTTCACTCAAAGTTAGTTGGGATTGACTCCAGTTCCTTGTGACACAGAGCAGAATAAGCAGTAAAGAAAACAAATCGATGGACTTTTACTAACATACTGTACTTATTTCTGATATCATGATACATTCGAAAATATGAAGTCTTGCACTTCATGTTTACATGATCTGAAGTTCTCCCTTTTCCCAACCAGCTGATAAATGAGCTCACAAAAGCCAAAAGTTTGCAATAACACTGGGCTGAATGCTGCAAACTCCGGCAAAACCTATGTAATAATTTAGACTTGCCAGCAGAGGAGAGTTCTTACTGTGCTGTTAAGAATCTGCAACGGCACCTCATCCGTCATCTGTCACCGTCTGTTCAGGCTATCTCTCGGGCCCAGCTGGAGAGCATCCGCTCTCTCCGAGCTCACATAGATGCACACAGCTTCAAATGTGATGGATGAGGCAGTGTGCCTTGCTCTTTTCACAGAGCGCGACTCCATTTACACCTACAATGTAGCGAGGAACACTTGTCTGGCTCGTTGGTCCCTGTGTTGTCCTTATCCTGACCATTATGAACAAGTGAAGACAGATGTAGGGCACACATGGCCCCTTTTTTCCCCCATCTTACTTGACTCTTAACACTGAGGGGCGTAGCGACAGCCAAACTTTTTTTAGTGGGGTGGCCACGATGCGAAACCCTTCCAGACACACTCATAATACTGCATAAGAGGGATTTTTTATTTTATTTTATTCCGAGGCTCAATGATACTTTGTGTTAACGGAATCACACTCATGTAGTGGGGTAGGAGGATTACATTAAAAAGTGGCCACTGTCACATTTCGCAAATTTCTGAACTCTGTCACTTTAGACACTGAGGTGCATGAGCAATCTGAAAAGATCTGAGGCGTACGCGTATCTGCGCATCAGAACCGTATACGAATCTGTGGTGTCTCAAAATTGAGTAGTGAATTGGCTGTGGGAAACAAACTGCGAATCAGAATTTTCTCATTCGAGTCAGAATGCGTCATTGCCACGGACGAGGCAGGACTACCAAATGCAACACGGGCTCCTTATTTAGGGAAAAGGAGACGAGGGCTGGAACGCCAGCAGACACGGTGTACGAAGCGGGCTGACGAAGCGGGGTGACGATGTGGTCAGCGAACGCGCATCGTGGTGGCAGACAGATGCAAAGCGAGCTAGTGGTTGGGCACAGGCAGAAGGTCAGGCCAAACAGAGTCCCGGCATCTTGCTTCACAGCGAGTCAGGAAGCAGGAAATAAGGTGGCAGGCATACGTGCATCAAGGCAGACGAACCAGCCAGGCATACCGCTCCACAGCGGATCAGGCGAATGGGAATCAGATGGTATGGCAAAAACAGGGGTCAGGCATACGTGTGTCGAAGCAGACCAACTGGCCAGACGTACCGCTACACAGTGGGTCAGAGCAGGGACGGGTGACAGGTGTGCATGTCAAGGTAGACAAACTGTTCAGGACTGACAGTCTATATACCGTATTTTCCGCACTATAAGGCGCACCGGATTATAAGGCGCACCTTCAATGAATGGCCCATTTTAAAACTTTGTCCATATATAAGATATATACATTTGGCCCGCGGGCCGGACTTTGGACACGCCTGCTGTAGTGGCTCAATATTGGTCCATATATAAGGCGCACCTGATTATAAGGCGCGCCTTATAGTGCGGAAAATACAGCACACGCCCTAATCAGCGAGTTGTTATATTCTGTCCCAGTTCTTTATCTTTAATGCTCACTATGCTAATAGGAATTACCAGGAGGCTGCTTTCTCAGGTTATGTAATGTATACCAGAAAGATCGAGACACAGCTGTGGAGCCTTCTCTGCAAGATTGCGGAAGAAGGTCTAATCCCTCCCCCTCCAAGGTCCCTACTCTTATACTACTCCTGCAAGAGAGCGACTCTGTCTAGCCTGTGTGATAATGTGTGACCTTGCAGTTTCAAGTGAGATCAACTACATATATTTGCAAAGGGTGTCATAGAGAAGGGAAAGCCGGTGAAAGCATGAGAAAGGTCACCGCAAGATAACGGCATAGCTCAAGCGACCTAGCTAATCTCATGTGCCAAAGAGGCCTATCCTAACCAAGCGTCAGCGACCAGCGGCAATTAGCATGAACAGTTCCGCATTGGCGACGCGCCCCCCCCCCCTTATTTATTTATTTATTCATTTATTTATTTACTTATTTAATCTACTGTTGCAGACAGTGGGCCACAGTGTGTACAGGGAGCTTGTGTGTTTGCTCAGCCAATTGAAAAATTAGAGGGAACATTGCCTGTGGGTACAACTGGTACGGAAGCAGTGTTAAGGTAGCCTAAATTGCCATTTATTTTGGAAGGCTATTCAAGAAGTGTTGCAGAGCTTTTTTTTTTTTCCCCCTCCGAAGTTCAGCCTTGAAACTCAGAACCAAAAACATCATCCCCTTTTGAGATCTGAGACTATGATTGTGACAGATCTTTGTACGATCAGAGAGCATACCTAGCGAGCATACCCTTGCAGATGAAAATAAATACCAGTGATTAAGCCACCGTATGGCAAGTGAAGCCAGCCGGCCTTGATATATCATAAACAATAATGTGTTAAGGTTTTACAATTGGTAATAAAACCAAGTGCGCTGTGATATGCTAATTCTAACACATGCAGACAATGGGCAGGTGCATCCATGTACAAAGTAGAAAAGGTCACCATAATCAAGCACAGATAAAAAAAGACAAGACACCTTTTGGCTCAAAGCAAAATGAGACACCACTACGTAAAATACCATCTCAGTTTCAACCTGGTTTTAAGAAGGTAATTGACATAAGGTTTAAAAGAGAGAGAACTGTCAAGCCGGACACTAAAATACAGTACATAGATCCCAAGAAACCTTTTAAATATTTTTATTTTTTTATTACCATTTTTATTGTAATAAAAATCGCTAAAGGATTCACAGGTCTCACATATCAGGTCTCAGCATCACTGTTGTTTTGTCAGTATTTTTAGTCAACTTTAGCAGAGGTAGTTAGGTTAGGGTTAGAAAATGTGGAACATGGTCTCAATTTGAGATAGAGGGACCAACACAATAAATCTATCATCATCATCATCATCGGTTTAAAGTCCGCTTTCCAGGCGCCGCTGGGTTGGACTGGGTTCTCGATATGGCCTTCTTCCACCGGGAACGGTCCACGGCCATCTCGTGGTTGATGCCGAGTGCCTTCATGTCGGCTGCCACGGTCATCTGCCAGGTCTTTTTAGGTCGGCCACTGGGTCTTGTTCCCTCTACGTTATACGACATAACTTTCTTCACACAATAAATCTAAAGATAAATTAATCTGCATGAAATGACAACTGGCTCCATCCCCAAAAACGCAAATCTTCAATATATGGACGGAATAGTAGTATGTCAAAGATGGAGCCCTGAGGAACTTCTGTCAAACATTGAGCCATTTATATGTGAGCCCATCAAATTAAACAGGTTATAGTCTTTCAGTTTCTTCACAAACCAACCCACAGCAGGCTTAGACAAACCAATTTCAGGTGAGCTATTGTGACATGATAAATTCAGTCAACTGGGACTGGTCAATAAATAGTGTAGCAAAAATCTGTAGTTTATTGCTTTATTGTTTATGGCTTGACTTACATGTTTCCACAGTGTACACAAATAGCTTTTGTCTTATTTTTGGTATGTTTGTTGGAATAGATCGTCATAAGATCAATTGATCAACTCAAATTCAGTAATAGAAACCATTTCATTTGTTCAATAAATGTTACTGTAGTTGTTACCATTTTATTAGTAAATGTTTATAATTGATATTTCAAGTCTTCTTATTCATTGAAATAAGATGGCTCAAACCATCTCTGTTCTCAGAAGTATTTTAGATACGTAACTATGACCATTTGAAACGGTATTCTTTCTTTTTCAAGGAATGAATCCCCCGTAGTTTCTATTTGGGCATTGTTTAGTTGGATTTATTCCTTCATTCAGGATTTATTTATTATTTTTCTGCTGCTTCTATTCCTATTGATTGGCCGCACTCTGTTGCTGCGGAAAGCGATGGGTAGGTGGTGCGTAGGCGTTTTATGACCCGTCCTCATCCTCTCGCTGTCCTGTAAAGTGCTTAACGACAATCAATCTTAACTTCTCTCCTAAGGAGATCACATCGACCACGAGCTTGCTATTGATTTGTAAAGAGGCCTCCAGGTGGTCTTCCCACAAACCTCACCTGCTTGCGGTCAGACTGAAATACTGATTTACGAATGAGTGGCCGTGGTAACATTACTAAAAACGCAATACCTGATAACAAAGGGTAGATAACCATGCTCAATTAACTTAGGTCCAATTTGACCGATTTACACCTTAAAGGACTCTCTAATAACAATAAATATAATGAACAATAAATTGTGTTTTACTTCGAACTGCCTCCAGGCCTTATGCAATTCTCCACTCTGTGTATTGAGCATATAAAAGTAATGAATTTCATTGAATTTTGAGTGGTATAGCCAACCTTGTAACACCTGTGGCATTCCGGATCAAACGTTATCGCCATCCAAAATGAATGGGTATCTAAATTATATCACTGTGTAGGAGAATATTGCATCATCTTTAAAAGAGCTCATTCCAACTCCAGACATCAACACGACGGTGAGTATGGTGAATCATTTATCACAGCTGGATGTGAACTTGAAAACTGTAGATTTGGGGTTCTGAAAGAGCAACCAAGAAGGAACATGAGTCTGTTTGGGATAAAGGACAAAACAGTGTCAGAACATCTGCAAATAGACACATTTACTAAAGCCATAGAAGAAATCTGACGTTGTAACTGTAAAGAAGCGGACATCAATAATAAATAGCAGTTTTGTAGAAGACAAGACACTGAACATGGACACTATAAAAGCAAACACGAAGAAAGCAAAAACTGGCAATATACCCACGCAGAAAAGCAGGTTTTTAAGGAATGTGACTCCGGTTGTCGAAAGAATAAACATTCTGTTCTTGCATCTAAGTTAGAGCCCCTCACAAACATCACACCTTTGAGATGTTTCCGTTTACCTGGCTCGTTCTTTTTGACATAGCATTGGTGCGTGAGCAAAAGAGAATATCCAAGAGGGCTTTGATGGGTCATTCTGTTATTCTGACAATCATTTATTTGTCTATGATAGAGAGGGAGGGTGAAAACTACACTTCAAAAGTTCCAACAATGGGTTCATGTTTATTGGACAAAAAGAATCAGCAAAAGGCATTGAAGCTAACCCAAACAAGGTAAAGGCAATCCAGCTGCTGCCACAGTCTAAATGTGTGGAAGATGCAATGCGCCTCATGGTCATGGCTAACATACCGTATTTTCCGCTCTATAAGGCGCACCTAAAAACCTCACATTTTTGTCAAAAGCCGACAGTGCGCCTTATAATCCGGTGCGCCTTCTATATGGACCAATATGCATTCGTGGATGAGGACTAATTTATGAAAGTAAGCTTTAGGTGTTTATTTTGTGTGCTGTGTTTGAGCAACGTTGAGTTATTGATATATTCTTGTTGTTTTCACTATTTCGAGTGTTACTATATTGCGTTTGAGCAACGTTGAGTTAGTTATTCTATGCGCATTCTAATATATATGTCTAATATACCGTAATTTTCGGACTATAAATCGCAGTTTTTTTCATAGTTTGGGTGGGGGGGCGACTTATACTCAGGAGCGACTTATATATGTTTTTTTTCACAAATTTTTACTTGATCATTAACACATCACTTACTTACAAATATAGTTGACCACTTCACATGTTATTTTTAGTATAGTTGATCAGTTCACATGCTTTGATATCTTTATCTTGAACATATTCAAAACATGAAAAATAGAGAGAAAAAATCGAATAAAGTAATTAACACTTTAAAGCGCCATATCCCCTGGACATGTCTTCTGTCACCAGGATGACATAAAGGACGAGAAATTTGATCGATGGATTTAATGATTTGGAGTGACACAAATGGTTCGATAATATTGTTGTTTATGTGACAGTTATTTAAAATATAGTTTATATATCGATGTATGGGCCTGTGGAATAATTTGAACTGCGGTGCGGCACACGGCATTGTTGATAAAGGACGATCGATGGATTTAATGAATTGGCGTGACACAGTTGGTTTTATGAACGTGTTATTTGTGTAATAGTTTTTTTTAAATAACTGAATGTTACGTCTCAGCTCCTCGTTTGTGTTTGTCACGTTAGCATACCGTATCGTTTAGCCTGTTGTTGCTCGTTCATGTCTGTTCTTGGTGTTGGATTTTGTCGAATAAATTGCCCCCCAAAATGCGACTTATACTCCAGAACGATTTATAGTCCGAAAATTACGGTATATGGACAAAGTTTTAAAATGGGCCATTCATTGAAGGTGCGCCTTATAATCCGGTGCGCCTTATAGTGCGGAAAATACGGTACTACCTTACCAATTTCATGCTACAGTAAGCCACTTTAAACACACCACTTATAGACAAAAAAGCAAATCAAGTGGATCCAGCCGGTGCCACGGGAAACAACGTTCCAGAAACTAAAGGAGATCCTAAGCTCCCCAAAAGTGCTTGCTCAGAACTCCAACATAGAAGACATGAGTTGCTGCAGATGCATTGCCATATGGTTTCACAGCCATACTCGCACAGCAGCAGTCGGCCTTTGGCGACCAGTGACCCACATTTCAAGACGACTGGCTGACACTGAGAGGCGCTATGTGCAAATAGAAAAGATGTTCCGCATCACATGGGAGTATGAAAGACTAGAATTATATCTAGTGGGTTCATGCATTCCAAGGTTCAGGCTTAGGCTGCTACGATATTCATTAAAACTCATCTATCTTCCAAGGAAAGGTCTTCTCACAGTCAAAGCTCTATCACACGCCACATTTGTGAAGTCCACCATCTTGTGGAGATCTCTAACTGTCGACGAGATTCTTGTGGACATTGACACATAGACACAAACATTTGGGTATCCAATTTCTGCAAGTGCACACTTCAAAGATCTGTGATTTTCTTAGTAAACTGTCAGGGTCCGGGAGTTTTCTCTTCTGTCCACAGGTGGCATCAGTGAGCAGGGTGTTGCTGAGCAAGCTCGTTAAGGGGAGGCTCTTAAGGAGCTTGCTGCCAGCAACTCGTCGCCCGAGTGTTTGCCGATGTGGTCGCCTCCACGGCTTTTGTACTTGCGCTTAGATCTACCCTGCTCGCCTTCGCCGTTCCTCCTGGTTCTCCAGTCTGCCCGTTCGCCTTTCGCCACATTACCATCGAGCCACCTGACAAATCTATTGTTGTCTTCCATCTCCTGGACCCACCTCGCTGACCTCCCGCTAGAATCCAATCCTCCCTGGCTGCACTTCACTCACTCCACCTTCGAAGGACCAGCTCTGTTACTCCTGTCCTGGACCCTCAGCTCTGCTATTCCATTCCATTGAACACATTTTTTACACATTAAACATCTTATTTTGGATTCCAGGTGGGCTCAGTGAAGGTTTTATGTATCTGACTCAGATTACACTCACCACATCAAATACAACAGACATGCATTGATTTTAAGCATTTCTCAGTGCTGGAAGCACTGAAACCACAGACAAGCGTCATAATTCAGAGGGTTTACTTTATTTGACATGTGCAGCGTTCATGACAAAATAACAGGACACACTAAATTTCCTTTAACTGCTGTCCTTGCACTCCTCATTGCCCAAAGCATTTGCATCTGTCACCCTCCATACATTTAAGCTTGCAGAGCTGCAGGTTCATGTGAGGAAGAACTTTTGGGAACATTACCAGATTAAAGAAAATACACCAAAGCCATTTTGAGAGTCTCAGTTTTTGTTTGTATGCTGATATTCCTAATTATAATGCTACAAATGTTTTTATGTGTGTATATTGAAATTCCATTTACTAGATGGATGTCTTTCAACTAAAAAGGTTCCCTATTATTTTGGAACCTTCGATATTATTTTGTCGTGCATGCAAAACAATTTGGCTCGGTTTATTTAAATTGACATAGTCGGGCCGCAGTCTGATCATTTTTGTACTCCTATTTTTCACAAATCTAGATTATTTGTCAGTCCACGTGTATTTGTTTCAACACTGATTTTGTTCAACACTTGTTCTTGTACTCTTTGAATTGAAATATGCTTTGTATTTGATCATTTAAAATCAATTCCAAGATTTTACTAAAAAAGAGAAGGATATTTGTTACATCTGCAGTAAATAATGTCACACCTTAGTGTCATAATTAACGGAACAGTTTACAGATACCAGATGGATAATACAATGCTAGCAAACAATGGGTTAGTTAATATGAGTTTGAAACAATAAAACAAATCACACCCATTGTTTCAGCATGACGAGAATGATTAACCTTTTGCGTAGTTCATCCAAAACTGTCCTCTAGAGTCGCCCTTGTGAGAGGAATGATATAAGAAAATGTGAATATAATGTGTGTGTGTGTGCGTGTGCGTGTGTGTGTGTGAGAGAGAGTGTGTGCATGTGTTTTTTTTCTCAAGTAATATTCAAAGTGTTCGTTCAAACTGTGTGGGAGGATGAACCTTAATGGACAGTGCTTTCCTTTTATTACAAGCAGTTCCAGATAATTGAAGTGGCATTTTTGTGTATGCATATTATACTAAAGCGCCTTTGTGGATTTAAGAAAAACAACTCAGTGAGAGAATTAGTGTTGATGACGGTAAAAATTCTTGCTCCTGGAGGCAAAAGGACAACTTCACATTTTCAAAGTGAACCCAAACTTTATTGAAAAAAAAAAGGGTCACTTTGACTCAACAGAAATTATAGAATTTTTGAGAGACTAATGATTCCACAATCCAACAGTTATGCTGCATTCAGACCAAGGACACAATGTCGCTTTACCACACGTGTCTTAATTGTGTGAATTTGATTGTGTGATATCAACATAGTTCCGCCAATCATGTCATGCTACAGAGAAGATGCGGGACCCATTCTTCTCTGAAAAAATAATGCATGCACTCGGGAATCAGGTGGTTGTGCTATAATATAATGCTAAATGCTATTGTTAATGTGGAGTGGAAAACTGAATACAATAATAGACACAGGTGATAATATTTTTCACTTTGGAAAAAAATATTGAGAACATGCAAAAAGCAAAAAGAAAACATTCCTGGCCAGAACTGAACAGACCAGAAGTTAAGGTGTCGTTTTTATTTTCCCTACAGGACAGTGTTGTCTTTAAATGTCAAATATTCATGGCAGTTGAAAACCGGATCACTTAACTGATCAATAGAATTGATTTGCTAAAGAAAAAATACATTTAAAGATAATTTTGAGAAGAATAAGTATCATTATAATTACGATAGTACCATTGTTCTGTTAAGAAACAGATAGACACGTAATTCTAATTGGGCCAATTGTGACAGCAATGTTTTTCTCCTTAGAGTCTTTTTTTTTTTTTTTTTTAACATCTACTTTTCATCGACTTCTCTGGTGAGGCTACTAGGAGTCAAGTGCACATCACATACTTGCTGTGTAGGACTCTGTCTGGTGGATATCTGTCTTTGGGTTTAGCCATTTCAGTATTCAAACCTAAAAGAGAGAACAAGCGCAGTGGGAAAGCGGCCGTTTGAATAATTGAAGAGACTCCATGGCGCTGGAGGATGCTCTCTCTTCTTTACACTCTCTGTCGCCACCATCTTTCCCCTTCCTTCGCTTTTCCAGTCTAGCTGCTTGAAGTTTGTCCCAGAAAGCAGTCTGGGACTTGTGCGAGCAGAGCAGTGCAAGCAAGAATCCCAGTGGAATGCTGGAAAGAGATAGAAAGAAGGAAAATGGAGTAACTTCACAGTAGACGTTTTGACAGACAAGTGGCTAGTGACCTAAAGGAGGCATAAAATAAGTGACTCAATGCTTCATCTTTCTTTTACATTTTTAAAGTGGAAGTCAACCCGATATGTCAAAACCTCTTGTTTAATCTGCTATTCTAATAAATAAATGTAACATTCAAAGCACGACATTTATTCACCTGTGGGAGGTGCCATTTTTCTTTTAAAAATTCCTTAGGGTTGACTTTTGCTTTAATAAAAAAACAGAGCTTTTCAGTTTGATTAAAATGACAGATAAAACCAAGGCTGTCAAGTCAAATGACGAAGGAACAATTTTAAAGTGCTCATTAAAAAGGTCTTTTTTTCCCATTCTTTTTTTCCAGGTTTTCCCCCCCCATCAGAATTAATTTAGTAAAATGAAAATAAAACATTTTTGCTCATCATGATACAATGATTCATCTATAGAACGCCGTGTGTAACATGCACACACACGCACACACACACACACTACCAGTTGATGAGAAGTTTACATACATTCATCATAGACATAGATGCACATTTTGGGGGTGAAATGATGTATTTTAATGTTCTGTTTCCAGAGTGGGAGGAATAAACAATGTCAGTGATTTGCTTCAGAAGTTTAAATGTCTTTTGCTAGTGTTAAATATGTGTGGAGTGTGCCAACAACTGACAGAAGATAGTTGATGACTACAAAAAGTATTTAGTTAAAATTAAACTCCCAATTGAAAGTATAACCAAATAATAGTCTGTATTTGTGCCAATCTGTATTATTGTACTGTACACACACACCTGTCAAAATGCCAGGTTTTTGCGAATAAAATATTAGGCCAGTATTAATCATTATAAATAATGACCTGTACAACTCAAGGCAAAATGTAATTATTATTTCGACAGAGAAAACCTGAAAAAATAAGCAACTAAGATAATGTGGTTGCACCTGTGCATAACACCTTATAACTGGATAGTCAACTCTCAATTCATCTCTATTTTTAGAGTGCTTCAAAAACAACAGGGGTGCAGAAATGGTAGTTTTGCAATCATAGCGTGCTTGTCAATGCGTGTAAACAAATACCGTATTTTCCGGATTATAAGGCGCACCTAAAAACCTAAAATTTTCTCAAAAGCTGACAGTGCGCCTTATAGTCCAGTGCGCCTTATATATGGACCAAATTCCTAAATTTAAACTGGCCCAAAGCATTGTGTCATAAAATCAATCATAAGTGGTCCGCTGAAGACTAGGAATCATGAATCAAAAAGACTATGGATCATTATTTTGTGATTATAAAGTAATTTGTTGCCTCTGAAGTTGAAATAAAAAAGATAAAATGGAGAATGATTTGATTTGGATTACAAATCTGACATGATGCATTAATGGTGCGCCTTACAGTCCGGTGCACCTTATATATGGACAAAGTTTTAAAATGGGCCATTCATTGAAGGTGCGCGTTATAGTCCGGAAAATACGGTACATGCAGTTTTCTAACAGCATATCTTCGGTCTCATTCATTTTAGCGCCGGCTTTTGAGTCTTCTTCATATCTCCGTCAGGATGCGTCCTTTGCCTGGGGAACCACGGCCAGCTCCATGTTAGAAGTAAAAAAGGCAGTAGCTTCTTGAGGTTATGGGCAAAAACAAAGTAAAAAAACTCAGATCGCTTTGATATTCACTTGATATATCTTGGGCTAAAACCAGTTCATGGGATATAAGAATATAATAGAAGAACGAAGATAAATATAATGCGATAAAAGAATATAATAGAAGAACGAAGATAAATATAATGTAAATAATAATTGAGTCTGAACTGCCTCTAATTAACCCAGAGTGAACTTCAGATTGTCGTATGGTTTTCCTGTCATTTTGGTATCTGATAGCACAGAAAGAGAGAACTTCCTTAGGTTTCAGTCAGGAGAAGGGTACAAAAGCATTTTCAGGGCATTAACTATACCATGGAACACAGTGCAGACAGTCACCATCAAGTGGAGAAATATAGCATAACAGTGACTTCCCAAGAACTGGGTGTTCCGCCAAAATTTATGAACAGAAGAGAAGAAAATTGGTCAGGGAGGATGCCAAGAGCCCGACGGCAATGTTGAAGGAGATGCAGGAATTTCTGGCAGGTATTGACTTTTTAATACATATATATCTGGACGATGGGGTAAGATGACAAGACGGTAGGCTTTTTTTTCCCCCCAAAGAAAAAGAATGAAGCCCTGCTATACTACACAAAACAACAAGGTGGCTCGATAAAAACCAAGGTTGAAATTTTGGAACGTTGTAATTCTACTTTGTGACTACTTTCCCGGCCATGTGATACACCAAAAAACAGAGTTCCTGGAGATTTAAATAATGCACAACAGGCTCAGTCGACCACTTTGTAAAGGCTCCTAATGATGCCGGCATATGTCCACATCGAACAACTATTCCAGCCCTGTGAAAAATATTTTCCCTCTTCTCATTCTGATTTTTTGGGGAAGTTTTACCTCTGATGTGGAAGGTCATCAGACAATTTTAATATCAGATAAATATTTATCTTAAATATCTGACAAACATAACAGAAGTTAACAAAGTGTAATTCCTAAATCTTTTTTTATCAAACAAAGAATATCGACACTTTCGTCTGCTGTCTACTGTGTATTTATTTAATCTTGTTTATTTATACATTGACACGTTTGTCTGCTGTTGTTTGTTTATTCAGTCACGGATATCTTTTGCATCTACGGCGGATCTATTCCCCTCACTCGTTTCGTTTGTCGTTTCTGTCCTGTCTGATGTTTATATTGTCTAACTGTTTATTTATGTATTTAATTATTAATTTAATCTCGCTCTCTCGCTGTCTCGCTACCTACCTACCTACCTACCTACCTACCTACCTACCTACCTACTTACTAGTTTAGACCACCTTTCTGTGTAGATTTATCTTAATACAGCTACAGTAGAGGTTTTTGGAGCATGAACCTTTTTAAGGTCAAGTGGAAGTTGACCTGCTGGAGTTTTGGGGATCATTGTCCTGCTGCAGAATCCAATTGCACTTCAGCTTGAGTCACAAACTAATGGACCAACATTCTCTCTCAGGATGTTTGGGTAAAGAGTCGAATTCACAGGTTTAGCAATCATAGCAATTCGACCAGGTCCTGAAGTAAAAAGCAGTCGCCTCTTGTGCTATGATATTCTTTTTCTGAAAAGCTGTATTACATTTACACCAGATGTAAGGACACAGCAACCATCATATGCCTTTTTGTTCAATTGCTAGATTATTCTGTCATTGTTTGAAATAATGTCAAAAAATCAGGCATTTAAGGCCCATAGTCAGTCTGCTTGTATGTGGAAACATCTCTCACAACAAGATCCCAACCTCAAAAACATCCTTTGACTTCCATCCTATGACTACACCACTTTAAGCAGAAAGTGCACTTTACCAGATTTTGCTGGTCCTTCATCTACAACCTGGGCACCCTTATGTCCTCGTCTGTCTGTCCATACTTATAACTGTTAATCATTTTCAAGGGGCTTCTGTCACCGGTCTGTTGCTCAGTCCATCGTCAGTCTATGTTAGAAGAAAAGTCATAGTCCATAATCCAATTTGATTAAAATTAGAGAGTGCATATATCAGAGTAACTACACCATGCGGTGCCTGGCAAAGAGCTTTCCAAAGCCTCACCATACACTTATTTTATCCATTCCTACTTGCCACCCAACAATATGCAGGGGATACCTTTCTCCAAGGCCAAAGTTGCCTACGCGGTCATACAGGAAAAGTCCAGCGGCCCAATAACACACACATACCCTGCAGAGAGAGTCCTATCTTATTTGGCACTCCTTTTTCTCTTGTTTCTTACACTCGAGTCAATATTCACTCATTTGTTGTTTTCCGCTCCAAGTTCATACCCGCATGCACTCAACTTCTACCTCTCGCACATCCGTATTTACTTTCACCAGGATCTCACTCTGTATTGCAGCCAAAGGCAGAATTCAGTCCAAGTTGGTTAATGCGGCGTCATACAAAATACCATCCGGCAGCCATCAGTGGCATCCAAAAACTGAACAGACTTTCTCTGCTATAATTTTTTGCCATGATCACAACGTGAGAGAGGCTAACGGCAGAGGTTTCTTAATTCGAAATAATTAACAATTCATGCTCTGGCTAATTTAATATTCACATCCACTTAATTTACGGGCACCCATTTCCAGGTCAACATTCATATTCGCTCTGAATATAGTGAATTGGCGGATTACACAAGCAAGACAAAAAAGAGTGTTTCGGTTTCAGGCGGAAACGGAAAACAATCTTTTGCACACTTCCATGTTGGTGTGCCGAAATGGTCCGTCTGAGAGCTTGACTCGGAAAGGGACAATTACACGACTGGACAGATGGAAAACCACTTCCGTCCGTCCTCAGTCGGTACTTTTATTAACTTTGCCGTCCCTTCCCCTTCGGCAGCAAAATGGGAGTCTGTCCGGGATGTTGTCACGCTAATGCCCGTGTTTTATCATCATCTCAAACAAATTTTCAAATAGATACAGTACCAACTGTATTAGTACCTTGTACTCGGTGAAAATGAACTTGCATACATTTACCTTATAACATGGAGGTTTTCTTGGCTCCATTGATGTGTGACGCGGGTGGGAGGTCTGGTGAACAAGGTGCTCCTGGCTGCCTCTCTGGCAGTGGCTAACAAGGTCATCGGCAGGCACGGAGCATTTTGTCTGCCTTGAAGTGTGTATGCGACACAGAGCCCCATGTCAGGCTTGTAAGAAGCTGAAATTGCGCTAATCGTTTCTGTTTAGCTATTAAAAGTGAACTGTCTGTCTGCTTGTAGAGCTGCAACTACTTCAGCGTTGCTAAATGTCCAAAAACTACAACTAATTGCCACCAAAATTCATGTTCACATTATTATTATTGTCCACTTAAAGATGTAAGAATAATTAAAAAAACAACAAGCAATATTTTTTATTTTGTGGGGGTGATAGAGGGTTTTACTCGTATAAGCTCACATCTGAAAACCAAAATATTGTGCAGAACAAAATCACTGCAGATTTTTTTAGTTGCCTGAAGTTTAGTGCTGACATCATGACTATTATTAGTGACTATTAGTGCTACTGTTCAGATCACTCAAATGTCCCTTTAATTTTCTCAAAAAGCTCAAGTGATTTCCAGATTTAAAAGTTCTGGAGATAATCAGGCATCACCCAAGTTTGTATAAGACTAATATCATCTGCCAAAATTGTCCCCAGGAATGAAAGAAGTTTTTTTTTTTTCTTTCTCAAACCGTCTGTCTACCTCTGCAGCATGTACAAGTAGTTAGCATGCCCGCCTCATAGTGCTTTTGCTTTGGTTTAGAATTCCAGCCATTCAGTCTTCCTACCGGATTTCAAAACCATAAATCATGAAGAACACAGAAGAGACCAGACAAAGAATATATGTCGTATTAGAATTTCTTTATTGTCTTTTATTGGATTTAGTATTGGCGTAATCCAAAAGTAATTATAATGAATCAATTTAATTACATGACTGTAATTGTGGCACTAGGTTTACGATATTAGCTACATTTTACAACTAACCGAGCCTATTAGAATACATTTTTAAAGTAACACTCTGTCCAACATGCTGAATGCATTAATCCATGAATGACATTTTAGATGCCTGATTTCTAGACTAAAACGCCTGTAGGTGGCAACCATCCCTCATCAAGTACTCAATCGTATACGCGTGCTCACGCGCGCTCACGCACACACGCGTGTGCGCATATCGGCTTGATGCGTTAATGCCATTGATTCCTGATAATTGACGACCGCTATGTGATTTAAACCGGCAGATGGACCCGCAGGCAAAGTGGTCCAAGTTAAAATGGTCCCTTGGCGAGACGCACACGTCCAGTTTGCTTGAGCGGCTCACACGATTTCCCCGTACGCGCACAAAAGCTGAACACGTAGTCGCGCGCACATGCACGCTCCCCAAGTGTGCAGGAGGTGGGGGAAGTCGGTGGTCTAAGCTGCTTCGCTTGCACCGCACGGATGCTGCTGCCGCCACTTCGTACCTGCGGAATTATTACTAATAGCTGCGCTTATACGATCAATACATCGAATTGCTTTGGGCGGTGGGGATAGCGCCATGCAGGGGACTCTCAACATTTTGTTTGATTGAAAATACAGTTTGCCAACATGCTGTGTCATTTTTGAAGCAGCGTGGACGGCTGTCCCAGACGTGTGATGCTCAAGATATAGGATGGCTATATTTAATTGTATCCAATAGGTGTTCTCACCCCCCCCCCCCCCTCCCTCCTCCTGCTTTGCTCCGATTAACTGTCTCGTTTATATGAACCAGTAAAGTGGAGGGTGATTGGAGGAAAACGGCCAAAACCTAAAGAGTCCTGTTTTTGGTTGCGCGTGGAGGGTTGCGCTTGTATGCTTGTCGGTTTTTTTCCCCACCGAGGAACCTGTCGGTGGGAGTCAATTTTGGCTTTTACTGATTTTGGCAAGGGGGCGCCATCACAGACTCGATCCCCCCCAGCATAATCAGAAACTCTACAGGATCTTCCCAGTCTCGGTCCAGATCGGAATATCTTCAGGTCGTGGTCCCGCTAACAGTGCTGGTGCCGGCGCTCCACAGACTGGCTCATCACTATCCATGGGAACGGGTGGCGTGCATCGCAGATCCGCGCAACTCTTTTTTTCAATGTTTGGCATTTTTTGCAGGCGAGCATTCTGACTTGTGATCGAGAGGGAGACTCGGACTGGAGCAGCCTCCCCAAAAAAGCTCTCCTCACATGGAAATTTGCGCCTCGCTCGCACCGCAAATCTTCCAAAACGGGGACCAGGGCCCTGATGATTTTTCCTTCAACGCTGCCAGTTTGTATTCACTCGATAAAATGCGTAAGTACTTGATTGCATTCACTCAGATTCAGCCCACGTCCGGTGTGATCTGCGGAGATCGTGTCATATAGCTCACATTGACCGGTTGCAATGCGGAAAACGGGGCACTTCATTTGCACGGAATGAATGGTATTATACTTTTTTTTTTCTTTTTTTTTTAATGCCTTGCTATGTCCATTTTCACCCCGGTGTGCTTTTTATATCTGCCGCATCCATTTGTGTGTGCGTATGCGTATGTGGATGCATCCCATTCGGAACGATAGATTATCTTCACTGTGGATAAATGTATAGGATCGGTGTGGAAGCGGGGCTATGCAACAAATTGCTGGTTTGAGCGCTTGCTGGAGGCTGTACTGATGTATGAGACTCCCTGTTGCCAGCAGGACATCACTGCTCGAAGAGACGTACGTCATATGGTAATTCAAATTCTGTTCAGGTATTCTCAGCATACACGTTTGCAGCACAAAAAGAGCGCAGGGAATGGGCCAGACGTGGAGGGGTTCTGGAACAGGAGTGTGTGTGTGTGTGTGTGTGAGACATTTCGTAAAAGCTTAAGCTTGAGGTTTATTTTCACTGAATCTACACAGGCAAACAGTATGTCTATGCCCCCCTATGTGTCCTGTTTTCTCCCTGCATGCCCTCTCCCTATGGGGTGGTGCAACTCAAGCAGAAATAAAGCTCCCGTCTCATACTTAACACTGTGACACACAACGGATTTGTGAAATATCCAGGTTGTTTAGCCAATATTCAAATAAAATTAGAATCTGAATAGAAACGATGAATCAGCATTGTGGACGCTAAAAATGTTAAAAATTGTTGTTTGTAGTTTGGTGTGAAGGAGCTGCATTAGGAATAAGCATCTCACAATAAACCTGCATGACTTTGTCCTCGAGTGTACACGAAATTCACATCCTTTTATTTCATTACAGCGAACAATATGCATTCCACATACAGAACACTTTGACACAATAAAACAGCTTCTCGGAAATCATAAATGTGTATAAAAATAATTTGGCACCATAAATATGAAACAGTCAAATGAAAAACAATAATTAATGGCCTTCTTGTGTGGCATGATGACGTATTTTCATGTTGCTGCTATCTTATGTACAGTAATCAAATATCTTTTGGGGCCTCATGCAGCCAATCACATTAACATTCCCTCAATGATGCCACCATGGAGGGAAATTAAGATCATCGACGCACTGATGGCACACCATCAGGGGAAACAGGGGCTTTTGTATTTTGCATCGCCTGCCTGTGTACCATTTGCTTGTGCAAATGCCAGGTACCCATCATATTCTTCGGTTATTCGATGTTGCTCCGGCAACCATTTTACCATCTCAAAGCACAAAACAGCAGTCAGAACATACAGCCACAAAAATATACCTATATATTCATTATCCCGTCATGCAAATATGTATAATTGACATCTTAATATCCAGTGGTAAATGGACTGCATTTATATAACGCTTTATCTATATGCCGTATGGTATCCAAAGCGCTTTACAACGCCTCACACACATTTACCCATTCATGAACACATTCATGCACCAGTGGGGGGCTGCTGTCATGTAAGGCGCTCCCAGGGCCCACTAAGCAAATAAGGCTTCAATGTCTTGGTCAGGTACACTTTGACATGGTCACCAGGGTTGATGATCAAACCCACAACCTTTGAGTTGGTAGATACTGAGCCCACAAAATAAAAATATGCTTTACTATTTTTCCGTAAAACATTTGACAGGAAAATCAATGGAACATAATAATGGTATTATTGAAAACCTTTTTTTCGAAATTAAGGAGTCTTAGGCATCTGTTTCATTAATCATACACTTGGCTTCCTTATTCAGTGTATTTGAGAGGGGGAAAAGATCATCTGATTATTAAACACATATTGTAAAATAAATGTATCACACAGAGTGTATTATCAAAGTCAAAGTCAAAGTCAGCTTTATTGTCAATCTCTCCACATGTCACAACACTAAGGTAACTTAGAAAAAAGTAACAAATGATATAATGGTGGTCTTTTAGGTGAATTATTTGATTGACATGTTGTGTTTGAACCCCTAGATTTGTGTTGTTTCCGTTAATGTTATGGCTGGTGAGTCACGTTGAGCCATCTGTGTTAGAAAGTCAACATCCTGCTGGGAAAAGCACTGTTCAATACTATCATGATGGACATTTTTCTCATGTGTATTGAAGCGCTGAGCGACCCGTCATATAGTGTGGATTTGGGTTTGTCAGCACAACTGAAGAAATTCGATCAAATTGAAAGCAATTGTAGCTTTTGGCATTTACCTTCACCTGCTAAAGAACCAAATCGCTGCAAAGCTTGCCAGGCCCAGTCGCTACATCAGCTTTGACAGATGCTTTCACCATGGGAAACAAGATCCTAGTCAAAAAATATACTGTACCTCTTCATGCATGGCACGCATGTAGTCAACCACTGGCTCACCTCAGTGAACAGCGGCTCATTTTGTATCTTTTCCTTCTCTTGTTTTTCCTCGCACAAATTGCTGACTAGAAAGACAAAAAGCTTTGTCTAATTGAGGCTTGATGGGACTCAGTTCTTCGTTCGCTCTTAAAATTTTTGGTGACAAGCTGCCATTTTAAACACAGACATTCATGGTGAACTCGACAACAAAGTAAAGCGCTATTTATATATTCCCGAGTGATTGTGTCTCTGTCGAGCATTGTTCTGTCATCGCCACCCACCTAAGCCACGTCGTTCAAGATCCAACATTAGAGGTTGAACATTGGAAATTGTAGCAGAAGCAGCAGCAGCACATGCACCAACCGCAAGAGTCAGCTTTTTATTAAAGTCGTAGATTCCTTGTTCGAACCACAGGAAATAAAATAATGAGAGCAGGCCGCACCCAACGTTTTATTTCGCTACACTAAGCATGGTGGGATGCTAATTGCTGAGCAATTTCAAGGAACACTGATACTCAGAAAAGAAGTGTTTACCCTGAGCTTCTTAAATAACCTGCAAAGTGAATTATGATCTTTAATTTTTCGTACCTTGAAGTGATGCGCTTTACATGAAGCATAGCTGATTGACAATGTAGCACAAAGATTTGTGGTACAATCACAACTTTCATTTCGATTTTTAATCACAAGAGCGCAGAAAAGTCATTACTTGTGACACTTTGACTGTTTATGGCATTTAGATTAGGTAAGAAAATCTGTTGTATGGAATATATATTGAAAGTGTTTTTAAAACATCTTTTATTGTTCACTCCTATTCAAATGCATTTTAGTTTTAAAGACCTTGTCCATCATTAGTTGAATAATGCGTACAACGTTTTTTGAGAGGGGAAGGAAAACAAAAACAATTAAAATAATGAGGGTTTTATGTGTGCTCACTCATAAATGTGGATGTGGCTGTGTTCAATTAACCAATGACATTCAAAAAGCTCTGCAAGTTCACAGAATAGTCATAGGTCAGTAGTGTGAACGGGAGGGGGCTCAGAACACAGCCATGGGGGGAGCTAGTGCTGAGGGTAATGGACAAGGAGGCGGTGTTGTTGTTCAGGAAGTCCAGGACCCGGTTCCCGAGCGATAGACTCAGCACAAGAATATTCTTCTTTTTTTACCACTTCTGTGGGATGACGGTGTTGAAGGTGGAGGAGGAATTTAAAAAAGGCAGGCTGTCAGTGGAGTACTGATGTCAGAAATGATGCTGCTTTCTGGCGAAAGAGACGAAAAAAAAGCAGAGGATATTACGTGAACTAAGTTCTGTAGTTTCTGAAGAAAATGTGCCTCACAGCTAAGAAGAAAAAGTCTCACCCCTAAGTCCGTGATGGGCATACACTGGGCCAAATACATCTCCAACCTCACTCCCTGACCCCTTTGAAAGCTGTAGCACGCTAGGTGGGTCCTAACTTCTGACCAGAAGCCCAGGCTTAGTATACCTAGTGTTCTTTGCTCTCAAAGCAGTTAAGAGGTGGTAGACAGTCCAAATGGTCCCTGCACTGTAGCTTTCTCCTCTTTTGGCAAGTTGTGCATTGGCTGTTTTCAAGGGTAATTCATATGTCAACGTGTCTGGTGCATCACTACCAGAATTCTTGAACTGCTATTTTACCTGTAGGACTCAATTGTGTGTTTAAAAAAAAGCAATGTATTTAAAGGACTTTTCATTAACGTGTTGGAGGAAAAAACATCTATCCCATTTGTTGATGGAGTAATTGGGTTGAAGTGTACATTTCAACCTGTCAACAACCAAAATTTCATTTTCTAATAGCCCCGCCGCATCTTGCAATTGATGGTGAGTGTCAGCGTTTTTGTCGGTTTTGCATTCTAATACGGCGCACCGTTTTGTTTCATCACTTGTTATTATCATATTGGCCTTCTGCATTTTTTTTTTTCCCTGTGACATTAAAATTGGTGATGGGAGCGGTGATAATTTATGTCTGCCGCACTGTCTAGATAAAGTGGAAAGGCACCCAGTGCTTCCAGGCATGTTTGTTTTAAGTTATAAAAAAGATGATGATGATGAAACTGTGTATGACGAAGTAGACTAAGAATGTCTGGGTGACATAGATAAGTGAGTCGGATGCAGTTTGAGATTAGCTTGACTTGAAGCCAGCTCATCTTTGATCGACAGTTCCCTGAACCTTGCCACCCGAGTCTCCAAACAACATGTGTTTGTGTCAGGCCGAGAGACATTCCAATTTGAATGTCTTGGACTGCTTGGGTAAGAAATACCCTAAATCCAATATATTGCAGCCGAGAGAGATTTAGAGTCCAATCTTGCATATTAAGTTGTGCCTTTGTACACCAGAAAGAGGATTATTCAGCGAATCCTGCTCTGTGTCATTCGAAAGCGTCAGTCAACTAATGTTGATGTGGTGATGACTAAAGAAGGAAGTTCCCTTGACTCTTCATTTACAAACCAGTGCGTCTTATGGAAAGTGACACTGTTAATGTCATGATGACACATTCACTGTTTTGACTGAAGCCCTCTAAATGTTTTATCTCTCTTTCTCACCACTCGTAAAGCCCTGTAATTGGAAAGCTACGCTCAAGCTTTTAGGTACACTGCCATTTGTCTCTTTTCAACACATTCAAATGTTTCATATTGAGTCCTTGGCAAACTTCATACAACTTTGAGCTGTAAGGCTCAAGTCCAAGTCAACAACTTGAAGTATCAAGTATAGTGTGTCACACACTACTTTGAAACATGCACTCACAACAAAAGATGTTGTGTGTATGGAAGTTTATCTGTGCCATCGGATTTTGAATTCGAATTTGTAGCACTGAATTTTTTTACATCCAATTTTTAACACTGAATTTTTTTTTGCATCTAAATCAGACTTTGAATTTTAAAAGCCATCGAATTTCTAGCACTGAATTTTTTTTTCCTAAGACTTTTTTTTCAATGTCTCCAAAAATTCAGTGTCAAAAAATTCAATGTCTTAAAAAATTCAGTGTAAAAAAATTCGACATCTCAAAAAATTCAATGTAAAAAAATTCAATGTCTAAAAAAATTCAGTGTAAAAAAATTCGATGTCTCCAAAAATTCAGTGTAAAAATATTCAGCGCGGACATCCGAGGTAACCAAGGGAGAAGTAATCGATCCCTGTATCAAATCATCCAACGTTCAGCCAATCAAGTTACGCTCCATTGGTCATGTGACGTCGAAACAGGAACGTCGTGAAGTTCAAGTTCATTACAGTATTACAGTATTAACTGTTACTGTTACCTTTGAACTTCACGACGTTCCTGTTTCGACGTCACTTGACCAATGGAGTTTAACTTGATTGGCTGAACGTTGGATGATTTGATACAGGGATCGACTACTTCTCCCTTGGTTACCCCGGATGTCCGCGCTGAATATTTTTACACTGAATTTTTGGAGACATCGAATTTTTTTACACTGAATTTTTTTAGACATTGAATTTTTTTACATTGAATTTTTTGAGATGTCGAATTTTTTTACACTGAATTTTTTAAGACATTGAATTTTTTGACACTGAATTTTTTGAGACATTGAAAAAAAAGTCTTAGGAAAAAAAAATTCAGTGCTAGAAATTCGATGGCTTTTAAAATTCAAAGTCTGATTTAGATGCAAAAAAAAATTCAGTGTTAAAAATTGGATGTAAAAAAATTCAGTGCTACAAATTCGAATTCAAAATCCGATGGCACAGATAAACTTCCATATGTGTGCCAATTATAGTCAGTATGCTTATAATAATAAGAGTCAGCTGTAAAAATCACATACTCAAGCTACAAAAAAAAAAAGAATCGAAAGAATCATATTTGCGTCTTGCTGTTATACTTTTAGCTTTTCAGCACTGGTTACATAACATGCAATTTGCTATTCAATTTCATTTTAAGAGTCATGGTTCTTTATTTGAAAAATGTCTTTAAATTATGCGGTGAAATGTAATTATGATTTACTGTGCACCAACATTAAATGGATTAAATGTGTTCTTACAAACGACATTCTTATTGTTGTGTTATTGTAAATGAGATCAGGTTTCTCATGACTATTTTAAGATGGAATACTTGGATGTGGTTTCAAAAAACAAGTTGTAGGTAAAGAGCCTCAAAACATAGAAAGCAGTCAAGCACCTTATTTAAATATGAAGGTGATACAAAAGTTAGTTTTATTAAATTATTCCATAATCTTTGACAAGAGGAGTCGAAAATACAACATGTAGCAAATTTGAAGCTTCATTTTCTCATCACTGCTGATAGAAAATCAGCTTTTCTCTGATTAATTAGTGCCAGCTCTGTGGGCTCCCTCCATTTTGTTGGCTCTGTTAGAATTCTGTGGGCAAGAATTGTGTTGTGTTTGGCCCATTATATAGAGGATGCCTTTTTAAAGTCAACCTCCTTTCACACATACACTACTAAAAACATTTCAAGGTTTTAAACGCCCCAGCTGTGTGGTCGTGCGAGGTCAACATGAAGGTATACCGGTATTTAAAGAATAAACGTTGAAAAGCAGTTGGGAAAGGGCTTTGTTCACGCTTCTCTGTTCCTCTCAGATTGCCTGCTGTATAACTGTACAGTCATGCACCGTCACCACATAGTTGGAAAATATTTCTTTGGGGACTGGTCTATTTTTTAAATATATATTATATATATATATATATATATATTATATATAAATGGCAGTTTGAAGAATCTGTCCGTCCGTCCGTCCATCCATCCATCCATCCATTAACCCAGGGTCAGGTCAAGAGAGCAGCAGCATAACGCAGGAAACCCCAAAAGTCCCTCTTCACAGCCGTTATAAGGCGTTCCCAGGCCATCTGGAAGATATAGTCTCTCGGGTGTGTCCCAGGTCGTACCCTGTGTCTCCTCCCAGTGGGCCCTGCCCTGAACACCTCACGAGGTTGGTGTTCAGAAGCATCCTAACAAGGTGCCCGAGCTAGATAAACTGGCTCTTCTTGATGTGGAGGAGCAATGGCTCCCAGAGGACCAGATTTCCCACTTTATCTCTAAGGGAGCCCAGATACTCTGCAGAGGCAACTCATTTTGCCCATGTGTATCTCTTGTTTCTTCGGTTAAGACTCATAACCTGTAAGGAAAGGATTGTACATTGGCGAGTAAATCAAGAGCTTTGCCTTTTGGCTCAGCTCTTTCTTCACCACGACAGACCAATGGAGAGACCTCATCACTGCAGATACTGATCAGCCTGCTAATCTCCCACTTCATTCTTCCCTCTCTCGTGAACAAGACCTCAAGATATTCAAACTGCTCATTTGAGGTAATATCTTATGCCGATCTTGCAGATGGCACTTCATCCTTTCTCAGGTCTCAGATGTGGAAGTGTAGATTCCCAATCCCGACTGCTTCACATTTGGCCCGTTCCAGTGAGAGATGAAGATACCAGCTTGATGAAGTCAATAGTACAACATCATCTGCAAAATCTAATACTGTGGTGACCAAACCAGGCCTCTTCAATGCCTTGGTTGTGCCTAGAGATTCTGTCAACAAAGCATATGACCAGTCAATGACAAAGGGCAACCTTGACAGAGTCTAACATCCACTGGAAATTAAATCGACCTCCCGCCGGCAATGTGGACCAAACCCTGACACTCGGTCGTACAGGGACTGAACAGCCCATATCAGTTGTGAACAAAAAGTTACCCCACTAATCCTCAAATCCGTCTGCATGATACAAATCCCAGGCTAACAGAAGATCTGACAGTGAAAGAAGTAAACACCAGAACTATGCGGAAAGTTTGCACACAACAAGAGACAGCTGGCAGGTGGGGGGCCGACTGGCTGGGGAACAAAAGGGAACTTGACAGGGTGAATGACGACTGCTGGGTAAAAATTATCAACAGGTAGACAGGTAGTAATTAACTAGGTATTCAACGAGAGAGTGGTGAAATGTTGAAAGACAATTAAAATCAGAAGCCAATGTGTCCCATATCAAAATACCAAGAGTATATAATGCCTTGGCCAAGACTTGACTATTAAAATCAGAAGCCAATGTTTCCCACATCAAATTACCAAAGGTATATCATGCCCTGGCCAAGACTGATGAACATTGCTGAAAGAAATGAATCAGAATACTATGTGGGTTGAAGATGAATCATCTTTCATCAGCAGTTTAACTGATTGGCAAATAATAAAAATGAATGATCAAAAA
Organism: Syngnathus typhle; assembly: GCF_033458585.1. Lineage (NCBI taxonomy): Eukaryota > Metazoa > Chordata > Actinopteri > Syngnathiformes > Syngnathidae > Syngnathus > Syngnathus typhle. The sequence goes on along the minus strand of NC_083741.1, from coordinate 11,537,458 downwards.
CAGTGTTGAAAGTTAACGCAACCAAACCAACAACTATGTGATATAATATGTCAGAATTCTTTGACCAGAGCTGCAGTTCAAACTTCACAATCAAGGCCAACCAACAGCAAAGTCAGCCTATTTATTTTTCATTTGATGTGTCAAGTTTGAACCCAGTTGAGGTGAAAGCGAGTCATTGGAAGGGCTTTTCCTCAAAGCCCTAGCAAATCTCATTGTCTGCTTATCAGCCTCAAATTTACTTTGCCTTACTGAGATATTCCCTGAGAGAATTTGGGATAATAGCTGAAGTGATGATTGTCATGAAGAGACTTTTTTGCCCCCTCAATGTTCAATGACACTCCTTTTGCTTTTATTTTTTGACTTCCTCTCGATTCACTTCCCATTCGTGTTCCAGTCCTCACATAACTACGCAATATATCTCTAGAAGGTTCATTTAGACAAAAGGTCATTAACGACTGTGCTATTTGTATTTAGGACCATACTACAACATGGCTATTCATATTACAGAGAAAGGAGTAACTAACTCACATTAAGAGAATTATGTTAACTGATATATAACTGCTTTACACAGATTGTAGCTCACTGAATGCAGACTTATATGGCAGGAATAGTATTTGAGTATCTGGCAAACACAGCCGAAACAAAAAGGGAATCTTTATGGCTGACAACATTGCCTCAATAGTGTGTGGATCTGCATTGCCTCTCCTTAGTTTGCCACCTTTTATGACAATAGCTTTCTTTCAACTACTGTTTTCTGTGACTGAAGAAGGCTGTTAGAACATATTGTTCCCTTGTTGCCATGTACTAATACATTATTGGTGAACCTCGTTGTTGTTTGCCACGAGAGGAGTTTGTCACTCAAACTCAAAGAAAACCAGAAATAAATCCTCCTGTGATCCAATTCAATTTGTCTTGTATCATCAATAATAGAGAAAACTGGCTCTTATTTTGCAGTGAGATGTATTAGGCTATGCACTAACCAAATCGTGCGTGTAAGTAATGCCCTTTTGTATTCGCTGGGGGTCTTGCACCATTTGTAGATTTTCTACTGTTCTTGGTTTTATACTGTGCATACTCAAACATGACTGTGGACAGTTTCGTCAATTGTTTGTACTTCCGGAAGGATTTGACATCACAAAAATGGGACAATTTAGATGAAATGTTATTTCCCCTTAAATCATCAGAAATAAAAAATGCAAGTCAACAGCATGTGCTTTGAAATATGGATTAGTGTTGGGATTAATAACTGCTGACACTTTCCAAACATGGCAGTATCAGTATTTTAAAGAAGAGCGTGGTGTTACAGCATTTTGTATTGCAGGAAATAAGCACTAATCTTTAATTGGGATATTTTTTTTTTTGCACGTGCTGGTGTTGAGTTTTAGGCTGAATAAATCATGTCCAGGTACATAATGTAGCTACACTATAAGATATGTGAATAAATGTGTGCCTGTATATCCCGTCCGACTCACTGGTGACCAGTGCAGGTGTACCCTGACACAGAAAGACAAATGTTATAGAAAATGGATGTAAATATGTCCATCTGTAATTTTTCTTCAGGTTTGGTTGCGTGGCTACTATTTTCTGTCTGTTAAATCCAAAGTCCATTGGTTCCTAGTCTATTAAATGAAGGTTCCACTGTACGTTTTATCAGATTCCTTCTGCTCGTCAAATGCTAGTGGTAAATCCTCCAGTCTTAATTATTTCGTGCACTGCATACATTTGTTACACTCAGTAAACATTGTGCATTTCACTGTAATGGCTCTGTGGATGCACTGCTTAAGTTGAATTTTGAAAGCCCATCGAAATAACACCTGCTGTTTGGACTTTAATTATCCAAGCGGGGAATAACGATACAAACGGTGGGGGAGTCTCTAATCTTTATGTCATTTACACCTGCCTATATTGTGTTATTTACACGTTTTTGAAAATGATCATGACGAGCCTGTTCAAAACAATAGTTCCGAATAATCCATCGTATCCACTAGTATGCTTCTTTGCTTACTTCCCAGCAGGAACTTTCTGCCGATTAAATACGTATGTATGAATATGAATGTGTACAAAGCACACATACTGTACATACATTTGTATGCTCGTGAAATCATGATTCTTTTATGATTTCTTCTTTTTTTTAAAAGCAATGTGTAGTATAGAAATCTGGCTCCTAATGTTGATTACAATATTGACTCTGGCACTGCTGTTAACAATTTGGGCTTTGTCCGTGCTGTAAAATTATTTTAATTGACTAATTGACCTCTTTATCTTCTGACCATTTTTTTTGCCAGGTAACAAATACAAGCCTGTCGGCCTTCATAGCTAATTCCCACAGTAGCTTGGAAATAAATTACGTCAATTAGGCATTGTTTGTGAGTAATAAATGCTGATTTCAAACTACACATGAGAATTTACATTTTAACACTAAGCGATATGGAGGAGAAATATTAAACATGAGCTAGACAGGAAGATATAGCAGCAGAAATCCCGGCCCATGGTAAAGTATATGTGACGTGTGATTATTTCTTGGCTGTGTATTAGTAATATAAGATATCGAAATCTTTCGTGCTTAATTTAAAACTGTAGAAATTAGTATAAAACAACAAATAATGAGCAGAACATCCATCCTGTACGCCTTACCTTACAGTGTAAGGTATGAACAGTTCAAAGGCACAAAATGTGAAGACAGCCTATTTGTTTTCATTTATATTTCCTCTGAGATCTTGCTGCTGTGAGGAGCGGTTTGTCTTTGACTACTGCAGAGTAAAATTCTGTGCAAGACATGACATTTGAGGCACCTTTAATTTGTTCAGTGGAGCATTTGTTTCACACATCTGTCTACTTACTCTTTGTAAGAGAGAAAACCCTCTCCACAAACCTGGTGGAAGAGGGGATGCTGAGGACAAAAGATACTGAAGAATGTACTTGTCAATCAATTGGACTTATACAATGCTGACATTAATTTCACATTCTTGTAGAAACCTTGATCAGAGGGTTAAAAAAATCATTTTTTATAAAACACATTGGCGTTGTTGCTTGGTTGACAACAAATGTGTCTATGTGCCAAGTTTTGTTGTGCCTTCTATTCTCTATGTGTCCACCCCTGGAATCATACTATTTGTAGTCAGTGAGAAGAGTTGCGGGGGGGTGAAATATTTTCTTCTTCCCGGAGGGGGGCATAACAGAAAATAATTGAGAAGCATTGTCCGAATGTGTCATTTAAAGGCCACTGTTGTTCATTCCATCGACATGTTTTAGCTTGTTTTTAATTCTCATGGTATTACAGGACAAAGTGCAATACGGGACTTATATTTCTAAATACGAAACGTTTTGGTTTTTCAAGGGATGGTTGGTAACACCTACTGACACTGTCTTGTAACATGCCAGTTAGGTTTGTGTTTCTGTCTTGTAAAATAGAGAGAATTGTGGTTGGAACACAGAAAGCAGTTTTTTCAATGGATAAATGTGTTGATGTGAGTTGGAGAGAAAAGAGAACGCAGGCGATGGAGACTGCCCAAGTCAAACTAAATTATCCTGGGTGACAAAAGCCGTTATATTCACACGTTTTTTTATGGACGATTTGTTCTAACACCAACATTCTGCTCAGGCTATCTGTGATTGGCTAAATAAAGCAGAGACAACGTTGCAGCAGAGCGCAGCTGACGATGGACTGTGTGTGTCGACTGTTGATTACGGCAGGAGACTGCCGTTCCATCTATTTCATATTCATGAGCCAAATGGTGCACGTTGTAATATTCATGAACAAATTAGACGTTCAAAACACCACTGTGAGTAGAGTTGTATACAGAATACATTGGATTACACGTAGTTTCTTGAAAACCGATTTTCCGGCTTCATCCTTCCATTTTCTCCAGCTCTTCTCCTTCTTAGGTTCACAGGTAAACTGGAACCGATCCCATCTAACTGGCTGGGAGGTGGGATTTGATATATCGTTATTTCAAGCATATTTGAAAGATGGAAACAATTAAATAAAACAAATAACACTTGAAAGTGCCATCTTTAAGTCACTGAAAAAAACCAAGCAAAAAAAACATCTCTTTTGTCATGAGCTGCTGATTTTGTGACTGGATTTTATGTATGACAACATTCAGCGTTGTTTTTTGCAGTTTACATAAGAGTCTTCAGGGTTTCGGGTAGATCGAGCCAGCTCCGTCTCTCCCCACCGGGTGGGATAGGCTGCGATAACCTGGACTGGTCGCCAGGCATTCACAGGAGGGAGAGACAGACAAACCATTCACACTCACATTCACACCATCACTGAGTGAGAATTGAACCTGGCACACAATCTGTGATGTGGATAATTATATAAATATACGTGTATATACATATATACTATATGTATATACACAGTCGTGTGCAAACGCTTGGGCACCCTGATCATTTTCATTATTTTTCTTTATAAATCATTGATTCTTTGGATCAGCAATTTCAGTTAAATACATCATATAGCAGACAAACACAGTGATATTGTCACGACTTGTCCCCGGTTGTATTATGTGTAGGTTGTCATTAGTTCTGCCAGTGTCTGTGTGCTCGCCCCTCCCTTCCTGTGTCTACTCTCAGTCTATGTACTAATCACAGTAACCTGCGTCTCGTGACCTGTCTTATATTTAAGTCCTGTCTGCGTGTCACTTCCTGTTGATGTCTTTTTGTCTCACGTCTTTGTCGGTCCGTTCCGTTTCTGTTATCCAGTCTGTCGGTCAGTCCTGTTGTTGGTTTGGTTAGGTTATGTTAGTTTGCCGGTTCTGTTGGTTTGTCCCCTCATCCTCCCTTCCAACTACCCTTTCCCCCGATAAAACCTGGTCCAAGCTGCATTTGGTCGCCCTGCTCCATTCCGATCCGTGACAGATATTTGAGAAGTGAAATGAAGTTCATAGGATTTACAGAAAGTGTGCAATCATTAGGCAGGTGCATAAATTTGGGCACCCCAACAGAAAAATTCTCCTTTTGCAGATATAATCGTCTCTAAACGCTTCCTGTATCTTCCACTGAGAGTCTGGATTGTGGTTGAAGGTATTGTGAACATTCTTCTTTACGAAACATCTCCACACATCGGGTATTTAAGGTTGTCAGTTGCAAGTTCTTCTCGTCTTTGCATCTTCTCTGATATACGTATATTTATATATATATATATATAAATATATAGAGTATATATATGATTATGATATATGAATATATATATATATATATATATATATATATATATATATATATATATATATAAATATATATTATATGAAAACCTCCATAATGCTTGTGTTCTCTGTAGTTTTTATTTTTATATATAAAAAATTATATTTGAATTGTCTATGTATTTTATTGAGTCACAATGTGGGATGCTAGATACAAGTGTGAGCCAATTTAATTTTAGCTATGTTTTTATTTGTGTTATAGTCAGAGGCTTCAGGAATTTACTAAGTGTCACGTGTTCCCTTTTTATGATTTTTCATCCCTAAGGGTAACATTTTCCCATGATTACTTGGACAGTTTTTACAAGGCCATTTAGCCTAAAATTGATAAAACATAGTTTAGTCTATTCATTGTCCTTTTCTGGGAGGACAAACACTTTGTGTGTTATGTTTTCTAAGGAGCCTTGTCAACTGCTGGCCCATTTTTTTCCTTTTGGCAGATCTGCAGACAAGAAAACTCTTTTTTACTTGTTTGTTGTAATGTAGATGTCGTGTTCCCAGAGAAGTGTTTGTTCATGTATTTTTAAGAGCTGTCAGGAGGTAGCAAAAACAGAAGTGTGTCCAATCGGTCTCCAGAAAGTCTCAGGAGCCACCGACAGTATGCAGTATTGGTGTCTGCGCTGCGTGATTATTTGTTGTTTTTGCCAATGGAAATATGGAAGGTCATTAGAGAGACGGCAAACTATACATATTTTCAAATGAATAATGATAGGACATGAAAATTAACTTTACAACCAATCAACAATTTACTTAATATTCAACTCATTTGGATTTAGCAAAGCCTCGTTCTTTGTATTTTGAGACCGCAGTGCATTTGGTCAATCACTGTAATGGTGTGGATTTATAGTCCATTTTGTCCATTAGGTAATAAAAATGTTTTATACCCTTGTGGATCAAATCTGTTAATCGAATAGATCCTCTTGACCAAAATATGAAAACTTTATTTCTCTGAAAATGAATAAATGTTTTTCTCCTGAATAAAAAATGTTGCATAATGTGGAAGTATCATGAAAAAGCTCAGAGCTAAACTTGAAAATGACATTAATGTTAAATTGATGAAGATTCAGAAGTCAGTATTACTATAGCCATTATGATTTTAATTGTTGTATTGCAGTGCTGTGCTTTCTTCATTCCAGCTGCAGTTTTGCCTTGCTCAACCTAATCAATTTAGCTTGACACCATGAGCGATTTCTCAAGGAAGGTATTCATAATCGAACGATAGACTTCTCTCTGAATCACTCTTTCGTTCTGAATACCCAAATTAAACAAAGCAAATTCAGATGATTTGAAAATCTGAAATTACTAGAGAGTGGCCAAAGTTTTCTTCTTGGACTTTGGCATTGCATATTTCTGTTAAATTTGCACCATTGGTGGAAATAATTATAATCAGTGGTAACCTTACTGCAGTGGCTGCCTATTCGTCAAGTGTGATATTAGACAGCCAACATCTTTTGGGGGTAGAAAGAAATGGTTTCAGTTGCAATATTTCTGGCCTGATTTTAACATTTCAAAATGACCAATTTACATACTTCCCCCACTGCAAATTTTGCTACCCACGACTAGCTAGGAGAAAGATGAAAGATCCACCAAACACACGATGGCTGGAAACATGTAAATGTCACCACAAAAGCTTGGCAGGAACATGCCTTCAATCGGGTTCAGCACTAATTTGGAATGGATACCGGACAATATCGAGCACTGTATTTTTTTTTAAATCAGAGAAATCAGTGCCTAGATGAAGCAGCAAAAGCAAGTAGTTTAAATAGAAAAAAAGAAGAATCACTGTGACCTATGCAAGTAAAAAGAGATCTAATTGCTTGAGTAGAAACAATAATGTTAGGAAGGTATGACGTCCTAATAATTTATATTTCACACACTATAAAAAAAGAAGTAGTGCAATCAACCAGAACAGGCCGTTGTCTACGCTAATGGATGTTAGCATAGCACACGCACCCAAATTTCACGAGCGAGAAGCTATAATGCTGGTGGGATCACCACGGTAGCACCGTGATAGTCAAGGGGGAAAAAAACATACTAGTTCAGCTTGCTCATAAGTAAGTGAAGGATGATCATTTCTGACAAAATCCATTTAACATTAAGTAGATTTTTTTTAATAACATGCTTCCCTGAGCAAAGGGGGAACAGCTTTTCTTTGGCTATAATAGCAGGAAGAAAAAAGTGTCTGGATTGAAAAAGGTGCATCTAGTTCGTTGTTGACATCAATACAGCATTTTCGGACTTAACGTGAATTTATCCAATTCTTCACTTTCAGCTAGTGTAGTCCCAATATCACCTGTTTCTACAGAAACACCGAAATACCGTACTTTCCTGACTATAAGGCGCACCAGACTATAAGGCGCACTGTCGGCTTTTGGGAAAATTTGAGGTTTCTAGGTGCGCCTTATAGTCCGGAAAACACGGTAATCACAATAAGCAGATATGAATGATGGAAAATCTTTTTTCTTTCCTTTTATACCAGAGATTGCTATTGTGTTTATATAGTAGTATGAATTTTGGCTTGAAGCATTTAATTTAATTCTCTTTAATTCTCCTATTCAAGGTATAGCCCAAAACTATAATGGTTTACATGTCCACTGCATGTGCCACAGTCAGTAAAAGGTTCTACTCATTAATTCACAAGAGTAATTCCATCGCTAGGTGATGAAATGCAATCCCTGTCTTTATGGGTGCACTTGTAACTGTATTAGAGTTCAGTATTTTTTCCAAATTATCCATCTAAACATGAACAGAAATGCACACCTCCATCTTCAAACATTTCTCAGAGATTTGTCTCGCTGGATAGTTTTAAAATTTGAGTAACACAGCATAAAACATAAACATAAAAGTTAAACACAGCTTAGTATTTCAGAGCACAGCTTATCGGTGTCAAATACAGTTTCAACCTGCAGCTATAACTTAGTAATTAAATGTTCAATGAAAGACAGGTTTATTTAATTTGCATCTGACATAGTAATAGTTGATGCAGATTCCTTTGGTAATTAACTCCTGACCTGAAGGTTTGAAATAATTTTTGAACGTTGCTGCTTGGAAAACAGTTGTGATTTCCATAAGTTTAAAAAATACAGCCCTTAATGAGTTGCTTGAGGGGTAGTAAAATGTTAACACTCATTTGCTGTACATCAAATATGTAACGTAGAAGGCAGAGGTCTGACTTGCACACCAAGAATTGGTCATTGCCATGCTTGATAGGTCCTCAGTCAAGCTCAGGAAGTTAACTGGCAGCTCTCCAGTGACCCGTTGCCGTTTTCCTATTTCGATCCACAGTGGGACTTGACCTGACGACTATCTGCTCAGCAACCAATTGTTTGCAATCTGAGCGACTGTTGCTCGGGCAGAGATTTTATTTTATTTGTATGACCTTGTGCTGTGATTCAGTAATGCAATTTGGGATTTAAAAGAAAAAGCACTTGTAGTGCCACTGACAAGTCACAAATAACTGTACAAATGATCTAATGCGAGGCATCAGAAGATAGTCTGTGACATTATGCAATATTTTAATTAGAGTTAGAGTCAGTCACTGTTGATCTGAACTTGTGTTGTATGAGTTGTTTATTTTTATTCCATTCTAAATCTTCCAGCTAATGGCCTAAGCCTCTCATTATGATCGCATTGCAAAAGTTTATCCTTTGTTTATATATGCATCACACAAAACATTTTGTACTGATATGACGGTCTGCACATAATGCTACTAAGATGGTAATATTGCATTAGTCTTCTTTCAGCTATTGCTTATGCTGACTATGACCGCTCCAGGTTTAAGGTAATAAGAAAAAGCAGTCTACATGGCAGCATCTTATTCAGAGTAACAACTTAAGCGCATCTAAATCGAGGTGACAATCAGAAACCTTATTGAGAGCTTGGAGACTGCTTAATATATTGAAATGCATTTTGCTGACTGATGCAAGGTCTATTCCTTTCAACTTTCCTTCCAGTGCCAACTGTACACCTAATTTAGGTTGATATGCGATGTATGCAATTTGCAACCATTCTAAGGACAGACGCTATTAAAATCTGTGAATCAGCATTCTGTAGCCTTTTCTCTCCTCTCCTCTCATATTGGTTTGGTTGAGCTATCCAGCCATTTTCTATACCGCTTGTCTCCACGGGGGTCGTGGACTTGCTGGAGCCTATTCCTATGCCTGGAGAAAACCCACGCGGGCATGGGGAGAAAATGCAAATTCCACACAGGGAGGGCCGGCAGTGGAATCAAACTTGCAGCCTCCTAATTGTGAGGGCGGACGTGGTAACCAGTGTGCCATCTAGCCGCCCTTTGGTTGAGCTAGTTTACAGTTATTTCTCAACTCAAACTGAGGCTGGAATTTCTGCCACTGCTGTTTAGACACCAGCAGAGGCTTGAGATTAATTAAATATTTTTAGTGCAGGAAAAACAAATGCAACTCCACCAAAAATCTTTGGGATTCCCTGCATGTACTGTACATCATTGTTGTCATATATATGTTGTTTAATTTAATGAAATTGAATTAAACTTCAATTAAACTTAATTTGTTTTTATTTAATTAAACTTTAATTACATTTATTTTATAGTAATTGTGAGGTCTGCTTCCTCTACTTTTTAATATGATGCCTTTGTCAATTGTTTCAAGTTACACTAACGAGAGGACCAGGGAAGACGCACCCTTGAAATAAGATGACTGTTTGCTCAAGCAGTATTTTTCATTACACAAAGGCCTCACTTCAGACATCCTTAGGGAACCTTCCAAGACGCTCCGATTTTCGACAAAAGTTATTGCTTGTCCCTGTGTCTCATTGGCAGCAGTAAACAGGGAAACAAATGCAACGGAAAACTGTGTGCGATTGAAACGTTATATGAAACCTCTTCTGCACCCAATCCTTCGGCTCTTGGCTGTGCAATTAACAAAAGGTGTTTGGCATTTGCAAAGCGCTGGAGATTGATGCGGGCCATTGCAGACACCAGCATGTTAGTGTGTCACAGCCGTTTAGAGGATTGCTCGTGTAATGCCATTTGTATTCAGGGGATGAGCATTCACTTTTACAGCAGGGCGGAGAGGGGGAGAGAGAGAGAGAGAGAGAGAGAGAGAGAGAGAGAGAGAGAGAGAGAGAGAGAGAGAGAGAGAGAGAGAGAGAGAGAGAGAGAGAGAGAGAGATGGACGGAGAGAGATGGACGGAGAAAGATAGACTGCAACCAACATCTGTCGCTTCTTTTTTATCGTGCCACATGCTTGGAATTCTTAATTAGAAAACAATTTACTATTGCAAAAATACTAAGATCAAATCATTTGTTAACACCTGCCACAAGTCTTGTCATGCACATTTGCAGGAGGTATGAAAAAAGGAGCTTTAGAAATGAATGGGTTGAGCTGTGTAATACATGCAACCATCCATTTTCTGCACGGGTTATCCTCACAAGGGTCGCGGGCGTCCTGGAGCCGATCCCAGCGGTCTTTGGGCTGTAGTTGGGGGACACCCTGAACTGGCCGCTAGCCATTCCATGCCTGCGACCCCTGTAGGGACAAGTGGTACAAATAATGGATGGATAGATGGAAGGATGGATGGATGGATTGATGGATGGACCCAACGATATCACTGATGATGATGATATCACCCAAGTATTTGCGTCCTCCATTTGTACTCGTATGTAGACTGTTGCTTCAGACAAGGCATGTGAAAAAATTGAAAGTCAGCAGCAAGGATGACGGATCCACAGAAAATGAACATTTATGTGAGAAACATGTTAACCTACCTCTCGTTAATCTGTTTGAAGCCACTAGAAGCATTAGAATTACAGATGTATCTGACAGTCTCTGCTGGCGCTGCCTTGGTTAGATTGAGGATCAAACGTAAAACAGAGTTATATGCAGAGGTTTGATTAGTGAATCAACCCAAAGGGAAAATAAGTCTTTAAAAGTGTTTCTACACGACACTGAGCTTTATGCAGAACTGTGACTTAATTCAGAATTTCGGACCAAATTGTTTTTACTGCATGTCCGTGCTGTCATTATATGTGTTTCTGTTATTCCTGATGCTGGTAGAAGCAGAGTTAGCGGAAAACATGATTGCATATGCAAGATTGACTTGGTCTTGTCTGGCACATTGCAGCTCCGTTCAGAAGTGTTACGTTAACTGTTAGAAATGGATGGAGCAAAGTTTTGCTGACACGAAAGCTGCTACGGCTTCTTCTTCTACAATCATTAACTTACATTTGGTTAATTTGCATATGTCAAAATAGTTTTTATGATCGAAATAATGATTTATGAACACACAAGTCCTAAGCTGATCAATATTTTTAGTGTCCAACAGTGCAAGTGATTATAATTTTAATCCAAACTCTGATCACGATGAAAAAATTGTGTCTATTTAAATGTAACCACTGTACAGAAAGGCATTCTGATCATTTGGAGATGACTGCTCAAATATATACCATGTTATACTTAATAAATACTGGTGTAACTAACAAACTCTTTTGTTTTAAACATACAAAAAAACGTCTTTGTAAGGCATTGTATTTTAGAAATGGAGTATTTGACTGAAATTCAATTGTGTATGAATGAAGATTCAATCAAGGCACGTAGTGCAAATATATTCCAGTGTTGTTGGGATATGATCTTCACCAAAGATTTGTTTTTCAGCTACTTGCAAACCAGATTTCATATAATTCAGTCTAACATCCCATCTGTTCTCCATATTGCTTATCCTGTTCACGGTCGTGCTTGGGCCGGAGCCTATCGCAGCTGACTTTGGGTAAAAGAATGACAAAAAAAAAAAAAGTAAATTTATAAATGCTAAATTACACTTTTGGCTCTGTGTGTCTCAAAGATGGACGGATTTACATTAGAGGCAATGATGCTCTGTCTCGTAGTCATCCTTGTGGTCTGAATGACTTTCAATGATTGGTGCTCTTGATGAGATTAATGCTTTCAACCTAATGAGCCTCTGCGTCGCCTCTGGTACATAGGAGAGACGTTTATTGTTTATTGTGTTTTCTAATTACCATATTTTTCAAGTTATTATCCATCCTTACTAAACTGTAAGGTCACGCCTAACCTGGAGTCAATACCAGATGACTTTGAATACAGCCAATCACAGCTCCAGACAATTTAAGGCATTCAATTGAGCTATGTAGCATGTTGTTTTAATATGGAAGGAAGCTGGAGTATCCATCCAAAGAAAACCTGCAGCTTGCTTGCCTAGACCTTGTCGTCAGAAAAGAGAACAAGCGAAAACAGAGATCTCTCATGGTCAGTGTGGCAGCTTTAGTTGATTATTATGGAAGATCTCTGTCATGACAAGCATGTCCCCTTCATACGCGCCTGATGTCTTTCAGCCGTAACCTATCAACACAAGATAAATAACCGTCTAACCGTCTCAAACAAGAAAATAGCAATACATAACTGTAAATTCCATCTGTGATGTTCTGTAATATTCAAAGTTGATTATGTACGCACATCACAATAACTCAGAAACAGGTTGGAAAATCAGCTTGTCTAACAGTATGATATTATTTTAGATGTTTCATGGGCTCAACTTTGTCAGGGATAAATCTGCACATTACAAACATATGTAACATGTTTCTCGTTTAAATAAGCTCAGGGAAGATAAAACAGCAATGTCATACTTTTATTTATTTTCGATAGAACACATATGTTAATGTATGCATACAACAAATCGTTTGTATGTTGTGACAAATTCCAACTCCATTGTTTGATTGATTACTTTGATTATGCAGCATAATGAATAGACAGTCTTACATGTCATATCCATAGGTGATGGGGGACATTTGCATTTATTTTTTAATTTAATATGTCTGTCCTTATATTATTGCCACTGCTCTAGAAGGTGCATTCTTAAAAATCACAAACATGATTCACAAATTCAAAAAGCCCTCTTAAGTATTGTGCATCGAAAACCTGTGTATAATAGCTCTTTCCATTTTAGAGAAAGCCCTGATTTTAATTACTATACATGGTGAATTAGCTAATGAATAATGAATGGATTCCCCACAGTAAGTGCTCAGACTGCAAATGCACTTGCACTTCTCCTACTCTGCAACCCCTTCACACACCGCCAATGTCGCGTTTTGATGCTGCCTTTTCCCCGCTCGCTAACACCCGCTCCCGCCCCGGGCCTGATGCACACGTTTGCACACACACACGCACGCACACATGTACACATGCAGACACACTCATACAATTCCGTCCCATCTTTGCTTTTCTCACTCAGATTTGATTAGATTTTTCTCAGTGAGGAATTATTTAGTGATGAGAGTAGAGGATTAGACAGCAACAGAGCAAGACTCCAGGATAGCAAAGGACAGATAGTGGTTCCTCAGGGAATGAGGGAGAAGCAAAATGGTGCTTCGAGGAATGTGAGTGGAAAAAAACCTTGAGGATTAAGGTGCTTTTGTAGCTCTAGACATAAGTCACAAAGGCAGTGACTGTGTGCATAACTTCAAATTCCATTAAAACAGATAAGAATTGTCACCCTTGTACAAATAGAGGAACATACATGTCATAGTAATATAACTAGAAGGTTTCAGATGGTTTAAACACACCAAGCAGAGAAATTCTCCATGGAGTTTTTGCCTTTTCCTCATCTCAATCTTTTTTTTTTGTCCTTCACAGCTGCTCCAGTTTTACTCTGTTTTGCAAAGACAGGCATGACAAGTAAAGTGGAGACTTTAAAGTGCCTGTAGGTGTGAATGTGTTTGTCTGTCGATATGTGTTAGCACCAACTGCCGACCCGATCGGGCAGGGTCTCACTTGTGCATACAAGGTGGCCCAAAATCACAATTAACAAATAGTACGACAAATAGTGCCTTGTATAACCTGATTTTGAAAAATGTCTTTTGTCTCATTGCTACAAAGCTTACAGAAAAAAATCACACAGATCCTATCAGAGTATATATATATATATATATATATATATATATATATATATATATGTGTGTGTGTGTGCATGATAAGATTTGTTTATAATGAATTATGAACCACTTTAACCAAGTTTTTTTGCATGAATGTGACAAACACGCTATTTAATTAGCTTCTATTATTACATGCTATTCCGTATGAACTAGAAAACAAAAATGCATTACAATGACACATCAAGACATTAAGGACAGATTGACAGGGATGTATATTTTGGCGCACCACCAGCCTTTAACAGCTTATTAGCATGCCAGCTGAGACTTTTCGGCATGAAGAAATAATGAAAGAAAAAACATGATGGACTGCCTACCGTAGGCTGTCAATGCAAGCTATACGCAATCAATCATCCATCGCTAGCAAGAAAACTCACATATAACAACAGACGAGTCTGCCGTCGGAGATAAGAAAACACTCGAGCTATAAAACAAAACAGCACAACTTTCCCGCCTCTATTGTTATCGCCATAAGTGCGATAGTACAAAAGTTAGGAATGCATGTAATGTTCGCAGGGCAAAAGTAGTCCAATAAGAACAACAACAGAAATGCAGGTTTAGCAAATGACCTTGCAGAGGCAGAACAATAATCTGGCTCATGGTGATGATTTGTGAGGCTCTGGGTAGCTCCCAGCCTTTTTCAGACACTGTGTATGCAGCTTGCATCCATCTTTTGCAAAATAGTTTACTGCCACTTGAACAATTGCATCTCCTCTGCTTTGACTTTAAGATGCTCTACCACCAAGCGCCATGCATTCTCCGCCGGTTGATCGAAGCAGCTTAACAGAAAGAAAAGAACAGAGGTAGGGGGAATCAAAGTCCCGTAGTGAGAAAATGCCCACTCCCTCCGTTATTCAGTCCAAATATATTTGCTGGTGGTTATTTTTAAACAGACCTTAATCCTCTGCTCCTCCTTCATTGTGAGTTTGATAATTACAGTAATCTGGTTGGAGAGAATTTAATTTTCCCAGCGATAAATTGTTGCTGTGGAATGGACTCGCTGGCTTAGGTGAAGGGATGTTCGGTGTCCTCGAATTGAGAGCGTCGAGTGCAATTGCAGTGTTAGAACATTGTTCAATATCTACCTTTGTATCTTTGAGTCGCTAATTAGCACACGACTCACCAAGGAGATGATGGCAAGGATATGTTTCGGATGAATAGTTATGAGCATTCTACTCGGCATAGGCAGAGGAAAAGGTATTTGCTTAAGGTTCACTTAAAAAAAAATAGACTACTGTATGTCTGGATTTCATAGTGAAACGAGATTTTTCTTTTGAAAAACCCCGTAATTAGGATGATGTTTCTAGTACAGTATTACCAGTCCAGTAATAATCCTTGTTTCCACATAACAGAGAGGCTATAAGGCTGGGACTCTGTGTAATGGTATGCCATGTACATTGCTGTAGCAGTTGCTTGAAGGTGCAATGCAAATTTGCCCAACCGCTTTCCATGATAAAATAATGGACTTTAGTTCAATTACCGTAATTTTCGGACTATAAGTTGCACCGGAGTATAAATCGCACCAACCATAAAATGCCCAAAAAAGTGAAAAAAAACATATATAGTCGCTCCTGAGTATAAATCACCCCCCCCCCCCCCCCGAATTATGAAAAAAAACGCGATTTATAGTCCGAAAATTACGGTAAATTGTATGACTTGGTTAAAAAATAAATGTGCAATATTGTGCCCTGCCCTTGAGCGACAGTGTCTCCCTGCTGATTCTTGGCCACAATCATTGGGAATGAAGATGCCCTTTTGTGACCTCCCTTGAGAGAGCAAGTGTAAAGAGAATTCCTCCACAGGGATCAATAAAGAAACCACATCCTCACAACCTTATCGAGCTGCTTGCAGATTTAGAAAAAGAAAAAAAAAAAAGTGTATGGTCGGCTTGCTTTACTCGTCGACCGAAATACGTGGCTTATATGATTTGTGAATCATCTCACTTAATTTTATGCTTATGTGAGAAATTGAGAATGTTGATGAATTACCCACAGGCTGGCCAAATACTATAACACTTTTGCCATATGAAAAAGGCTTTTAAGGACTTTACCTGGCCCAATAAATATGAGAATTTCCTCAAATTCACACTTGAGACGATAAATAATAAACAACATTCAAAGTCTTCCGCGCTAAATATTCATAATCTAACTAAACTGTCTGATCATTGTAGCATTAAACAAAGTAGCCTCAACTTAATAACTCACCTTTTGAAAATTTGAACTGAAATGCAGAGAGTTGTGAATTTGGCAGTGCATTTATTTTTTTAACCACATATAACTTAATTGAACTCACATTGAGTCACAGGCATAGTTCCTCTCTGTTACATGGGAAAGAGGAATATTACTGAACTTAAAATGCTGAGCTTCATTTTCCGTTGGTTTTTCCCTCTTGCTCTTCTTCCTCTTTTTCTATCATCCTGCATATCTTACAGTCAAACTCAGTGCTGGCAGCATGTTGCATCACAACATGGTTAATGCATGCAATGGTAAAAATGTGGACTTACCTTTATATTGTACAAATACATACAAATTGATCACTTAAATATCTAACGTAGTGGATGTGCAAATAATCAAGAATTATAGTATAGTTGGGTTTCAACTTATGCTGAACCGTTAAAGCCATTAACTTGAATATGAGTGGAATCATTTTCGTGGAAAGGATATGAATCTATCTTGCAGCACTGATGTTATCTTAGGTTAAACAACTCATATCCCTGGGGTAAATTATAACATTTACTGAAGCAGTTAAGCTTTTAAGGTTTTACATGTATTTCTTGTTGTTTATGTTAAGACTTACTGTAATTATCCCTCAACACTGTACTTATGGTCTCGTAGGGGTGCATTCCAAGCCTTTTGTGGGAGCAGAAAGCACCAATGAGTGGTGTGTAATTTTATCCTTGATCATCAGATGCTTATAGATAACTGCAGAAGGTTTTCCTTGGATATTTAATCAGGAATCAATCTTGTGAGAGTGTCCACATAATTTGTAAGAATGAGAAAATCTCTTGAGCTGAATTTGAAACTCCCACTAACAATCTAGTCCCTCTGTTTTGATAGGGCAACGATTTATTGATTATGAATTATTGTTTTCATCATGGTGAAGACTATTCTTCCTGGGGTGCGTCACAAAAAATACAGACAAATTCTTTACAAAATAAAATCAGCATGGGTTCAGTTCTTCACCTAAACCAGGGGCCACCAATTTATATGACATCAATTGTAACTTCTTTTCCAGTTATTGCTTCTTTTTTTTTTAGTTTTCTTTTAAAGTTTTGTGGTTTAACTAACAATGGGGGAAAATATAAAATGGTTTCAGTATGAAAGTGTTCGGTACATTGCTGTTCTTTTCAGTGCATTAGTCCTGGGAATAGACGGTGTGAAATGATTACCTAGGGCCTGTCTGGCGTTATAGCGTTACCTTTCAGTGGTTGGCAGCAGCCAGGTTTAGCTGAAGTATAGATGCATGCCTGAGACAGAACCGCCACCTCAAAATGGAGAAATTTCAATCTAAGTTTCACGGTGACACCAGTGGGTGTTAACTATAACTTTTCATACTTTGTGTAAGTAATGTGTCTACAGAAACTATTTAAGACACAAGGCAAAGAGTGGGATGGCAGTTGGCAGTTTTCTTTATTTAATGATTAACTCGCATCTAATCAAATGTTTTAGATATTATTTTATTATCTATATTTGATTATACTGTATGATATATTCAAAGATAATTTTTATTTTCTTTGCATTGTCTTGGCAATTGTAAGTGATATAGTAGATCAGTGTACTTCGATCGATGGCGTCAGGACGGCATTGACTGGGACAATCTGACACATTTACACTGCAGATTTCCAATACTTATTATATTTTTATTCACATTTGCATAAGGCCTGATTCTTATCTAAAGATGTCTGATTTACCCTGTAATGATGCGTGTCCAGGGTGGCTCGGTGGCGCACTGGTTAGCACGTCCGCCTCACAGTTAGGAGGGTGCCGGTTGGATTCCACCTCCGGCCCTCCCTGTGTGGAGTTTGCATGTTCTCCCCGTGTCCGCGTGGGTTTTCTCCGGGCACTCCGGTTTCTTCCCACATCCCAAAAACATGCTTGGTAGGCTGACTGAGCATTCCAAATTGCTCCTAGGTGTGAGTGCGAGTGCGGATGGTTGTTAGTCTCTGTGTGCCCTCCGATTGGCTGGCAACCAGTTCAGGTTGTACCCCGCCTACTGCACAATGGCAGCTGGAATAGGCTCCAGCACGCCCGCTACCTTCGTGGGGACAAAGCGGTACAGAAAATGGATGAATGATGCATGTCCGAATTATGAAGTTTGGCCTTCAGTTTGTAAAGTGAAGTATTAACACACACCTTGTTTTGTTAAGTGATTACAGAGGTATTTTAAATTATGAGTGTGCCCACTGATGTACAATTTGGAGTTTGGCAAAATTATGTTGACAGCCTCATCAACAATGGAGGAGGGAAGAAATATTGTTTCAAGGCTTTGGCATCAAGCCGCTGATGGTGTAGGGGTACACTCGCCTGGCTTGTGTGCGGGCAGCGTGGGATCGATTCCTGCTCAGTGGCGGTGTGCATGTGGGTGTGACTGGTTGTTTGTTTCTATGTGTCCCCTACGACTGGCTGGCGACCACTTCAGGGTGTATGATGTCAGCTGGAATAGCCTCGAGCACCCCTCGTGACTCTGAACAGGATAAACAGGGATGACAATGGATGGATGGCCTGGGAAACACGATTCACTGAAAATAATTATTGAAAATAATAATATAGCACACACTGAAAAGCAATGATAAGCAAGTAGGCGGAGTAATCTTAGCCCTGGGTGCATCACTTTTGAGAATAGAATGTGATTTGGCAATCAAAACACCATATTTATCCCCAAGGTGCAATTCAAAAGGTATAAACAGCGACAATAAGAAAGGACCAACTGAACATAAAATTGTACACAAAGTGCAAAATCTGCATATAATCTATGATTAAGTATTTAGTAAAATTGAACAAGGCATCCATAAACACATTCACAGTCATTTAGAAGGATGGTGACTCAAAGTGGACAGAAATTATACAAATACCTCACAAGCATACATTGATTGTGTCATTATAGTGTAAGTGCGGCATTATAAAATGTAATTTAATAAATATTTCCTTGCTACCTAATTTTCCTCTATAGATGTAGGATCATGATAAACGTGGAACTATTCTCATTGTGTGCCAGTTGGTGCTAAAGAATCAGACGTGTAACGTGCAACAGGAGACTCTTCCTGAATTAAGTTTGGAAAAAAAAGTGACCTGTGTTTTATGTTATTTAATTAATCGTCTTAGACTTGTACTTGATGACAATACGAAAAGTAGGATCGGGCATTTTTTTTTATGTGCACGATTCCTGTTCTGATTCCGATTCTTCAATTCGATTCTACATCAAAATGTTGTGCTAACATTTTTAAATCTGAATGATTCTCAGTGATCTGGAATGTCTGGCTCCACACGATTCTTGATGCCCAAAAATAAATGAAAAAAGCTATACATACATTTTATGCTCATGAAAGTTTAAACTCAAGCCAAAGTCTATGGTAACATAAAGACTGCGGCCGTACTTCAAGGTACCACTAAATATTATCATTATTCCTGGTGTGTTGGCAGAAAAAAAAGACAAGTGCAAAAGACTGAAGACTAAGATGATAAGTTTTGCCAGTATTTTTTCACCCTAATGTGCACACCAAAGCCCCAGAGAGCACACTCTTGCATTCAGTCAATTTGCAGAGAATAGCTTTGCAAGAATAGCTGTGACTGAGCACTGTTTGCATGGAGGCCACTCTGCCAATACTCGCCCATTGAAGCTTCATGGCGGTTGTGGCATTCTCCATGGGACACGATTGAATCTCAGCATCTTTAAGAGGCAGTGCATTCGAAATGCAACAGGTATTACCAATCCACTGCTCCTCGAATAATTTACAGATGCATTTAATAACTCAATGTAAACATATCAAAACACGTTTATTGTGTAAGTAGGACTAATATTTGTAGTAGCCATTTTATTGAAAGGAACACTTACCTCCCATGGGATGAATCTGCTGTTGTTTACATCTTTACATGCACATATAAACAGGTGAATCAATTCATTTGAATCACTTTACCTCATGGGGGTCTCCTGCCACCTCCTGCTTGAAGATATATATTTGAGGAAAATTAAAAGCCTGTTGTTAGTAAAGTTATTAGTTGGAGGAGAAGTCTGTGTGAAATCATTTCAGTGATGTGAAATCTGACAAGTCTCTCCTCATGTTACCACTTACAGATCTACTGCTGAGCTGAATGCTATTTAGTCTATCCATTTAACACATTACCGATTCATAACATTTGCAAATTAACCCTCTGAACCTTGTTTGTGTGTAAATGTTTCACTTCGCAAGCCATATGGATATGGAGAAGGTTCTCACACACTAAGTTTGAGGATGGACAAATAGAATGGTTTTGCAAGTCTTTAAAATGTCATGCACGTTCAAATGCACGTAAACACACCTAGTCATAATCTAGGTCGATACAATATTCATAATCTTGCGATGTCAAATGAAACACGCTCTCGTTTTTTTTTTTTTTTTGGACATTGTGCTCTACTAATTGCTTCTTCTTTTTCTGCACACAGTGTATGCAATATTCAAGTAGTTACAATGAAACACTTTTCATATTTATGTGTAATATGCTTTGGACCATGAGCATTACAGTGTCAATATGATGTATGCCCGATGCCCTCAAATGTACAAAATAATAGGTTTATGGTTTTCAGTGAAACTATGGCATACTTTACACTCAGAATAGGCCAGTGTCATAGAATCCAAACCGTTTATCATGTGCACGGGCTCAGGGGGTTGAGGAGAAATGCCTCTACTAATTTATGAGCTAGAATGTTGCAATCGTTCTGATAAATGACAGTTAGCGAACAAGCTTGTTTGCAGAAAGAGAAAATGGAACAGATGTTTTTCATGATGAACAATGCACAATGAGGTGTTACACTTGACCTTTATGACCCGAGTTTAACTCCTGCTGTGCCCATAGGGCAGATAGGACAATCTTGTTGAAATTGATCACATTTCCTGGTGACTGGTCCCATTTGTCCTTCCATGTGATGTGTGTCATCACATGTGTCCATAGGCTGGAGGATATTAAATAAATAAATAAAAAGGTCCTAATATGTTGACATTGTGTGGGCACTTTAAGAGTTAGCGCACACAGATAGGTATATTGTAATTTAATTCTTTATGAAAAAGTGCAAGCTTGATCGTGACCTAAAAAACATGTGGGTTATTTACTAATGATAGTACATACCTATTTGTTTCTGTTAATGTGCAAACATGCATATTTAGCCACATCCATCAACGGTTATATATTTAAAATGTGGTTTGTACAAAGATGTGCATTTGTTAACGCTGTCAGAGAGATATTATTTTAACAATATGACTGGTTTAAGTTATTGCAGTTTTGCAAAATTCGACAGCACTTTACTGACCTGTTCTCTTTTGCTTACATTATATTGACCTTTTTAATGTGGTATTTTCTCTAGATCACAAAACGGCATGTGCCAACGTTTGATTGATATGGGGGAGGGTTGGAATGTTTCACCAATACAGGGAAAGAGGGAAAGCAAGTGAATGGTTTAGTGACACCCATCAAGTGATAATTCAGTTCCTAATCAGACATTACCTTATGCTGCCTCCATTATGATAATTGCATGGGCTAAATCACTGTCAAGGGACTTCCATGCATGTTGTTCTCCTCTCTGCAGAGAGATTAAGGCAGGATGCCCACATGGCTGAAGATGAGGGGACGCTTAGTATTCGTGTCACTTGTTTAGCCTACCTCTGAGCCTGCAGCCTTAAAATACATTTACCTCCACATCTTATATGAACACAAAACGGCAGGTGTATGAATTACAATGTAATATTTATTAAAAAAACAAACGAGCAACATTTGGAAGTAGTCGTATAGTAATTCATCTTTGAATTGGGCTTCATCGTCATGCTACAGTTCTATAAGTACTTGTCATTTGGAATGCGGTCAATGCTAAAATGTAGCAGGTTTGTGAGAGAGAGAGCGAGAGAGAGAGAGAGAGAGAGAGAGAGAGAGAGAGAGAGAGAGAGAGACAGCGAGAGGATGCATCTTTCGCAGTACAATATTTTTTGTACTAGTCTACACTTATTTGAACGTAGTTTAGCAGACAAATAGAAAACGTGTCTTCGTACCCATTACGCATTACCAAAACACATGAGAAGCAAGATGTGAAAACAGCTCCTGGGGGGTTTTGAATTACGTTATGATCAGTACATTTACTTTGGTCAGGCTTCAGCAGGGCAATTGTCACTACAATACCTTTGTGTCAGACTTGTTCTAAGAAATGAATCGATAAATCTCAGTAACATCAGCCATAATGCCAGTGGCTGCTGGCACAAAAGTAAATGTGGGTGTAAGTGTATGTTGAAGCCAGGATTTTAGATGTGAACAGCAAACTGCTTTCAGCGGCTCTAAATACATTTTGAGCTGTCGATTTTCAATTATGAGAATGTTGGATCGAATCTATTTGCCTTTTTTGTATTCTCTTTATGTGCAAAGGGATTGTCATGTTTAAATCCGAGCAGATGGAGGGGAAAAGGAGAAAGGCATATATCCAAGTCTACTGTATAATTGCTGCCTCTGAACAAAACACAATCATCACTTAAGCGCTTTTCATAAACATTGCAGTAAAATGGAACCAGAGATATTTTATCGACCAATCATTCTTGCTGTGTTTTTGCTACGTTCAACACTTGCTGTGTTTAGGTGATAGTGCAGAGTGTTTGTGATTCCGGGCAGATAAAATGAGCCTTTGCCAGTGGGAGGCCTCATTCCATCTCATTCTTCAACAGAGACTTGTCCCTCTGCAGCCTCCCAATGCTGCAGTAGCATGGTAGCTTGGCTGGAGAGAAAACAAGCCACATGTACCTTTTATATTGATTCATCCAGCTACTCTGTATTACAAGCAAAAGAACAGTTCCACCTGAGCTGACAATTTTTCCAGTGTTGTAGCAAACATAAGTCATAAGATCCATATACCTTGCCTCGAGATGATTAACAGACAAGTTAGGATTTCAGGTTGGAAAGATGCAGTAGCAAAACCAGAAATGAGTGAATTTGAAATAAAACAAGTCCAGAATAAACGGTGACCTATTTTACTGTATCTGGTCAGCACATTGCGTGTGAAATATTTGGTATACTGTATTGTGTGTTGACGCAGGTTGCTTCTAGGGCACAACATAATAAGGGGTACTAAACGCATCAATCATGCTGTATGAACTAGATGCCTGCTGTTGTACGTTGTATTTGTTATTTGAATGTCCTGGTCTATTTTTGGTGCTCTGCAAGGCAGCAAATTCCTGAACACTCACACCTTGAATGGATATCGAGCTGGTGTTTTTGATCTTTCTACTTTTGCGACATTGTGGAGGCTGATATGATTTATTTTTCTGTTTTCTAAGTAGTATTGAAAAGGTGGAAATTGTTACATAATTTAGGTATCTATGAATTTTCTCAGAAGTGATGGAAAGGGTTAGGGCCGGATCATTTCATCCTACTGTGATGTGTACATTGTCTTGTTCATCTTATTTTTACCAGTCATGTTCATATGACGATTGATTAATCAGTTAATTAATTAGAATTCTTCATTCATTCATCCAGAAAAAGCTTATTCTGTGAAAAGAAGGAAGATAATTGTAAAGTTAGTGTTCTCAGATGTAGCGTATGAGTCTTCTTCACTCTTAACTCACTCTTTGGCTGTTGGTTTTCGTGTTGAATTGGACTGTAATTAAATGTAAATGGGTCATTGCTCCGGCAATGCCAAATGCCAGACAAATGCCAGGTAGGCAACAGGACTCATCACATTAAAAATGTATTGGGCAGCTTCTCCTTTGTCTAGAATAAATAAAGGAATTGAAGTTCATTTCCATGCAACGATTAAGGTCATAGCTTGCTCATTTGATTTCATTTCTTATTGAAATAAATTTTTCTCTTGATACATCCATTTCTATAATCACATGCAAACCCATGCAATGCAACGCAAATCTAAAAGCAGGTTTTATTAGTTTTGTAGTGTAAAATAATACTGCTTTTTTATAGGATTTTTGAGTATGCGGGGGCAGCCAAAGACATGTTATCATAATTTGCTTGTTTGTTTTCATGGCATAATTCATAGATAATTTTCCTGGTATCTGTGTTGAGAAATCAAATTGCCATTACATACAGATGAGAACACGATGAAATGCTTGTGAGTGCTAAAAAAGGTCATCTGTGACTTACAATGGGGCAGCATGCAAACAGTCTTGCATCGGGTTATTTAAAAGTGGATGAACTAGACAACTAGATATTCAAAATGACGTGTCATGTGTGCTCTCAGTCCTCCAAATTACAGTGCAATGTCCAAATGCTGATTTTTTTGACTTGTTTTGCTTTGTTTTTGTGTTGCAGAAAACTCCAACAGCAGATGAACTATGAATGCTGAACAAAATGATCTCCTCCTTCCAGCGCCAGACAATGAGAAGTCGTAGGCTAAAGGGGGCGCTATCCAACCCCCTCTTTGTGCTACTCTTGGCCCTTCAGATCTTAGTGGTGGCCGGGCTAGTTCGTGCTCAGACCTGTCCCTCTGTCTGCTCGTGTAGTAACCAGTTCAGCAAAGTCATATGCACCCGTCGCAGTCTACGGGACGTGCCTGATGGTATTTCGACCAACACCCGTTACTTAAACCTTCAGGACAACCTCATACAGGTTATCAAGGTGGACAGTTTCAAACATCTGCGCCACTTGGAGATTCTGCAGCTGAGCAAGAATCACATTCGCAGCATTGAAATCGGCGCCTTTAATGGACTGGCAAGCCTAAACACCTTGGAGCTCTTTGATAACCGACTCACGACAATCCCCAATGGAGCATTTGAGTATTTGTCCAAGTTAAAGGAACTGTGGCTTCGGAACAACCCTATCGAAAGTATACCGTCCTATGCCTTCAACCGAGTCCCCTCGCTTCGAAGGTTGGACTTGGGCGAGCTCAAACGTCTCTCCTACATTTCAGATGGAGCCTTCAAGGACTTGAGCAATTTGCGCTATTTGAATTTGGGAATGTGCAACCTGAAGGAGATCCCCAACATCTTACCACTGGTAAGACTGGAAGAACTGGAAATGTCTGGAAATCAGCTGACTATTGTCAAGCCGAGCTCCTTCACAGGATTAGTCAACCTCCAGAAGCTCTGGATGATGCACGCCCAGATCCAAACCATTGAGAGGAATTCCTTTGACGACTTGCAGTCGTTGGTGGAGCTAAACCTTGCTCACAACAACCTGACTTTTCTTCCACATGACCTCTTCACACCTCTGCATCGTATGGAACGGGTCCACCTTCATCACAACCCTTGGAATTGCAACTGTGATATCTTGTGGCTCAGTTGGTGGCTCAAGGAATCCGTGCCCGCCAATACGAGTTGCTGTGCCCGTTGCCATACCCCTACGCTCTTTAAAGGTCGCTACATTGGTGAATTGGATCATAGCTACTTCCAGTGCGATGTTCCAGTCATAATAGAGCCACCCTCTGACTTAAATGTGACAGAGGGGATGGGTGCAGAGCTCAAATGTCGTACAAGCTCCTTGACATCCATCAGCTGGCTCACACCAAATGGCTCCCTGGTGACGCACGGGGCGTATAAGGTGCGACTGTCGGTACTCAACGATGGCACGCTTAACTTCACCAGCGTCACCATGCAAGACACCGGGACGTACACCTGTATGGTCAGCAACACTGCGGGCAACATCTCCGCCTCGGCTGTGCTCAATGTCACTTCTGTGGAAAACAGCGGGGTGACCTATTTCACGACAGTCACTGTGGAGACCATTGAGAGCCCGGGTGACGATAGCCACACGCCGCTCCCGCCGTTCGGTTGGGTGTCCTCCTCGACCACAAAAACGACCCCGGTTTCAACGAGGACCACGGAGAGGACTTACACCATTCCGGTTCTCGATCTGGATGGAGAGGGAGCCCTCAACGGCTTGGACGAGGTGATGAAAACAACCAAGATTATCATTGGCTGCTTTGTGGCCATCACGCTCATGGCTGCTGTTCTACTTGTTATTTTCTACAAAATGAGGAAGCAGCATAACCAACAGGATCCTGACGGCCCGGCATCCTCTATGGAAGTCATTACAGTTGAAGAAGAGCTTGCAGGTGTCGCTGCAATTGACAGACACCTATCGCTGCCCCCACTGGAGCACTACAACCACTACAACACCTACAAGAGCACTTATCATCACCCCTCAATGCTCAGTACCATACACAGCTCAACCACACAGGAACATTTACTGATCCAAGCTTGTTCAAAAGACAATGTACAAGAGACCCAAATCTGAGCCTACATTTTGCATACAGTAATATTCAACACGAGCGGTGTTAGGACACCGCAAAGAAGAAGAAGACGAGAATTACTCCAAGGAGACTCCAATGTCAACGACACTGCTAAATCAACATTTGGCAAAGGGACCACCAATGATACTTTATTAAGTGTCTTTACAAAAACAAAGCTTATTTATTTAAAAACTGTCTGGTGACTAAAGACAAAAACTAATTGTGATAGCTTTTTAGCTCGTTTTCCTTTTTCTTTTATCTCTCGCTCTCTCTCTCTCTGTAATGTTGCACAAGGAAAAGAATGGTTTGCCAAACGTGAATATGGAATGTAGGTCTTGTACTGAAAGAAATACAATTTCATTCAATTTAGTGTTTGGTCTCAGCTGTTATGGTTTTGTGAGGGGCATTGTTTTAGTGTATACAAGCCTTCGTTTGCTTGTTGTTCAGTGTACGGCATCCACTCCACATTGAGGCAGCTGTCTATACTACTTCAGCATAAGATGAGTTAATTTTCATAATCCCACGCTACTTGCTGCCATTCAGGAGAACCTTTTGAGGAAAAAGCTCTTGCTGATATCAAAGGGAAGCCTGCGTGTCTGAAGACGAAAGCAGTCAAATTAGTACGTGCATTAGAGCCACCTTAAAGCGGCCATATACTATCCATTGTAGTATAACGAGTAAGACCTTCATTTACCCATTATTTACAAGTCATTGCTTAATTAGTTTCTCCTATAAATATTGTTTCCTGTTATCTCAATTAGTTTCTCCTGTTTTTCATGTTGATCAAGGCCCCCTGTAGCTTCCCCCCTTCTCGTTTACTCCGTGTCCCCATGCTTGTCCTTCTTTGATTGTCTCTGCTGCTTAATTCAGGGACATTACCCACCCCTTGCCATGTCTCATTTGTCTCGCTTTCGCCGTCGGCATGTGTCGCACGATGGCAGAATACTGCTTGAGAAAATGAAGGGGAGCATAAGGCTGCAGTCAGTATCCTCCCTTTTAACCCAGTTATGATGTATGTCCATGCAGTGTGGCGTTACCTCGCCATCACCCTGGGGTCACACAAGCTCATGTGCTGATAGTCCATCTGTTGGTACAGATAAAGAGGCAAATGAGGCAGCTTTGTAATGTAGTGTGACCCTGTCGGACCAATGCAGACAGGGCTAACAGACTCGGTGAAGCAGCAAGGGACCTGGCACAAAAAAAGGGAGATAGGTTACGTCTCATTAAACTGCATCAGCACTTCATTTGCAGACCAAGAGAGCAAAAGTGATAACCAAACAGCATTAGACTTTTTCACCATCCATAGGCCGAGCATAGCGGGGGTTGAGAACTTTCAGCTTGGTGTCATTGATGTCAGATCACAAGAAAAATGCCCATCAAAACATGGTTTTAGGAGTCTGCTGCTGATTTCATTCATTTTTTTGGAATGGTAAAAAAAGAAGAGTAGGTGTGTGGAGAAAGGATAAACCCACAACGGTCACATGGGGTCTTCAAACAGAAATCTGGAAGATATGAAGGAAGAGGAATAAAAAATAGATAAGCTATAAGGAGGCAAAACTAGCCATCGCTCTGTCGCCATGGAAACGGTGACCTTGTGCAGAAAGTAAGATGTGGTAGATATGCCTTTCACTTGTCTATAATGGTCGTCTGTTCAACAAGCTTGTTTTGATTTCCTGGTAAAGATTGTGCAGATACCATTATTTTATTTCTGAAGTTGAAATAATGTGGTGGGCATTTACAGCTGGAATAATAGAATTTTGAGCAACATGTGACATCATCATTGCAGAGCACTCTGCAGCTTCATGTTTTTAAATGAAATAATGGTGCCTGATTTGAAAATGGGACCAGTTTATATTTCCATTGCCCCTTCCGTTCTTGAATTCATATTCAGTAAGGACGGCAACCATGGAGGAATATAATAAAGGCCTATCACTCAAAAACTCATCTGCGTCTGATCAGTTAGTCACCCGCATTTTTTTTCATTAGTTCTCAATAACAAATGTGATGGGAGCAAAATATACATTAGGAGACCAATGTGTGGATGCACACTGCAGAAATGGATTAGAAATGTCTGCCGTTCTGCTGGAGTTATGAATGATGTGGGCATCAATAATAACATTAAATGTGAACCATTCTTTCCCTTTTCCAGTTTTCTGTTTTGGTGCTCAGTTTCTTTTCACTGCTTTTTGTGATTTATTGATTCAGTGTTGATGCTGGCTATAATTAAAACAGTTGGGATTTTATATTTGTATGTATTTGAGAATGGGGGTCGAGATGCTTCTTTTTTCCAGAGTTAATGGATTTTTATTTTTTCTCTGCATTGGTAGTATTATGTACATGAGTAAACCGGCCCAAAGTGAAAGGCTGTTTTGGGACAAAACTAAGACTGTTGTGTAGAATGTTGGACATGAAATACCAGCAGCGTGTGCTTGATTTTTGTGCAAAATCCAAGACAAGATATAATTCGTGTGTGTTATTCTGCCAACTGTGTATGTATGGGAAAGGGTATTGGATGTAGGAATATTCGCTCTCATTTTTGGAGAGAGCAACCATCAAACGATTACGTTTCTACAAAAAAATAAATAAATAAATAAATATTTTCAAAAACATATTGCAAGAAAAAAAATTAAGCTCATAATTTTACATGTGCTTCTATTGTTTGAAAAATGCAGAAGGAAAAAAAATTGGTGACATAAAAGAACAGCAAGAGACTGTGCTTGTAATAAGTCCAGCTAATTTCTCTGCAGATGAAGTCCACTTATTGATACCAGAGATTGTAGTTCATACTGTACATGAATATGAATAAAATGCATTTTTTTCCTAATAGCTTTCACAGAGCAAATCGTCATAATGTCAGTATTTTGTTCTCTTTATTCTATTTTTTGATGAATGCGTGGGTATAAATATTCAAGCAAGAAGAAATAGTGTGCAGACTACATCATTCCAATGAGTACACTTTGAAGAGACATAAAGCTTCACAATTCTCTTCTTGTGAGAGGCAAAAAAAGTGCTATTTCTCTTGTCACATATCAGTAGACATTGTTTAATCCCTACTTTGGAAAGCTTCGGTTGAATGAATAGCAAATCACAGTTGGAAACAAAATAAAATCAGTGTTTACATTGAAGAACTAATAAGAAAACCTTAAGGAACATTGTTATCAGAAAACAAAATAAAGGTACCTGTTGTTATGGGAAATAAATCTGTGTCACCAGTCAGCATATACTCGATATATATGTATATATATAATATACGTACATCATCTGCAATAAGCAAAAATGCTACTCTGTTTGGACTGTTGAGATTTGAAAATAAGCCTCACTAATGGTATTTAAGCATCCTATCAGATGGCTCTGATGTCAACCCCATTCTGGAACAGTGCCTAGGAGCAGGATAATTATAATTACACTCTGATCTATTTCCATGCGTTCTAGAGAGGTTTTCTATTCATTTCTGATATTGGCATTCTTCAGCAGGCACACACAATATTCATGGGAACTGATATTCTTAGTTCTGATTTTGTATATGATTTGAGGTAATTCAAAATCTTCCAACTGATGGTTTGCGCCCTCTTAAACACTTTGTTGCTTCGAACAGATTCCAACAGATACTATTTTGTAACCACTGGAGTGCTACAAAGTTTTAAAAAAAAAAAAGTGACATAAATGCCGCAAAAAAGAAGAAAATTAATTTTTGTAAAATGAATGTCCCCTTTAAGAAAATCTCTGCTCAGGGGCAGCTTGGTTCCGAGAGGAGACTGCCAGGTGGAATGGATCATCGGCAAACTGTGAAACAGATGGTCTGCCACATGACAGTTGTTGTCCATAATCACGGTTCTAAAAACACCTGTTACACATGAAACAGAGAGATGGGAGCATCTTAAAATAGAGTGTCGTCCGAAAATATCAAACCTTGTGATCAAACGGAGTATTTTCGAAGAAGATTCCTGCCACAGTAAATGAAGGACTGGCAGCCATATTTGACGCAAATGGATACTTGCAATCGCAATGAATCGTAATTGACCATTTACGACGTTGAAATAATCCTCCTACACAATTTCTATACCACTTATCCTCATTTGGGTTGCAGATGAGTTTGAACCTCTCACAACTGACTGTGGGTGAGAAGAAAGGTACACCTGTCCCAGTGGCGTAGCCAGGAATTTTTCCAGTAGGGGCGCGCGCCCACAGGAAAAAAAATAGAACATCACCCACGCCGTTCGCTGATCGCTAAAACAACATCCGGGTCCGGGAGGCAAACGGTGAATAAATAACATCGTGCACATAGAATAGCGCAAGCACATTCGCGCAAGACCGAAAGAAAAAAACGGCATGAAAATAAAGAATCGAAAAAGCTAGATTTTTTTCAACCGGGGCGCAGGGAGTCCTAAACGAGGCGCCGGCTTGGCTACGCCACTGACCTGTCCGATCACCAGCCACTCACTTTCTACATATTGACAACAAGCCACAAGAGGGATTATTAATTGAAAGTGGACTATAGTATAAAATGATTGCAGGTCGATTTTGAATGGGAATGACTGAGAATCAATTCCATACATGCAAATCAGCTGTATAAACCATGACATGATCGTCATCCAATTAATTTTTTTACTGGCACAATTTTGACAGAAATTCTAATTATACTTTAATTACATGCTTTGCTAATATCCTCTTGGGTTACATGGACATAGGAATAATGCATTAGGTCATATAGGAAAATCGTTTTTTCATGACAGCAGACTCTTTACAAAAAATATCCCAAGTCTCTAAATTACTTCTTGTGAGTGGAGCCC
The DNA here is from genome assembly GCF_033458585.1 of Syngnathus typhle. NCBI lineage: Eukaryota > Metazoa > Chordata > Actinopteri > Syngnathiformes > Syngnathidae > Syngnathus > Syngnathus typhle. The sequence goes on along the minus strand of NC_083741.1, from coordinate 11,506,142 downwards.
GGTTCTTACAATTTCAGAGTCGTCGTCATAATTCTTCATGAATTCTCATCTTTTCTTGACCACATCATGTTTTCAACTGAAGTGGTTAGGAAAAGACATGGGCTTAATCGATCCATTTTCTGTACCGCTTTGTCCCCACGGGGGTTGGGGGCGTGTTGGAGCCTATCCCAGTGATCATCGGGCAGAAGGCAGGGGACACCCTGAACCGGTTGCCAGCTAATCGCAGGGCACACAGAGACGAACAAGCATCCGCACTCGCACTCACACCTAGGGGCAATTTGGAATGCTCAATCGGCCTACCAAGCAAGATTTTGGGATGTGGGAGGAAACCGGAGTGCCCGGAGAAAACCCACGCAGGCACGGGGAGAACATGCAAAGTCCACACAGGGAGGGCCCGAGGTGGAATCGAACGGGCACCCTCCTAACTGTGAGGCGGACCTGCTAACCAGTGCAACACCGAGCGGGCTTAATGTTTTTTGACTATTCAAGCATAGACCTAAACTCTGCTGGCGGTACAGTTGCCAAAGGGACAAATGAAATTTTTTCATGTTGATTGCATTTTGGTGTAACACTTCTCTCATCCATAAATGATTCCATAAAGGGAAAAGGAATGTTTTCTTAGGATTTGCATTGCATTTTGGTGTAACACTTCTCTCATCCATAAATGATTCCACAAAGCGAAAAGGAATGTTACTATTTTAGTAGCGTGCTGCTAAATGTTCAGTTTTTCAAGGTCTTATTGTAATAGTAGCTCATCAAACCAGGTCTTGATGGAACTGTCCAAAGCAGTAGTTTTTGTGAGTACCAGGTCAGTGAGAAAGAGGACTGTCACAAGAAAAAGCATGTGAATCATTGGGAATTCCCACATTAATTAGACATATGTGGTTGTCAAATGTGATCAGATCTTCATGCTGTCACAATCCCGCTATCTGTCTGTTTGCTGTATTGCAATTTTGTTTCCTTAGTCTTTCTTTCTTTCTTTCTTTGTGACCCTGTCCTGTTTCGTAAGTTAAGTTTAGGTGCTCTTAAGTTTCAGGTCAAGCTTTCTTGAGAAAAGAAAACGCCAGTCTAGCGTGTGTTTTTTCGCAGGGCAGGTAGCTTTAACTAACACCTCGTATTTCATTACATTGATTGGCGTCTATGTTCGCAGACACTGGAAACCAATTAACTCTTTGAGAGGTTATCAACCTTAAGATTTGTACACTTTTTTCCACTAAATGTTTACATGACTGCATTAAAGTTATGAAAAAAAATTTGTGTGAGCCGAGTTTGTCTACCGTTGGGACTTGCGTAAATGCACACATTACATTTTCTGACCAATTTCTGCAGAAAGAAAAATGTCAATTCAAAGTGTCAACTCTTTGCTCTTGCACTCTGTACAGGTGAATAGTCAAACTACCCAGTCCAAAAGCAAATGTAAGATCCATCCATCCGTTTTTCTATACCACTCACTTGTCCTTAAGAATGTCACGGCTGCATTATAGAAAATGGATGGATGGGATTTAAATTAGAACAGATGCGCGTTATCATCTGTGCCAACCCAAAATTACTGCAAGACCTCTGTTTGCAACTTGAGAAGCATTCAAGTGGCTGTCTCAGGCTGTTTGCAAAATGTAACGCTCTGTGAATTAAACCAGAGGACATGAATTCAAATTGCAGTTTGATCGACACATTTAAGTTCTGTTTTTCTCTTAGTAGAAAGGTTTGTGGACATTTAAAAGGAGCAGGGGGGGGGGGGGGGGGGGGTGGAGGCACTCTTCTATGTATGAACACAAAATTCAACTTGACAGAACGGTTGTTTTGGAGTGTGGGAGACTGGGAAAAACTGTAATATTTTTGACATTTCTATCTCTAACTTTGAGTTCTTTGACCTAGGGTGTTCAAACTGCTATGAAAACTAGCTTCAAGTGTCTACTAATAAATGGAGTGGAAAATGCCCGTGGAACACAAACAGATAGCACATGATGTAATCTGACATACTAGACGTGGAATGTTGTAATCGACCCCATGGCTCGGCGCAGTTCTAATCAGAGGTGAGCAATTTACCAATTTCTGCTTGTCCATCTTCCATCCTCCACCCACGACCTGGGCACCATTCCGTCATTGTTGGTCCGTCCTTATTCGTAGTGTAATCATCCCTCCCTGTGTTTTTTGTTTTTTTTATAAGCGCTTCTGTCATCACTTCCGCCATCACGTCCGTCATCGCTTCTGTCATCACTTCCGTCATCAATCCGTCCCTCCATCGTCAATCCATAAAAACAAGTCATAGTCCAACAGATGAGAAACCAAATTTGATTAAAATGGTGGAGTCCATATGTCAGATTAACGGTGTCTAACAAAGAGTTTATAAAGCAAATATAGTTGGTGACCCCTCTAGATTGGAGCGTCAAACCTCAGAACTGTGATGCAGTCGTGCCAAACCTTTTGGCTGTGTGCATGCCTAAGAGTTTGATTGGATTTGAAATGTTGAAGCTAAGAGCTCAACACATTCAGTCATAAAGCAATCTTTGTAGCTGCTGATCGCTGTACTATAATGCTCAAGGACAGAACACACTTAACTATAAACGGCCAAGTACAAGAGACCAATATAGAAGTAGCCTGCAGTTCCATAAAACATACACACTACATGTCGCCTTGACACAAACAGAGGCTGCTGGTCTTGCCTGAAAGATGTACACATTAGAGAGTACTCGACTAATATGTGCAATATGGACTAAATGGCAACAGCAGCTGTAGAAAACTGTTCTTACAATAGATGATGGTTAAAAACAACATGCTGATGTCAGCTAATGTTGCCCTTTAGGCGAGAGCAGCTCACTGTTTTACTTCCTCAGTGATGGCCTGTGTGGTTGGTAAACAAGAAACACAAACAGTTCTATTCGTCTCAACTAACATGATGATCAAATAAAATGCAATGATGTCAACTAGATCAAATGCGCTAAAAGTAGGGCATCATTTAAGGATTCAATATTTACTGTCATTTTAATTAAAAAGTGTATGTAAATTTCTGTTTGTAAATGTTTTAAAAATTATATGAAACTCATGAACTCAGATGTGGAGTTAAGGCTATTGCATAAATAAAATAAAAAAAAAAGATCATTATTCCATGCTGGCAAAGGTTCAAACTGACCAGTGTTATAGATCGACTGTGTATTATACCGCACCATGCACAGCTTGTAGGAGTGTTATTTTGCTGTAGCAATATCCACTCTGAGCTCAGATCCACTAGCGTGTCTTTTGCTAAACAGGTGGCTACCTGCGTTGGCAGCCATGCTTGGCAGTGGCAGCAGTCTGCTCTGCCCCTTTCTTGGCTTTGATGAGCTGGCAGGCGAGGAACTGCAATAGCAGTAGCAGACTAGCCTATTTTATGCGAGAGCTCCAGTTTAGCAAGCAATAATTTTCAGATCATTTTGATTGTTGATGTCATCATGATGGCAAAGCCTGAATGAATTATCGATCAGCACTACTGCACTTGCATGCATAATGAATGCAAAACTATTAGCGCGGTAAAAAGGGATCATGGCATCACATGGAAGATTTCAGAGAGAATGATTGAAACAGTGAAGCGCTCCAATCACATTGTCTTTGCATTTTTTAACACCACTTTTCTGTTGACTGACTCAAAAAGTAGGCTGCTTCACTTGATGATGCCTGCATTTGAGTCAGTCTTGTTCTTTGGGACTACTGAAAAGGGATGATATATATTGTAATCAATCAAAATTTAATTATTGCTACACATTGTCGTGAATTTAGTAGACAAAATAGCTGCTGTAGTATCAAAGTGTGTGTTTGATTTGACCTATCATATCCAACCTTTTTCTAACCCTAACTCAAATGAGAATGGTATAATGAGGCCACACTGATTCTGGCATCACAATGTTTTGCATGGTTTTGTAATTTAAAAACATCATTAAAATTATCCCCAATACTCTGAAAGGATAAATTCATCTAATGGCAAAGGCTATTTGTGGGTTTTTGCCAATTTGCTTCGTTTCTTTGTGTTGAGCACCACTAACAACCCCCTCTCATGAAGAATCATTAACAACAACAACAAAATGGTAGCATGATGCCCCCTTCACATTTTCGCCTGACCCCTCACGTATGCCAGCTTAGAACCGGCCTTGGATTTGACATGACCCATGATCGCCCTACCTACTAGAAAGTCTGCATTGGCTCCTGGTTAAGCCATGCATATAGTAGAAAATTTCACTCCTCACTTTCAAAGCAATTCCTAACCATATATATCAGACCTTATCAATATCACTTCTTACTCACGATCACTGAGACCCATCTGCCTCCATACACCTGTCTGTTCCCGTCAGACAGGGGGGGGGGGGGGGCGCTCAGTGGCTCTAGATGGAATGCACTACCTCCTGATTTAAGAAATTCTGGTGCTATTTTCCATTTTAATTCAGGTCTCCAAACAAACTACAAATGTTTATTCGCCTTCATTTTATTTGATTTGATCTTGTTTTATTTTATACGATCTCCCAATGTTCTTATTTTATTGCTATATTGTTATATATTAACCCATGTAAGTTAACCTTGAGTGTTAGAAAGGCGCCATCAAATGAAATGTATTATTATTATAAAGGCATACAAAGAAACAACAATGACATAAATATGTTGTGTCTTAATCTTTTAACATCCTTTGCAATTTCAGTGATTCAAGTATTTTCTTGCAAAGAACAGCAAAAGTAATCTACAGAATCATCTTAAAACTTGCTGGCACCTGCACAAAAGGTGATTTAGTGTAGAATGGTAATATGATGCATTTAGCGTGAATTCTTTAATTTTAAGTCATGCCACAGCAGGTGGGATGATGAACAGAGGATTAAGGAAGACAAGATTAAATAAAGCCTGATCGGAAGTTCAACAGTGAAAAGCAGAATTCATCCTTGCAGTGGTGCTGGGCTGTTTAAAAACATAAATTGGCAGAGACAGCTTTTAGCTTAATCTACTGTAGCTTCTAATGTCAACTGAGATCTGACTTAAAACCTAGAAAACAACTCTAACCAGTATGTTACAGAAACGAGTTAGGGAGAAATCCTACAAAAACACTGTATAGAAAATGGGTTTTATGTGAATACTAATATTCTGATTCAGAAATGAGCTGTTGCCTAGCAACACATGCTGTGAGTGGAGGAAGTAATGGAGAACATCTGTTGAACAGTTTTTTCTTTTTAAAGTACGTGGATGGAATCTATGCAATATTAAGAACATTATATTTCTTCCTGTATTTTTTTACACGGCTAACAACATTGGTTTTGTTTCAGAAAATGATAAGATGGATGTAAAATGAAAGGCATGAAAAGTACTCTGAAGTACATAAGTGCATTAGTCAGTAGTCCTGAGGGCGATTTCACCATTTTTGCATGGGCTAAGGATACAACAATGATGATGAGTAATGTTTAGCTGGCCAATGTTAACATGATACAATGGAACATTTTTATAAATTCAATATATGCATACAAAAATAAAAAAATCTATGCATATTAAAATAATAAATAAAAAAAAAGGTTAGTGGTGCATTTGAGACCTTGGCCTTCATTGAAGAGTTTAGTGACCCAATCAACTTCTTAATACCACCTCTATCACACTAATATTCTGCTAATTAAAATATTAAGATAAGATAATAGAAGATTTGGCATCCATCCATCCATCATTTGGGGCGGAATCAAATGAACTCTTCGAGCCTCCACTGAACACCCACACTGTGCTGGGGTCTGTCACAAGAGTCCACGAATGGCCAAGTCTCAGCCACTGGTTTTGCAGCAACGTCACAAATTATAGTCCACCAAAGGGAATTTAATTGATGGATGATGCCTCATTTTTTCATCAAGGCTATTCGCCAACTTGACCAGATGTATGACAAAAGTTTAAAATAAATGAGTGCATTTAATATATTTTATTTTTCCAAATACAGTTCCTAAAGCAGGTATAAAAATCATTGCACGTATAAAAGATATCCAACAACAAAGGTTTAGAAGCAAAAACCATAAATCATAAATTACCATTCACAAAGAGTACAGAGCCTTTGAACAGCGACCCAACATTAAGTGCAAGAACTCACTCTGTTTTGTGCATTTTTTCACAAGAATTATTTCACTCAAAACTTTAATATTACTCCCTTCGTCCTGCATGTTATTCTAAATACAACCTAAACCTGGTTGTGAGGAAAAGTTGTAACCACATGGCCTCAAAGTTTAATGGAAAAGCAATTTCAAGTAGAACTGGTACAATGGACAAGGGGCTTTATATAGCCTGGGGAGAACATAACGATTTTGGAGTGGTTCTTGAAAGAGCACCAGAGGTTGTTGTTTTGATTTTTATTTCTTGACCCATCAACTTCATGGAATGAATTTAAAGACTTACAGCAAATCCAAGAAAAGTAGGGCTCGCCAATTCTCTATGGCCTGATTTTATTGTAAGTCAGCAGTGCAAACAATCACAAGCAACAACTTGTCTTTAGTGAACCCATCTCTGTCTGTCTGTCTGTCTGTCTGTCTGCGTCCGTCCGTCCGTCTCATGTATTTTCAATTCTTCATCTCACAAAGAAGACCACACAAGTCCACATATCTGTGGACCACAAATTTGGATGCCCTGGCCTATGTGAATGGGATGGCTTTTATTAGAGCGGAAATACATCACCAGGGATAGGGCTGAGTGAGGATTTGTAGTCACCTTAAGATGCTTTTGTTCTTAATTACACCCTCTGCCCCCTCGACACCCTTGGCAACGTGCTTTAAAGTGTGCTGCATTAAGTAAAATGGAACATGCCACTGAGGATATAGTGTACAGTGCTGCAAATCCATACTGATACCACGATAATCCTCTACGTGGGGCAGATAGAAGGAGAGTGAGTATACCGGAGAGCCGCAGTAACGGAGGAGGAGAGTGGGATCAGAACTCAGCATTCACCTCCAGAACTTGAAGTAAGCACTTTCCTTGCTTTAGATTCTGGAGTCCTGCCAAACCCTAGCCAAAGACCGTCTCACCTATTAAAAGGATTACATGCCTTGACATTTTGACACTTGTATTCATGGGGAAAAAAATTGCATCTTCCTTGCTTTCTTAGTAGGTTTGTTCCCTGGCAAATGAAATACCAGCTGAGGCTTTCCTAAGATCGCCAATGTACTCACAGCACTACTCTTACATCTGGGCCAAGCCTAGAAGCAAAATATTATCTGTGCAGCCATTAAAGTTTCCTAAAATAGAATTCATTGTAGTTTTAGTGCACTCGTTTGATTTCCTCCAGTAGTTGCAATGTCTTAAGGGTCTCTTTTTGTTTGGAGTTTGTCTGAAATTTGGAAAATAGACGCCACGTGCTTGACCGAAAGAAGGCTCTGTTTGGTCTGGATGGCGCTGCCACTTAATTAAGAGACTTGGATCTGGTCTTCTAAGCCCACCCCTCCCACCATCATCAATCAGATATTCCACCACGCTGCACAAGATAGCCTTGACGAGGCGTTGGACTCAGCTAACAGACCAGTGTTCTGCACTTAATATTGTACTGCAAAAAAATGATTGGACATGTGTGTGCTTGTATTAGATGAAGGTGCGTGCAGGTTCAGCAGTTTAATCTGTTTCGCATTACATTGACATGTGGACGGCATGTGCGCTGCGCACAGTGGCACACCAAATGTAATTTAAGATATTACGTTGGTCAACAGTTGGTATGCAGTTATTGTAGATCAGTGGCAAAGCAGCCTGTTTAAAGATTATTTGGATGCTAATTTTCCTAAAAATGATGGTGAATACAATGGAGTTTAAAGCCTTCTTAGTGAGATAATTATTTCTTAGCATGCTGCACACATCAGGGGTCATATCATTGGTGTAACTAAAACAATCTCACATGCTGTTTTCCTGCTGATGTGCGAAGAATCGAAATAATAAACTGTAGACAGGGATAATTACATTTTCTTGCCAGCAGCAAGACTGGCAAGTACGTTTTATTTATTTTTGTTCTTCTAATATTTGTTTTTGGACTCTTTGTGGCCATTAATGAGATTCCCAATTCAACTGTTTATCCCCTTTAGGGTTTTATAATTAAGTGCGTATACAAATGGAGACTTGAATAGCAGTAAATAAAGGCTCCTTGTCCAAAATCGATTTTTTTGAATGACTCAGATGAAATAATGCACAAAGGACCACAGCTAGTGAAAAGCCTTCCATACACACCAACACATGCAATTAACAAATGTGTTGTTGTTTTTCTCAAATCTCTGCTCATTATATTCCACCACACATCTATAACTAAAATAAAGATGTTCTAAATCACATTGAGTTATGGTAGTAGAGTTGAGTCTCCTGTCCTTGTTTTTAAAAGCTCGTCATGTGTACTTATTCAGATTGTATGTCCCTGTTGGTTCTCCACCAAGAACTAAGCAAGTTTCATTAAGGCATCTCTGTAAATAAACTATTGAATGTTATAGTGTTTTACTGACTTGGCCTATGCGTGTGATAAAAACAAGATGTCCAGATGTGTTTGTCAGAGTCATTTACTGCTTTATTTACCGTTGTAAGAACATCATCTGTAAATATTTAACTGCAAGGAAGTAATGCATTCTTGATACTTTTGTTGTTGTTGTCGTTGCATTAAATAATACCCAGAGGTTTGTTGAAATTTATTAGATGTGGCGCAGTCCTATAAAACTATCCACAAGACTCTGCAAAGTACTTTTCTATTTTATTTATTGTGCTCTCTGAACCACACACATCATGAACTGGCGAGACACTAAGATGCACAGTGATAAAACATTTGAACAAATAATGAATTTCACCCTGAATAACTCTGGATCATTTGGAAAAGTCACAATTGAGTGTTTTATAAATTAACGCTAACCTGGTTTGCATTTCTTTTCAACATAAGGGAAGACGCTTTAGAAAGGACACACACAAAATTTACAAGAAAATTTATCAATGATATTATTTAGGCTATCTTACTTGAGATTGTGAATATTAATATTTCGTAGCATGTGTTACATGTATAGCATATGTGTACATATCCATGGTGTGATTACATCACACGGCTTCTCCAACATAAACCTCATCCCTCTGCAGCACATTTTCATCTTAAAGTGGCACAAAATATATATATTTTTTCTAATAACTGGAAGCAAAGTAAAGAATATTTGCATTTGGTGTGCAATATGTCCAATGTAAATGAGCACTGTCTTGACATTTACAAAAGTACAAAACAATGTTGAGTGGGATGGAAAAATGTGTACTCTAAAAGAAGCAAACATTAGGCAGCAGCTCACCTCACTAAAGGTGAAAAATAAAAATAGAATGTTTGTGCGAGCTGAAATTCTCATGAGTAGCATTAAACTGAAACGCGACGAAAGAGTGAGTTGAGTGTTTTTGTTGTTGTTTTAAAGCCAGATGGACAGATGGTCATGACCCGAACAGAACGGGCTCCCATCTCTGAAAAAAATAAAAATAAATAAATAAATAATACATGTTGTCACAGTTAATGTCTTCTGTATTATTTAACACTGATTTCATAATGAATGTATTTATTTTAAAATGCTTGTTTAAGTTAATTATGTACAAGGAGACTTTCAACAATATTCAAACATAAACTTTTGGATCATTCTGTCTGCCCTAACCTGAACCTCTTGCCACACTCCAACTTGGTTGTTAATTATGTCACCATGTCCATAATTGAAGTAAGCAGTTCACTTGTATAATTGATGACAGCTTCTAAATTTTGCTACCTGAATGCTTTTTAACCTCTCCTTGAATCCTGTTAGGGATTAATTCCAAAGCAAGACTGCAATCAAAATAAAATATCAGTCGCAAGCATGTGAAACAGCTACAGTCTGATAAGTATTTGTTCCAAAATACTGTATTGGCCCGAATATAAGACAAGTTTTTTTTCATTGAAACAAAAAGGTGGGGTGGTCTTACATTCGGGGTCTAGACAAAGGCTTTTTTCAAACTTGAGTCTTGAAAAAGGGGGTCGTGTTATAATCGGGGTTGTCTTATATTCGGGCCAATACGGTAATAAAGTCAAAGTCTGCTTTATTGTCAATTTCTTCACATGTCAAGACACACAAAGAGATCGAAATTACGTTCCCACTACCCCACGGTGACAAGATATAGTACACAATATACATACAAGTAAACAACACAAAAAGTAAAAACAAGAAGGCACAAACAATGAATAAATAAGAGTGAGGAATAAATAATAAAAAAAAATAAATAAAAAAACATAATAAATAAAAGAGCAAAAACGTAACGCTCATTTAAGTGCATATTTACCAAATGTAGTGCACTAAAGTTTCTTGACAATCGCATGTTGCCTCTGCTAGAACAACTGAACTGGCACCACTCATAATAGCTCAATTAGGTTTTACTGGTTTGGACATTCCAAGAATGTAATAGGAAGCACACTGACAAAGTGGCAATGTGATATCAAACACCTTTGGCAGGTAGTTGAAGTTTGAAGAGCCAGACATACCTGCTGCCTAATTAGAGTGGCAGCGACATTACCGCTGTCTGTTTAAAGGCTGTTCGCCAGTTTGCCAATGTTTTCTTGTTCATCATTGCGCACGTTCCGGTCATCTGACAACATCTGTTGGGTTGGAAGAAGATTAGCTGCTTGATTTTCCCTTATTTATTTCTTTAGTGTCATTGGAGCCACCTGCATCCTATCAAATATGACTTTAACATAGTAGCTTAATGTTAGAGGGAACGTTAACCCCAATATTTTCTTTGTAATAATGTGTTCTGTGCAGTTCCGTGCAAAATCCACCTGTTTTCATCCATTTTGCCACTTGCTGTCATCTGAAAATGACATCACAGTTGCCTGGTCTCATCCAATCAGGGCTCACCAGTTTTCAGAAACTTGTCCAGAGCGCTTCCATCAAGCCAAGACTTATTATGTTCACGTGAGTGAGTGGTGCAAAACGTATCAAATTTACATTTTTTCTCCATCCTGTCTACTTTGTCTGAAGAATGATTCCGATTGTTTTGTTCACTGAGGGATGAAGCGTTATTCCATTACGTTTGACAAATATCTCCTGCACTTGATCACAACATGATAGAGTGAAGGCTCTCCAGGCTCTGTGAGCTAGGGGAACTTGTGCCAGGCGGGAAACGTTGTCTTGTCAGCACTAATTAAAGTCTTCAAAAGTGCAGCATTCCAGGAGTGCAGTGTCAATCGTTTTGAGGAGTGTCTGACAGGGTCAACTGACGTCTTATGCAGTATGTGCACTTTTGATGCTGCAGACTCACACAGGATGTGCCATTAGTGCAAACCGCCTAAATGTTCACAGGACCTGCCTGTGACTTCTGAATGTCACTTGGCATTCTTACTGTACTTTGTCTGCGTACTCAATAGAGAAAAGTCAAAATAGCGGGTGCATGCTTTGCTTTTGTTTGCTATGCAATCCCTCGAGCGTTGCCTGGAGCGCAGAAAAGGAGAGTAACAGAAGAAAAAAAGAGATTTGACATCATTAGTCAGTCTGTTTACCAGTGGTTGTGTTATGACTATCTTTGTTGACAGTTCAGCAGCTGAAAAGAGGTCAATGCACTCACCATCATCCAACTTCTTTTGCTCAGTCCCAGCAGCTATTGAAAGTTGACTGTCGTTTACCTCACACCGATCCTACATCGTAACATTAAAATGTTTCGCTTACGTTTGGTTCGACGGCAGCCTAGCAGGTCTACAATGCCCCTGATTCTGGGAATTCATACACCTATTCCTTATAGTCCAATGGAAAAAAAGTACCGTCAGTCTCACCCACTTAGCTATTTGAATACCATTTAATTTGGAGAATTCCTTGCAAGCACAATAGACACCCACACAGAAAATTATTGCAACAACACCAATTATGAGACACAGTTATTTATACATACTTATTACATTGAAAGATTGCTCTGTACTCAGTATACCTAGTAATTTCCAAGGATCAAATACATATGTGCACCTGCCCATCCTAATGCACATTCATCATCTTGACAGTTGACACATCAATTAAGAAGAATAGTTTTATGTCGTTGACCTTGGTAACCTTTTGTCTGTAGAGATTATCTGATTTACTGACTAACACCATTGCTTAATGGCAAAGTACCTCTCTCCACTGCTGCTACTGTACAAATTGTTATATTTAAGTGGGTCAACACAAAAACTTTGAGAACTCAAGTTACCAAAGGCTTAAAGCGACACACAGGCAAATAGGAAGGCAAACAGCTTACCCCCCCCCCCCCCCCCCTATCTTGCTTCACTCTCTCCCACACTGGATTAAAGGGAGATAGAGAAGTTAGTCATGGAAATGGAATGATTTATTTAAGACAGGTCGCTCTAGCAGGAGTGAGCACAGTCCCCGGGGACACTCTGTTTTCTGTGTGCTGCTCTCTCTCACTCTCATTGCACACATATTTTACATATGTATGTCCTAAGGAAAAAGCTAATAAAGATCTTATGTGCCGTGATGAATGTGTCTGAGGTGTTATTACTCATATCCGTCAGACTGATTTACTGTCATCATGACTCATTTTTGTCAATTGATGCACTGTTCACGTTTCATCTCTTTGAGCTTGTATTGTTTATAGGCTTATAATTGAAACGCAATATCTTTACGGGGAGAAGGTGTGCTGGACAGCGATTGCCTGGCAACCGGTCCAGAATGGACCCTGGACTGGGTAAATCAACTGAGATAGATTTCAGATTGCATGCAGCCCGAATGAGGAATAGCGCGAGAGAAAATGGATGAATGAAAGGTTTCCTGGAGTGTAATTTGTCAGAGATTTATCATGTCTACTCAGGGATTTTCATTCTATGATTTTTTTTCTCCTTTTTTAATGAACATGGCTGTTTTAAATACGTAAATCAAAACAGGGAAAGGTATGAAGCACTAACTTCAATGTCAAATATGACCCAGTTGTATTTTCACTGTCTTTATCAATGGATTCTTGAATTAAACCATGTTCATTTGAAGTTTGATGAAAGTATTAACTTGCATCATTACCAGTTTTGAATGGACTGGTACAAACTGGCAGAACACCTCCCCATCAATGTCAGCTCATCCATTGCCCCACAAAGTAAAAAAAAAGTAAGGTCATGCCATTAGCTTGCAAAGTTTGAAATGATCTGCCCTACTAAATCTGACCTTTGCTGTTTTATTTAATTTCCTTTATTTATTTATTTATTTATTTATTTATTTATTTATTTATTTATTTATTTATTTATTTATTTATTTATTTATTTATTTATTTATTTATTTATTTATTTACCCATTTTACCCTAATATGTGAGACACTTTTAGCATACAGGTTTGCAAATAGCATCCTTTACTTTGTGTCTCAATTGTTTTGTTTTTGGGTTCTGTTTTACATTTGGTTTATTTGGTTTTATGTCTTGCTTTGTTATGTTGGTATGATGGCTCGTAATGATGGGTATCATTTTTCCTAATGCCAAGGTCACCTAACTTTGTGGGCTATAATATTTATCCCTCCTACTAAGTACTGCACTTGTTCAAACAATACTCCAAAAGTGAACAGCCATTTATAACTTACTCTGACAAAAAGTCATTGTCTTAGATTATTTCTTTTAATTTGGTTGAAAACTTTCATTTGTCCTGCTATCTATTTGTTGTCATTGAAACATTTTTGGGAATATGACCACACGAAAACTTTTAATCATAGCTCATTGTTAATATAATTTTTATTTAATTCCAGGTTATCTAGAAATGTCATTTCACCCATTTCTTCCCCATTATCACATAACCTATGACCTTTTAACACATCCACTCACAAGTGCTGCCTTTGGCATCGTTATCACCACTGCGTAAGTAATTGTAGTGGAGATTTTGTGGCGTTTGCAGTCACAGATGTTAATTGGTTTATAGTACATATCTCGGAGAATATCCTGTTTTTCCTCGGAGTCTTAAAACCTTCTGCAGTACGCTCCTGATGTATGTTTGTGTGTCGTGTGTGAATTGTTTGTTTGAATGATTAAATTGACAAGTGTCGCTGGTGGCATATGATGTCAACTGCAGTTCATTATTGTTAATTGCATAAGTGATTTGATGACAAGATGTAATCAAACACCGCTAATGTCAAGTTTGTGTGCTCTTGCTGCCGGAGCCTGACAGAAATTATTTGGTGGCGGGAAAAGGTGAGAGTGGCACCTTAGCACCACTGTAAATTCATGCTCTCTCTAATCATACTGATGAAAGCTATTATGAAATTATTCTCCTAATCTTGAGGCGGTTGGATTCACAAGAATACTTCAACTGCGTGTTAGTGTTGGCTCGTGAGTGAACGATTTGTCCAACAGAACGATTCTTTTCAGTGAACAAGAGTGAACGAATCGCTTCCTAAAGTGATTGGTTCTTTTTTCATTTCATATGACTTCAACCAGAAGATGTCGGTAGTGCGCATTGAAGCTGGTGCCACCTCGCCGTAAAACAAAACGAAGAAGAAAATGACGTAACTTCCCGTTCACCAACTGAATGGAGCTGTGAGTGAATGAGTCAGTGAGTGAGTGATTTGGATTTCCAGTTCAAAGGGTCTGCAAAAGCATCAGAACTGATCACACTTTTTTACTGAAATGAAGACAAAAGAAGCATGGCTGACAGAAAGGAGAGAAAGGATGATCTCACTCACACCCCTGACTGACTCATACTGGCTGCTTGTCAAATTAGCACTATGTAGGTTACTCTTTTTCATGGTTGTCCATAATGGATGTGACAGACTTGCCAAGTGTGTGTCTATTTTTCTTTTGGTGCTTTCTCAGAGGAATTTGTGGGGGGAAAGAATTACCTTACAAATGACCTTGAGTAGTAGTCCATTTACATGTACAAAGTCAATGAACACCTCTAGAAAAATGCCATCAATAGATATTTTACGTAGTTTGTATTTTCACCAGCGCATTCATTAAATTGTGTCACTACATTAGAAGAATAACATATCTAATCTGGTTGCGTAATAGATTTTCTACTCGTTAGTAGGCATGGCTATTAGCATTTGAGCACAGCATTAATTGAAGTTAGAGCGTTGTCATTGTCAGCGATAGGTATTTCAACAACAACTCTTGCTATTTGGCTTGAGTCTTCCTCTAAATTGTTCCGGCAGCACTATCAGTCCACAAATTGATATTAGCCTCACTTTCTCTTCTTCTTATTGGCTGACATAAAGCTCCCTAGTTTACATCATAATGCCAGAGAAAATAGGGACTAGTGTCTATTGCTACAACCTTAAACTAGTTTACTAGCTATCGTATGTAGTTAATAATGAACTTGTTTTTTAACATTGTTGCAACCAACCTCCTTGGTCCGCGTTCCGCCGTCCCACTGCATTGAGTGGATTAAAATTACTCAAAGGAAACATCAAAGTTTTGATGTTGATCATTGATTATTGCAACTTGAAAAAAAAAGCATGACAGAGGTTCAGCTCCTTTCATTTTTTTTATTCCGCGCATAGTTTAGAGTTTGTCTATTATGTGTTCAAAAGAAATGTTTTTGTTTGTTTTAGCACTTACCCTAGTGCTTTAAAGAGCTATGGCGAATATAATTTTAAAGTGGTAAGGATGCACATGTTAAATGCTAATTAATTAATTAACATGTTAAATGTTAATCGTTAGAAGCTTGACGCCAACTCACAGCTTCAGCTTTCTCAATTAGAATCTCAGCTCTGACCTTCCTGTGTGCAATTTTTGTAAAATCATTTTTTTCCCCCGCAAACTTCCAACCTCCTCACACAGCCAAAAACGTGTAACATCTTTGAATACTAATCACTGCTGGGTAGTAAGAATGAGGAACAGCAGTAAGCCTGGTTCTTAAGCACAAGAGAAAAAGAAGATGGATGCTGGAAAATTGCCTGCACGCACTATCCCTGTCATTGCATGTGACAGAGAATTGGTTGAAGCAATGACAAGAAAAAGAAAATCTACAGCTGCAAAGGTAGCTATATAGTCAACCACTGAACAAAGCATTCTCTCTCTTCTGGCCCGATGCTGCTAAAACATCTGAAGATGAATCCTACTGTCAGAGGAACAAACAGAAAATATAGAATTAAGACTACAAATAAAAATCTATTTCATATCCTGGTGTTATATTGCGGGTGAGTCATAAGGTGTTGTTGTGAAGCACCTCTGATGCCTTATTTTAACTGTAGTCTTAACTCTTCATAGTGCATGTGCACAACACATGTTGTTTATAATGACTCACAGCAAAAGGGGATTGCTGGTGACCCGAGGGAAGCATCCTCTTCCAGTTCAGTGCTCCATCATCACCATTTTCAGCAGTGGCCATGGTGCTTGGTTCGTGCAGGCTATGTACATGTTTCCTCACAAACAGCTGTTTTCTGAAGAGTTTTTCAGCATGCAATTAGTTGTGGGTGTATTGCATTTCTGCCTGTGATACTGTTGGTTAAAAGTACACTAATTGCTTCACTGAGCTGAAGCTACCACAGAGTTGTTAGAGGATTAGAATCATCCTCAAAAAGGAGTCACTTTTGTACTACTGCAGCAAAGAAACTATAACAACGTTGATTCTGGCTAAAATAAAAGCGCACATAGTACCAGAGTCATAGTGTAGAATACTAATCAGATACAGATGAGGCAGCGCAATGGAGTTACAATGAATGCAACAGAGTCGGGTCGCGGGGTCAGCAGCTTCAAGGGGGACGCCCAGACTTCCCTCTCCCCAGCCACTTCGTCCAGCTCATCCCGGAGGATCCCAAAGCGTTCCCAGGCCTGCCGAGAGACATAGTCTCTCCAGCGCGTCCTGGGTTGTCCCCAGGGTCTCCTGCCGGTGGGACATGCCCGGAACACCTCCCCGGGGAGGCGTCCAGGTGGCATACACTGGTCGACTCAATAAGAAAGCCAGAAACATCAGTACTGATCTCACACACGCACATTGCATTTTGACCGCTCAAACGTAGAGACTTGATTAGTGTTTATTATTTAGTATTTTATTTTTGTCTTGCATTTTATCTATATTTTATACTGTCATATATACTATATGTATGTGCATGACCTGGCATGTGGAGCTGCCAAACTGATTTTCACACTTAACACTGCGTTAACAGTGACAATACAGGAATTCAATTCATCCTGATAAGATGCCCGAGCTACCTCATCTGGATCCTCTCAACGTGGAGGAGAAGCGGCTCAACTCCGAGTCCCTCCCGGATGACCGGGCTTCTCACCCTACTTCTAAGGGAGAGCCCGGACACTCTGCGGGGAACCTCATTTTGACCGCTTGTATTTGGGATCTTGTTCTTTCGGTCACGACCCATAGCTTGTGACCATAGGTGAGGGTAGGAGCGTAGAGTGAATACGTGTGTGTTGTTTGATGGTGCCTACTAGAGGGAAAGCGTTGGATCATCATAATAAAATCAATTAACAGCAATATTATTCATCCCAGTCATTTCACCATGCTCCAAATATATATACATATATATATAAAATGACACTGAAATGAACCCATGACATATATTTATATGTGGCTTTGACTATGTTTGTGCAATCACTGCTGTCCTAACTACTCATAAATCGTGTAGAGAGCTAACAAAGTGTTGACAGGTTGCAAAATGTGAGCTGCGAGTCGTCTAAATATGTGCTTTTACATTAAGTCTTTGATTTTTTTTCAGGCTGAGAGGTTTCTCAACGCTTTTTTGAAATAAATTTGGCCACAGCGACTCCCTGAGAATCTATCCTTCCCAGTCTTTCCTCTCTGTCATCTTACATGTCCTCCATGACAACAGATAAATCTCAGCATCAGACCAAGGCTTGTAAAAGATGTCACTGCTGTACAAAAATGCTACGTCTGCAACGTGGCCAGACCACAGGGATTTCACTGAACAAAGTCCAACATGCCTGTTTGTCCCACGAGCGTTAGCCTAACCTCTTGTTCATCGATCTTGAGGGTCAGATAACAGTGATGCAGAGAGTTGACAACAAAGGGCACTAATGCGCCAAGAGAGGAAAAAAGCCACAAGGGCGTGAGGCTTCGACATGTGAAAAGCGAAGAACTGTTTGGCTGCAGTGCCCTGTACTCACAGCAGCAGTAATAATGGAACATGAGTGCTCAGGGCCCAGGTGGTCGTGGAGCCTTAGCAGCAAACATCTCCAGGCGGCTCATGATGAAGAGGGACAGACAGCACAGGGATATTCATATGAGGGGCTGGGAATGCTAAGTGTCCTGGCATGGACACGCGTCTTACTGTGTTCTCATCTTTATTGCAATTCATTCAGAGTTGCTATAATGGTAAGAATATTTGACCTACGACAATTTTTTGGGGTATAAACAAAAAAGTACCCCCCCCAAAAAAAAGGGTGTGACCACCACAATTCTACTGTCAAACGATTGCATTGCAAAAATTAATAACTAGCGATTGCTCAAATCCTACAACTGGAGCCGAGAATAATCAGTGGTTAGGTTTCTTGTTTTAGTACTTTTGTGCACACCGACATTCATATTCATACCGTGGTTATGCAAGAGTTGGTATCCTGATGATCGCATGTTCCTCTCGAGCAAGGATGTGGGCCTCACCCCGAAGCTTTTAAGTTGCCCATCTCTACAGCCATGAGTCATCATGTTAAATACACGGACTGTACACACAGCGTTATACTTCTGCTTCTGGGGGAAACTACTACACCAACCTTACTTGTGCCTATATTATGCTATTTTCTCTGTGGTGTCATTTTATTCCGCTGAATTATTCGTTCTAAATATTGTAGTTGTCATTTTTGAAATGGTGAGGTTACACAAGAGAGGAAACCAACAAGAGATGCAGACAAAACTCCTCAGGTGGAATTATCAAGTTATTTTAAATCAGACTTCATAATATAGCTATCAAGATGATTGTCACTGTCATTGCCTGAATTTCAAAGTTATGTTAAGTTCAAGTTTGACTCTCCTTTTGTGTAATGGAAACCGATTTATTGAATGATACCGTATTCTCCTTTGTCCTATAATGACCATTGGTTTCAATTTATTATATAAGTAAACATATTCAGCAGCTTTTTAAAAATACAATACAAGTCACTCCTTAAGGGCATCGGCAGTAGCCTATACAGCATTTTTACAGCTTGTTTAAGGATAGACCACTGATTTCCTGCAAGGATGTGAATTTAAAATTACCTGGGCAAGCTTTTTTTGTGCTTTAGTCAGATTTCTCTTGGAAGTAGACCTGAGCTTAATAAGCAATGTAATAACCCGACGCATAATTACATACAAATGTAGTCAATTCAAAATGTCTTTTAATGGACATAGATATATACACTTAGTCCATCAAACTGCGCATTATCATGCTATGGATGAGTAAAAGGACAAACTTATTAATTTTTACTGTATTTCCTGGTCAACTTGGAACTTTGAAATACTTGGGCTCATATTTTGGCTCCCTCATATGACCTCAAAAGTATAATCATGTCACCAGTTGTTTTGTGAACATCGCCGGAAGTGTGTTTTTTTGTGCTTGTTATTTCATACCCACTAAGCTTGTTTGCTGTTTATCTATGCAGAAGCTGAATGTGCCCCAGAAGAATCAAAGATGGCCTAATGGAATGTATGCGGCATGGTCTTTGAACTATGGGACTTTCTATCTTGTTTTTTGTGTGTATGACATAAGACACTTTGGGACTGTATACTAAATGATGTATAAGTTCACTTCATTTACCATTTTAATCATATTTGTTGGACTACTACATGTTTTGTTTTTCCAGAGAGGTGTAATGACTCAATTCCATGCATCCATCCATCCATCCATCCATCCATCCATCCATCCATCCATCCATCCATCCATCCATCCATCCATCCATTTTCTATACCGCTTGTCCTCCCGGGGCATGCTGGAGCCTATCCCAGCAGTCATCGGGCAGTAGGCGAGGAACACCCTGAACTGGTTGCCAGCCAATCGCAGGGAACACGGAGACAATCATCCACACTCGCACTCACACCTACGGGCAATTTGGAGTGCTCAATCGGCCTACCAAGCATGTTTTTGGGATGTGGGAGGAAACCGGAGTGCTTGGAGAAAACCCTCATGGGCACGGGGAGAACATGCAAACTCCACGCAGGGAGGCTCGGAGGTGGAATCGAACGAGCACCCTCCTCACTGTGAGGCGGATGTGCTAACCAGTGCGCCACAGAGCTGCCCCGACTGATTCCATTCAGACGTAATTTGTAACTGTCATCAAGAAAAGCGAATTGGGATTCACAGTGTAATTCCAAGATGTACCATTAACATATTGGTTAATTTTCATTTATACCACGGGATGCTAAAATGTGGACCATAATTGCGCGCAGTTTGGACACCCGTGGTAAAACGCGTCAGTCGCTCTGTCCCGCACAGATTGATCACTACTCGCTGAGTTTCCAATCTTAACACTTGTGTTTTTGAGTGCTCCGTCACAAGAGGAAAAAAATGTTGGTGCATTTGTTTGTGTTGCTCGCAAGGGCGTGCCAACGTCAACGTTTACCGGCATTGTGTGAAGAGAATGTGAGACAAGATCACAAAAAAAGCCAAAAGCATCCCCCAGGGCATCACTCTAGTTTTCACCGGGCTCAGTGTGGAGGCGAGGTCTCTGCTTTTATGAAATGTCAGTGAACTAGACAACTGCTCATTCTATCAAAAGACTGGATGTACCAACAGTGAAGAGAAAGCTATTTGCACTGTAAGGACGGCATTCCAAATAGGATGCCCAAGCACAATATCAGACTTGGTGTTGTATCTTGACTCAGTTACAATGTGGGATTATGATTGTGTTTGAGTTTTAAGTATCTACTTGTATGGTGGGTTTCGATATCTAGTCACAAGAATAGATTAACTGCAAGTCAGGCAACACATTAGCCCTCAGGGGCTAAATATGCATGTGTTTTTTCAAATTTATTGATAGAAGGATTTTTTAACCATTTTTGCATTTTTTTATGTTTTTATTTTTGCCACTAAATAATCACCATTCATCCCGATTTCATTTCATGTATGGCTTTCACCTGACTTGTCAAAATGGGAATAGTTTGAAGCAATTCTGCTTATCTAGTCCCGCCACAATTTCATCCAAGGATTTACAATGCCTGACACAATAAGAACACTTTGATGAGATTTTCCTTTGTCTTTCCCATTATTGAATGTTCTTGAAGGTTATGAGATTGTCAGTGTCTTTTGTCTTTTCAGTCACGAAGTCTAGATTAGTAAGGGTTCATTTAGTTCAGGGTTCAGTCGTGGCCTGCGAGGACCCCGGCCGGCCCCAACTGCTCACAGCTCATCCTTCTCCATGCCTGCCACACATTGTTTGTCCATTTTCTTTTTAAGTTCATACACTATCTCCTGATAAAGCATGGACATCATTACTCTGGTCTCGCTATTGTCAGTCTTTAACTTTTTCATCAAGGCCAGAAGATCCTCGTTGCCAAGGAAACCAGTCACTATTTTTTCCTGTTTTCTGTATACTTACAGCACCGTGAGGGTCAAAGAGAGCAATCCGAAAATGATAATAGGGAAGACATATACATCTTCCACATCTTCTGTTTACAGCACACCAAGACACAAGACACACCATTTGCTATACTCATCCATTATGTAGCCTGCCAGAGATAAGGTCTGATCAATTGTGTGAAGGTCCTGCATTGAGTGATTGTTCGGCAGCGCTAGTGCCTATTCCCGCCCTCACAGAGCAGCTCCCAAGGAATTTCAGAGTTGCAGACATTTTTATTTCTGTGGTTAAGTTATTCCAGTATTTAACACCTGCCACTGATGGGCTTTGTATGGTGCTATTAATCATCAAATACATCAACATTCCTCCGAGAAGTTTTCTTGCCTTAGTTTGAATAAGTTCTGTACGTGCTGAGGCATTTGATTTT
Organism: Syngnathus typhle; assembly: GCF_033458585.1. Lineage (NCBI taxonomy): Eukaryota > Metazoa > Chordata > Actinopteri > Syngnathiformes > Syngnathidae > Syngnathus > Syngnathus typhle. Next base: position 11,484,324 of record NC_083741.1, on the reverse strand, counting down.
TGGGGAGTTTATACATGTTTATTAATGAAATATATTTACTAAAACCATGTAGTTTGAGTATTTCAGCATTCAGAAAGAGATCAATTGCGTTGAACTGTTAGGTTTACCGTGTTTATAATTTGTATTTTCAAGTGGCTTTGTCCAAATCACAGCATTGCGTCAACGTTCACGAACTCATACGTATGTTCCGTAAAATATTTTTGCCACCATTCCATTTGAAGCCTCATTCGCCGCAGCATCATCAGTCATTTTGGGATGATTAAAGAAATCATAAACCACACGAGTGTCTACCACAAATTAATGTTAAGTTAAAATCTCACATTTAGACATAATATAGCATCATACAGAGATGGTATTTGACAGTCTTTGAGGGCTGATTACTCGAAATTAGAACAAATGAATGACTGCAAGGACAGTACCAATTAAAACTAATAGATTAATCGCATCCCCTTCTGGAGGAACTCTAATGAGGGAATGGATGACTTGTGAAATTAAATAGTCAGCATCTAATCTCCACGTTTAAAGTCCAAATGCCAGACGCGAAACGATAGATGATAATGCAGCTAATGGATCACTATAAATACATTATTCCGTGAAATTTGCACTGCTCCTCATAAATATAGACCGCAAGTATGTTAAGTTGACAAAACATGGGAAAAAAAGCTGAAGTGATGAAGGAAATTTTGGAATGTGAAATATATTGAAGGCATTTCAGGTTCCAGAAAGAACATTTGTCTGTTTTTGATGAAGTATTTTTAACAATACTGATTCAAATATATCATGTAGGTGTTGTTTCTGTTTGTCTTTTCTTATGCTTTTCTCCTTCTTGCAGTGTTGGCGTACGGTGGCTGAACATTCACAGAGCTGCTTTAGGGCACACCTGATTCCCTTTGCCATACAACTCCTCCAGAAAAGCCTGACTCAGACTCACCACTCTGCCAGAAAATTCCTTTGAGTTCAGTAGTGCTTACATTTGTCTCCTTTCTGGTTTATCTCCAGTGAGCTATTTTTTATGTTGTTTTATTATTATTACAGTTTTGGCTACCTGCTGTCTCAGGGCTTGTCGGTTTGCCTACTGCTTCCTAACCCTCTACTGCTGTCTCCTGCAGAGACGTTTTCCTGCCTTCCTAGTTTACCTTGATTTTAGACTTCAACGATTTATCCTGTTTAATCTAATTGCTACAACCTTTGCTTTCATTTGGTCTGCTCGTTTTTTTCTCTGTAACAGCTTGCTGGGATCACAGTACTGAGTGACTGCTTTCTGATCTACAACAGAAAAAGCTGCAAATGAGTGCTGGCAAAAAAAAAAAGAAGTTGAATTTAACATTATACAAAATGTCTTGTCAGAATTATGACTTGTAAAGAGGTATAATAATTTGACACATGAAGCCGTCCTGTGTTGCAAGTGGTTTGAAAACGAAAGATGGATGACAAACAAATAATCCTTGATTTGTATTTTCTTAAGGTCCTTTTAATTATTCCCATCTGACCAAATGTCTATCTAATATATATCTATAGCTATCAATATATATATATATATATATATATATATGTGAGATATATATATATCTAAGGTATGATAAAAAAAGAAAATCTGGTGATATTCGCTAATAATTACTAAGAGCTTTAAAAAGGATCAGTTGAAAATAATTCCTTAGGGAGCGCTGACAATGGGAATGTACTTATTCAACACTCTTGAGCTGCAAGAGATCATCATGTATAAGATGTCATTCAAATCTGTATAGTTAATTTGCCATAAAGCACTAGTCTAGCAGAATGACTGAAAATTGCGATGAAAGCTCTGCAGTTGCAGTGGAGCAAAAACAAATCCTATTTTGTCGTCACATCGTGTAGACTGCACCTAACACCAAGTACAATTAATCCAATTAACACTCAACTATTAACATAGAACAAGAAAGCCAGTAAGAGGGCCAATAAAAGTGTGTAACTGGAAAAATGTATTATAGAAATGTTCTAAAAGACTTCAATCATCAGTATTATAAAAATGCACCACTAATGCTTTGCATAATTCTAAGTAGTGCTCAACCACTCATGCTTAAGCAGACCCAGAGTGACATTTTTTTTTTTAGGTAATGTAATGTGCATTTACTTCACGGTACACCTTTATACCGACTCCGCTCTGGACGGCGTTACAGAGCGCTGTACGCCAAAACCAGCAAACACAGCTTCGTCCCCCAGGCTGTCGCTCTGATGAACTCACACCACTCATGGAGACTCAGCAACATCACTGTGCAATAATATCCTGCTTTCGCCACTTAAATGTGGTTAGTTACCTGAATGTTGTCAGTCATTTAAATGTTGTACAGAGGCTGAGAGTCAAATTCCCTGTTTGGCATGCACAAACTTGGTCAATAAAGCTGATTCTGATTATGTTCCTTAATTAAGTTCCCAATCATGGTAGGCTAAGCACTAAAGTGGCAAGCGTTTCACTTCACTAGGTTCTTGTCGCTCGTGCATTGCTTTTCTTGAGAAATATCATTAATTAGCACCAAGAATGGCCAGCATTTTCTGCCACCTGAATGGCCTTCTAAATCCAGTGGAACAACAATCTTGATAGTTTTGTTAAGGGTGTGGTAATATAAAGTTTTCAACCAACCTTCCATGTGGCTCTTTTGGACATGTAATCGGTTGTATTAGTGTATTATTGTACGCAAATACAATATCAGCGTTTTCCTTTTAGATAACAAAGCCTCGAATGCTATTTGCTTTTGCTTCCACAGAGGATATTAAAGTACACAATCTGATAGAGATAGAAAAAAAAAATCTCTGATGAAGAGGCTTTGCCAATCATGTACAGCTTTGTTGTCTGGAAAAGACAAGCATCACTAGCCTCGAAGCACAATTAATTACCCCCTCATATTTTGTCCAGAGGGAAGAGCTTAAAATACATTTTGCTGTTCAGTACCGCTGATTTCTGGGGACCTTATTGGTTAAGCAAAGAGCAATTGAAGATTGACAGCCTCTGGTTGTACAAATCCCGTTAATATAAATGTTTCATTTACATATTGTCAATTTGAGCCATCTCTGGGGCTTTTCGTACCGGTTGCATAGTCTCCCGCTGCTTCTTTCCTGGTATACTTTGATTCCCTTTTGTACTTGAAAGCATGCATCTTTAAAGCGACATCTTGCTTTTTTTAATCATTTCAAATAGTTTCCGTGTGTCGTAATATGCTTCTGCAACATGTCTTGGTGTGAATACTCCAAGGATCGCCAATCACAATCCACTTTATAGCCCATTTTAAGCCTCCCTGTACTTTTCTATGAGGCAGCGGTCCATCCTGCCACTGTCGAAATCGGCTCTATCATGGACCAATGCGGAGAACCTATTTCTAAGATGTTTGCCGAGTTCGGGGATTGAATGAGGCAAGCAGCTTCGACTTGTGAAAGCGGAGCACTGAGTGTGGGAAATCAAAATGAGGACCCATTGAATATTCTTAAAAAGACTGCCATACATAGGTCCCAAGCAATAAGCTAAGAAATAATTAATAATTGGTGTTACTATCACTAAGGATGTATTCAGACCAGAAAAATATTTTAGTTTTAATTTAGTTTTAAGTTTTAATTGCTGATTACGCTGGGAAACATTGTGCTGATTCTGATTCTACCATTGTTTTCTTTGTTTACTAGTACATCAGGGTCTCATGATAATAAAAATAATAGAAACATGTACGTGTTTTGTCAGCATCAAAAATGCATTAAGGCAATATAAAGCCATCATTGATTAAAATTTGCTGTTCGCCACTGGTTTTGTCAGTTTCTGGACAAACACCAAATATTTTGACCTGACCCTGAGAGTTGTATTATTTATTTAAATCAGCATCAATAAACTGCTGTAACAATGTAGAAAGCTTCTCTAATCAAAACTAATCAAGCTTTAATGATGTATTCATGTAATGATGTATGCATTCCCTTAGTGACGGGTTTTAATTCTAGCAAATATAACCCAATCCCTTTGAAGATGTTGAACGCCAAGGGCATCATGAGGAGACAAAACTGCATCCATCACTTCCTCTGTCATAATCCGTCCCCCACATGTTTGAGGTTAAAGTGGATTTATACTCAAATTACATCCACCGCTATTCTCTCCATCTCCAGTCTGTGCATCGCCATTAGGGTAGCGCTGCTCGGCTCATATGCACGCTAAAAATGGATTTAAGCACCATTAGTTTATTAGGCGCAAAATGACATTATCTCCTCTCGATGTGAACTCCATTTGGAGATAAATTATGCCACGGCAACACCGCTTGATCTGTCAATCAATTCATTTATCAGTTTTTCTCCCCTGGGTATCACCCATTCATTTCATGATTTAAATGAGTGTAAGTGGCTAATCCAGTGCTTGGTGAGCCATCAATCTAAATCAGTTGGGGATTCTCAATTGTTGTAGAAATAGAGGTTAAATTCTGGTAGGGAGGTCCTATGGGCCAGTACTACTTGGTGTTTGATTTTTCAAAATGACCTTAACCCAAGGTGCCGTTTTCTATTTAGAACAAGTAGTTAACAAGAAACATTGTATTTCCATAGTTTGGGATTGGCAATTTATCATTGTCTGCAAATTTATGTTCATGAAAAATGAACTGTGTTCTTCAAGTATAAAGAGCTGGGGGTGCTTCTGGCTTGCTGTCACATTTAAAGCATTGTGTAAATTCTCTTTCCAGTAGCATATTTAGCACGGCTTTATATGATATATCAGCAACTTCCAGTGTGGCCGTGGCAGAATAAATTGGGAATGAAATAGTGTTTCTGAAGAGGTTTGCTCTACTCCAAATTGGAATCTCTTTTCTCATTGCTTCATTATTGCCATTTCCTCTTTGTGTCTGCTTGGAGGCTAATTAAAGGGGGACAGAGAGAGCTCGAGAAAAAGACGGCGCTGATGGAAAGCCAATGAGGTGGAGCGCAACATGAGAATAGAGGAATTATTAGTTGTTTTACAGTGCCCTTGATAAATACTGTAGTACTGTGCATAGTGCCTTCCTAAAATTGATAAAATATACATATATATATACTTGCCCTTGCGCCGCAGGATGACTAATATGAGTGTATGTAGATGGAATGCGGAGTGTGTTTGCATCTTAATGTGTATGATAGCATGTATGTTAAACTAACTAGAATTAATTATTTGACCCGTCTTTCAATTAACACATTGGGAATGCACTAAGTTTACGTATGTCTATAAAGCAACAGGATCTGCGATTTCTCCCACCATTTTTAACCAAGTCAATTACCTGTGACAAAGATATCCGATTTACAATCATGCTCACCATAATTATGATTTCACTTATCAGCCCAATGGCTTTCTGATGGATGAAACATTTTCTGGAAGTGAATGAGGGGGCTAAAATCATTGTAATAAATGTTTGAGTGTTACCACACATAGCTGGTATAAGTAATCATAAAGCTATTCCAAAACATGTTCACCTATAATAGATTCATTCCATCTTTTGTGTTGCCAATCTGGAGTTATGGACATTGTGGAAAATCCAGTTTAGTTAGTTTGAGGGCAGTTCCATTAACATTATTGTCGCAAAAACATTTTAAGTGTAGACAAGGACGTCTTCATTTGAAATTCGCCGTGATTGCCCAAACAAGTGTTACTTGTTTTTAAATTTACCCAAGTGAAGGAGACGCGACAATATTTTTATGGCAGTTTTATGAGATTTGGAAGGTGACTTTCAATAGCAATAAATCCAACAGTGATATATCAACGATTAAAACAGATGAAATTTACACGCTGTAATATTACTATGAGCGCTACTATTTTCAACACTTCTCCTTGGTATAATATGTACAAAATTAATAGACCCTTGTGGGTATTGACCAAGCATAATGATTTGTAAATAAGCAGATGAATAAATAAATAAATAAATAAATAATCTCTGAAAATAGTCTGGCAGGGAAGCTTTATTGACTAAAGTCATGGGTATGACAATAGACAGTAAGAGAACTTAGCATGACTTGGTTGGGAGACCAAAATTCCATGTTTCAGGGAAACAGGGCTTCCGTGGACGACAGGGACAAACGTGCAAACGTAGTATAATCAGCAGACGAGATTGAGGTAGAAGATGAATTAAAAAGGCCCTTGTACAAATCAACCAAAAAATGAAAGACTGTCCTCCTCGCAGCCATCAAACTCTTGACGCAACATCAAATCTTGTTATTGATCATCAATTAATCTACTAATTGAGGGCTGAGCATAGCATTCAATCAGTAGATTAATTGATTCAGAATGTGGTTGATTGTGTGGAATGGATTCTTGATTAATTCTGTCTTTATGCTATTGAGGTTAAATGTAATGCACTTTGCAATCAATAGATGCAATGTTTATTCAGTCCAAATATTGGAACATTACAATGGACCGGCCACATAGACTCTGTCCGGAAGAAGGCCTAGCAGAGGCTGTACTTCCTGAGACAGCTCAAGAAGTTCAACCTGCCTTCTACGCTGCCATCATCCAGTCTGTCCTCTGCACCTCCATCACTGGTTTGGATCGGCCTCCAAACAAGACAAGCACAGACTGCAACGGACAATCAGGACTGCAGAAAAGATAATTGGAATTAACCTCCCATCTATCCAAGACTTGTACCTGTCCAGGACCAGGAAACATGCAAGTAACATCTCTACAGACCCTTCTCACCCAGGTTGCAGTCTATCTGAACTACTCCCTTCCGGACGGCGTTTCGAGCTCTGTACGCCAAAACCAGCAGACACAGAGACAGCTTCTTCGCCAAGGTTGTTGCTCTGATGAACTCACACCACTCTTAGACTCTCAGAGTCATTTGCTGTGCAATAACATCCTGCTCTCCACACCTTTTTTGAATTGTCTACACTTTTTGTACTATGTGTCCTCTCTGCATCCATTGCAGCCTGGTCATCCTGGAAGAGGGACCCTCCCATCTGTGGTCTCTTCTCAAGGTTTCTCATTTGCCCAAGCTGGAGTTTTGAGTTTTTTTCTTGCCCTCTTGGGAGTTTGAGAATATTTTTCTGAGACTGTAACTTTAAACAGGATATGATGAAAACACTACTCAACAGCCAATTTCAATCAGAGATAGCTTTATGTAGCCCTGAATGCATTTGTGGTGCGGATTTTTTCTTGCACATTAGGAGAGATTTTCACTTTTTTGGGGGGGTTTTTAAGTGTGACCTATGAAAGCATGCGCAACATGGATTTTACCATGTGTTGTAACTTACCTATGGTCTTTTGGGAAGAAAATCCACCTGTTGCTGAACCTAACCCTTAATTCATAATACGTATTACTAAATATATTAACTGGATTTGCAATTTCTGAAAGTCTGTCTTCACGGGGCTCTCTTGCACATAACGGGGGAAATTAAGTGGCCATAACAGCTTTGAATGACTCATCGTTTATGGCCCGCTATATCGCAGATTTTTTGGTGAAACATATCCGTCTGTTGTGGAAATTCACACTGTACCAGGAATACTGCGGTTTTATAGTGCGTGTATTTTTTTTCGGTCGAGAATACTTACTTACTGTATTGCCCTCCCATGCAGTTTTCAGCCACTTATTGAATGTCGGGAGAGCAGTAAAACACAAACACAATGTGCACATTCCATCTTTTATACCGCTCATCCTCTCTTGGAGGGTTGGGACCTATTGCAGCTGACTTTGGGCAAGAGGTGGGGTACACACACAGTGCACATATAGACACATTAAAAAACAATTAAAAGGAGGAGTCACCGAGGTGGTTTAGCCTCCAAGAATCACAAGAAGCCGCGGGCCTTTTTCCAAAAATAGCCCACCAGTGATGGGCCATTGTGATTTTCCACGAATGTTGTAGACGTGATCGTTTGAAAATGCAAACAATGAAAAGGATTTATATGGAAAAAAGGGTTGTTTATTGGTATTATTCTGTTTACTATTGTGAAACAGGATTAACATTATTAATACCTTTAAATAAACGAGTGTCATTGAGTTAAAAATGAGAACTAGGGCGGTCACTAATAAATCTTATAATTAAACCATCCATTATTATCTATTACAATGGAAATCACCTCACCTCACATTTTGAAGCAAAATATTTTTCTCAACCAATTTTGGACTTGGTCAGCCATTTTGTTACCCAGCCCTAATAATATGCAAGAACAAATTATTAAACATAATTTGAGCAAATTTGTTATTTTAATGGTGGAAGGAAACTAGACTGCCTGGATGAAAACCTGCAAGCACGGGGAGAACATACAAACACCACGCATCAAAGCTGGAGGCTGTCATGTGTAGTCCAACCTCCAACATTAAAATTGTCAAATGGATGAAAGAGGCACTCGACCACCATGCCACCAAATTTACTGCAGCATGAACAGTGTTTGCATGCGTAGTTTATTAGCTGATGAACCATTCATGATGCAAGGATGTAAGCAACTTAGTTGATGAACCAACTTAGCTGATGAACCACTCATGATGCAAGGATGTAAGCAACTTAGGTACCAAAATATTAGTTGGTCTCCTTGAAAGATTCAATGTAAGACAAAAAACATGCATGTGAAATCATATTGCCTTACTACTACAACATATTGTTAAAAATACAGTTAACATGAATGTTCTAACTTTTTTTTTTTATTGTACTTGTACTGTGCAATCATATGACGGATTGATGTTGTTCACAAATCTATGCAATAAACAATCCTAGATGAATAGAATCCTATCATGTAGGGTTGCGAGTGTTAAGCACCGACAGCTTTTGCTCATGTTTACTGTATATTGTAAAATGTTCAAAGGTGGACTCGACAGTTTATACTGTCACGTGATTTACAAAGAGCTGTGTTGGCTGAAAAGAAAAACCAAAGAAATATGTTGTTAATACAAACACACACACACACACGGGCTGATGAAAAAAAACAAAGTAATATGCTGTTAATACAAACAGATGCACACACACATACACACACACAAACACACACAGAAGCACACTTAGTTACATAACCATGCAGCAAGCAAATAAAAAGAGCAGGTCAGGATTGGAATCAAGTTTCCCAGAAATATTTCAAACACAATGCATGTCCAGTTCAAACCAATAAAAATACAATTGACAACAAAGAATGAAGGGAGTAATTGTTAGAGAGAATGAAAAGATTCCATGATAGGGTTTAACTAGGAACAGTGCCTTTCACATGTTTTTTTATTCCTTACAGGGAAATATGTTGAATTTATGCAGATTAGTGTTGATGCCAAAGACAAGAATGGAATAAAAAGAACTCATGAAACAGCTTGCCAAGTGCAGAGCTAGGGAAATCTCATGTGATTCAGATCATTTAGGCTTGGAGACAGTTGCAGGTTTTTTTTTTTATCACTGCAAAGTTTGGAATGCATAGATTGCATAATGCTGAATACATAGCTGCAGATTAACAGGCAGGGCACTATAGGTAGATGTACAGAAACATTTAGTCAATATAATATTACTAGTTAGTAGTACGTAGTAGCAGTAATAATAAAAGTAATAGTAATGGGAAAATGTGTTTCAATTTTGCCTCATGGACCAGTTTTGTGTAAAAAAAATTTAACCCTCTTGATGGCATTCTACGACACAGGTCATTGCCATGTAAAAGAACCTTCTAAAACTCATTTGCCGGTCTCTCATGCAGTGAATAAATACCATGTTATTGTACAGTGGAGAAACTTGCCAGTTATCATCCATATACCTACGTTGCTAGTAAAACAAATTTGGTGTGTAGAATTGGTGGTAAAAAAAAAAATAGTATCCCATCTCAGTTCATTGCTGCATAATAGGTAAAGAGTCTTATTATTTCTTCATCATCATTCGGGAACTATTTACAAAATTGGCTCTGTACTGAGTTTGTAGGAATCTTTGCAATCTATTGCTTGAATTTCTTTTGGGAAAACAATTAATTAGTCTAATCACTCTCAAGCTTTACCAATACTATTCATGCATTGCTTGAAACTGTTATCAACTAAAAGGAAATTGCCTGCTATTTCCCTTTCGCTAACCAGTTTAATATCCTTAGTAGTGTGGCTGCCTCGTCATCATTTTATCCAACAAGAAAGAATGTCTGATTGCTTTGGGGCCAACAAAGTTCCACAAAGTGTCTCAGTTGTTGACTTTGGTAAGTCAACCTTTGACGCGCAAATCCTTCTCACCATCTTGTATTTGAAGTGTCAGCGGCTTCACTGATGACATATATTCAGCTCACAGTCCAGCAGACATTAATTCCTCTCAATCTTCACAGTCAATTTAGTCTTGAATGTTCCTGTCACTATGGCTAAGTATTGCAATATGCAGTGGCAAATTATACAAATAACCTCATATTAGCAGGCAGCGCCGAATTAAGGGAACCCACCAACCTAGTAGCAATTTGTGGTGTGAAAATTGATATGGAAGTGTAAGTTCAATTGGGGTCGTGCATGTGCTCAGTGAGTCTGGAGGGGGAATAAGCGTGAGGTTGCATGGCACCAACACATATTACATACATATCACACTTGGCACTATTTCATCTTAACGTAACAATCAACAAAACAAGTGAGAACATAATGCCTGCCTGCACCAGTAATAGTCTGCCCATCACTGTGACCTTTTACAAGATTCAAGTCATGGCAGCTATCAAAGTTGACAAAATGAATGACTTAAGAGAATGGTGACATTTTAATCCCTTCAGAAATTGCATGTGAATAGTGGAGATGATGAGCTCCAATCCTTGCATTGCTGTACATAGCTTTGCTCTTGATTGTCTTGCAGAAAAAGACCAGTGGAATATAACTGATATCTGAAGAATGTGTGGGCTGAGCAACATAATAGCTCCCCTGTCCCAAAAGAGACCAGTTCTGTTCTTTGATTGATTTCAAATCAGATTTGTGCCGCACTTACACGCGGTTACAACAGTACAATCCAACCTAAAAGGGGAAAATAATGTTTTATGCACAAGCGCATGACTGTAGATTCTTGCCCTGCAGAATTGTATCATATTTTGCTATGCAGCAGCTCTACCAAACATAGCTGAGCCTTTTCTTCCAGAACGAGATGTGAGCTAAATCTCAGAATCATTGATCTTTCCATTTCATTGATTGCATACTCTATAAATGTTTGTTGAACATGTTCAGACTGAATTATTTAACAGACTCAGATTCATGTTTGTAATATTGGCAGGCCATGGTGAAATGACCTTGAATTGCACTGTATTATAAAAAATAATTTCTAATGTTTTGGAAAAACCTTCCTTATTCCTATACTGCATTGCACAAGTCCAAGGCACCATTAAATGTGTTGTTTTAGCAATCCTATAATGACCATATGCCAAAGTCATCAGACCCCAAAAATGCCATGTTTGTTGAGTCATTGCATCGTCAAAGAGACGAGAGTCGTTCTCAATGCTTTAGATTGATCAATAATTTGTATAAACTCCTACACATGTGGACTGATCAATAGTTTAGAATCTAAACTTTAGATCCTTCCATCCATTTTCTGAACCTTTCTGAACCTCACGTTGAGAAACATTATGAAATTTGCCAAATTGTGACATAGGATACTCACTGAAAATGAACAATGAGATTCCTTTCAACAATCTTTATGTGTAATTGTGGGACCAGACTGTTTTTTGGGGGGCTGGAGAATAATTAATTAACGTATTTCCAAATGGTTGCTGTGAAAAAGCAAGTAAAAGTAAAAATTGTATCGCAACATAGAAGCTCATCATTGGCACACAGAGAACATAATTTTAATAATAATTGTTATTATGTGGGAAGGATACTCACTGAGCTCACACCTACTCTTCAATTGTACAGTATGATCAGAAAATTGAAGTCATTATGTTCCAGCATCTGCTATTTGATTGTATACTTGTATTCCGGGACCATTGTGAAAGAATGAATGCACATTTATAGCATAGGAATACAGCTGTCAACAAAGTTTGAAGTTTCACATGCGAGTCGGAAATGTTGAAGAGAGTGTCACAATATTTGTGCAAATGTGGTTGACTCTCATCGTGAGCGTATGACATAAACCATTTATATTTTGGGTTTGAGCAATTATGCCGTCCAAATGATCCTATTATCATTGCTCTTTGATTATTTTTAGACATTGGAATGCATTTGGAACAGTATAGCACAACAATGTAAACAAAACAAACAAAACTGTCTATGCTAATTAACAGGCAATTATGGTGACGCAGCCCATCATCCTATCACGTCAACTGAAAGATGTGAAGTGCATCTGTATTCATACTTTTGACTAGATATCAGAGTTAATAACAGTGTGCTCTACATGGAAATTGGATATGTAGAAGATCTGTCGCTATGTCCACTCTGCATAAATCAAGAAAAAGAACAAGGGTGCCCCAAAAAATGACCACTCGTTTGATGAATTATTCGCCGCAATGGACCTCTAATGTTTAACTTTTAATTGGAACGCTTCAAAGTGGGACCTCGTAAACTCACAGGGGGAATCTGGTCTAAAGTGCAGCAATAATACCAAAGAGCTGAATTGACTATGACATAAATTAGTAACCCTAGCCTCAAAAGAATCTACAAACATAAAATGATATTATGACATGACTAATGCATCTCTTGCACCAATCTTTGAATTTACAATTCACAACCATGGTGAATTTGTGGGTTGAGAAAAGACGTTTTCCCTCCCGTTCCAGCTGCCTATTGAGTTTAACTCAGTCAGTGCCATTGACGTCAAAGATATTAACTGGGTTGGCAGTGATTGAGTTAAGTTTCATACGAAAGGTCAATGCTATTATATACCATCAACTCCCCCCAAAACCCATTCATACATTCATTCATCTTCCATACCCCTCCTCCTCACGATGCAGCCTATCCCAGAAGTCCTCCACAGCTATCTCATAATTAAAAACCACCAAGAAAAGACAAAAGCACTTAAGAGTCCATATGAAACATGACATGATGCAACAGATGCGACAAACACCAAAAGACAGCGAAAGCCTCGAGGTTCTCCTAAATAGGAAGTGGGATTGATGCCCAGCGTGTGAAACAGACCACCTACGGGCTGGAAAAGAGGAGACATGGCCTCCTCCTCTAATCAATCGACGGAAGGAAGAAGAAAGAATCCAGACATAACAATTCACAACAAGCAGATGGTAACGTGTCGGCGTGAAATAAATAAACACAAACTAGGTAATCCAGCATCCTTTTAGATCTTAGAACAGAGACATAGGAGAGTGGATCAGTGATGTCGCTGTTTTAAAATACATCAGTCCTGAAAGTAGCTGCACTCAGTGCTTTCATTGAAGATGAGTAGTACCCAATTCAGTTCAAAAGAAGCACATTGAAAATACCACTAGTATGCTGCACAACCTCTTCGAGTTCCTCTCTCCAAGTATTCCCATTCCTCCAACAAGTATTGTGAGTGAGAAAGTTCATGCCTCAGAAAACTTCTAAGGATGGATTGTTCGGGGGACAATTCACCCTCCCAAAGTTGACAATGTAAGCGGAGAAAAGGGTAAGGGATTGGATATCCGTCTAATCAGAAGTGAGGCGCAATCATTTACGTATAAACTGTAGATAAAAATCAGGTGATATCTTTAAATGTGATTACAGCCTATAGGGAGAAAAATTTAATTGGGCATTAAGACTTGCCATGTAAATACAACCTTTCCAATTTCACTCGCAGGCCGGGATTTCAAAGCGTCTACGGGGAGAGGTGATTTCAGGTAGGATGACAGTTAGACCAGGAAGTATGGGCTCAGTGTGACAAAAATGCTCATGGAAGCACTATGGCCAAGGCGTTAAGTGCAAATCTTTCCACTGGGACACAGGATGGGTCAAATCCCCCCCACTCACCCGTGTGACATTGCTGCGTCCCTAATTAGGCGTTCTGACTGAAGCGCTAGACACAGTTGCATCTTTGCAGTCCTGGCAAGCTGTGAAGAGAAGGAGTCAAGCTCAGTGTGTGACCTCTGCTACTCATCCTGTCACTCCAGCTGTCAACGCCGGCCGCAGATGCCCCAACAGATATGATGCTGAAAGTAGCTGCCAAGCAAGGCGCCCTTGCTGCCATCGCATGCACATTTGCCACTGCAACTCACAAGAGACATTAAATAAAAGATCTAAGAGGTCGCCTCGGAGTACTGTATTAGCCATGAGTGAGGAGACGTCATGAAAAGATGTGGGAAAAAAACGAGGTTAAAGAGATGCCCTCTATATAAAAAGCTGAGTTCCGGTAACCGGGATCACCTCAGCATGCACAAAAGTAGCCACCTCCAAGGTAGCTCAACTCGGTTGGAGTGCTCTGATCCGCTGCGTGACTCGCAGCAGGTATCCGTGTCAGAGCTCACTGAACTTGTGGGGGGGAGGAGGTTCCTCCGTTTCCTGGTTAGTTTTTTTTAATTTATGTTTTTTTTAAATCACCTCTTTGTTGTGTATGCCAATATAAAGCTGGTGTTGCTATGAAAATCATTGTTAAAATAAAAGCCCAATCTTAAAATTTGGAGTTTGTCCTTTCCATTTTTCTATTCCAGCTTTAAACTCTTCATCTCATTCCTGTTTGTTATTTTTAATTTCAAAAATAAAAACTTAGAATAATCATCGTACTACAATTCTTTGAAAAATAGATCAAAATAGAATTTAAAGTACATACCAAACTAAACATTTCTTTATTTACGTTTCCCTTTTTAGTTCTGAAAGGCTCTTTTCGTTGTCAACAACAGTTGAAATAATTGTACAGGACAAGCCCACCTGGCCACAAAGCCTTCCTAAGTGCCATTGTCAGCAATTCCATTCGAAATTTCGGGTAGGAATTTTCAAAGTAGTACGTATTATTATTATTACAATAGCAAGACTGTTTGTGGACCAAAAGTAGTGTCTGAAACAATCATATTTTTTCTTCTTAAGTTTCATTCATAAATCAAGGTTCTATTGTACAGAATATTACCAATAATTGCGACTAGATTATGGTCAAGTGAGTCTTATTCTGAAGACTCTGGGCAGATCAGATCGACACAGCAGCGTGCAGAGGAAATGATGAAATCGAATTGGACAAAAAAAATCTCAACCACATACTATGTAGTGGAAGCAGTATAGCCAAGAGAAACGTTACAAAATTCTGAAAATAGAATACAAAGTGCTGAGAGTGGTGTTAAAGCCAGCAGAGGTCTTGCCTGCCCTGATCGGCCATTACCGAGATACTTTTTGAACGGTTTCTTCCTTCTCCCATCAAGTCAGTCAGATGCTTTTCTCAGTTGCTAAGGAAAAATGTATCACTGATTGACTGTTAAACTCAAGGTGGCAGTCAGGGCGGTGATTTAGGTCATTCAGTTTTGCACTGACTTGCACATAAATCAACTAATCTCAGAGGCAAAGCTTTGCATGGAGGCGGATAACAAAATATCAAGTCACCTGAAGGAATGTTAGTGCTGATTTCCTTTGTCTAGCTCCTCTGTGTTTAGTCGTAACATACAAGGCGCTCTTTTACGTCTTTGTAAGGCAGGCTGTAAATAAACTGCAGCATCTAACTCGTCAAATCAAAATGATTAAAGCAACCTTGAAAGGAGAACCTACTATGATTTCCGCTATGGTTTAATTTCCTAATAGCGTAAAACAATGATCACACCATGTACTGGATGACAAAGTGATTGCAGTCAAAACCTGAATATGTTCATAGAAAACATAAATGTGCATCCTAAATATTTAACTTTTGTAACCCTTAAACAAACATCACCTAATCAACTAACCAGTTACTGTTAATGTAAGCAGTAACACAACATGAGTGGTGTCTCGGGTGGTCCATCAATATTACAGATCAATGAAGTAGGTCTTCTGGAATCCCCCTAACAATGGCAGGAACACTGTTTTCTCCTTGTTAAAGCCCGTGTGCATTCAAAATGGTTCTAATGTCGTCATTTTATGGCAGAATTACAGCAGTCCAATATTGTTTTATGTGATGAGGTAGCAGTGCGTAGAGCTTAGCTGCAGGCAGGGTCTTGACTTGCCAGACAGACAGAGGAAGGTAAAACTTACAAGTCTGGACTGTGACAGCCTGGGGAATGAGGGATACATGAGACTACAAATAATTCCCATCACCTGTTAATGCACTGTAAATTGTTTGGCAAAGATCTACAGCAATATATGTTCCTTTTCCCGTGAGTCATACTAAACCAAGGACTGTGCTGGAACATGTAAGTATCATACGGAAGTGACAAAAAGAAATGAAACAAAATTTGGATTAGATAGCAACTGTCTGGTGTTTCTATTTTTTTTTTTCATTTTAATTGCAATTTGTCTTCCAACAGCAAAGCTATAAATCACACGGACAGCAGAAATCATTAATAGGATGAAATTATTGAGAAACTGGCTCCAATGTCTGTAACTGGTCACTTGAGGCAATGATGAGACGGCAGACACGACAGGATCTGTAAAGGTGAAATCAAGTCTAGAGAGAGATAAATAGATGGATGGATGGATGGATGGATGGATGGATGGATGGATGGATGGATGGATGGATGGATGGATGGATGGATGGATGGATGGATGGATGGATGGATGGATGGATGGATGGATGGATGGATGGATGGATGGATGGATGGATGGATGGATGGATGGATGGATGGATGGATGGATGGATGGATGGATGGATGGATGGATGCATAGATGGATGGATGGATGCATGGATGGATGGATGGATGCATGGATGCATGGATGGATGATGCATGGATGCATGGATGCACGGACGGACGGAGGGACTGACTGACTGACAGACAGATGGATCGATGGACCAATGGACTGACAGACTGACGGGTAAATGTATTTGTATGTGACAATCTTGTTTGGTGGTGTGTAAAGGCATATGTGCTGTGACCGCCACATAAACTTTACCTAAATTGATCAAGGGCTATGCTATATAAATAAATATCATAAAGAATAGGGAGCCTAATTCATCAATGTTAAAATGCAGTCAAGCTAGACTATTGCAGGAATTGTTGTAGTGACGTGTGCTTTCTGTTTAGAAGTGTATCAACAGTGCCACCACATGGAAAACCTTGAAAAATAGCTTGCTGGAGACTTCAAATTTCACACATTGCTTCATTCGATACCAACATAAAAGATTGTGTGAGGTCATTTATTTATTTATTTATTTATTTGTATATATTTTTTGTCTGACAAAGAACACAGCCCACCAGTGTGATGTAAATGTATTAAATGCAGTGTCAAATCCACAGGCAAAGCATTAGGAAAATTAAAGTTTCAGACATTTTATTAGGCATTTTATGACATCATATTTATAGGCCTATATATAAATATTAATTCACATTGATTAGTTCATTCCTTGTATGCAAGAAAGAGTTGGCGAACAGCAAACAATTACAAAGCCAACAACAAAAGAAACATTTGCCAGGAACTCTCTTCTGTCTGTCTTGTCCCTTAAGACTTCCATTTCTTCTGGAGGCGTACCCAATGCCACATTTGAAGAATGCTACCCTCGATGAACAACAGATGATACATGGGTGAAATCGGCACCATCTGTAGCCATAACAGACTCATGTGCAATTCCAAAATGCACGGAAACGTACAAGGTCAAATGCTCATCTGGTGCTCCTCCTCAGGCTTTCCAAGGTCTGCAGGAAGCAACGCTGGGCCTGATCCTCCTCCAAAGTGGAGCAGTCGTCGTCCTCCTCTTCTTTAATGATCCCACACTGTAGGCAGCGGAGGCGAGGTTCACGTTGTCCTGCCCTGCAGACACAAGCCGTGGCCAGAGGCTGGGGGAACTCTTCCATCACTAGAGGCAGCAGATGGGCAGGGATCGTATCCATGCGGGTCGCCATGGTGAACCGATATGCGGACAGCAAGCCTTTGCAAAAGCTGTTAGGGTCGCTGCTGTTGCTTTCAATCCTCAGTTTTGTGAGGCCAAAATGATGCAAGTAAGAAAAAAAAGGATGAATCTAATTGAGTCCAGGATGTGTTGTTGGTTGAAAGATGATTCTGTCCCCTTCTCTGAAAATTATGAAAATGGGATTTCTGGCAGCAATTTTGTGTGCATTTGAGAAAACTGTGTCCACGATTACCAATGAGCATCTCTTTATACACAGCTCTGCAAACCACCCATTTCTTCCTATGGGCATCCCCCCACGTACAACGCTTCTCTCACTCCTACATCCTCTGTGATGACACATTTCCGGCACTTTCCATCCCAGTGCGCCGGATATCGTCTCTCAGAAACTGTTGGCATGGGAACCACACAGCAACGCTTGAGAGGAATGAAGGAAAAGCAAATGATTTGTATGGACATTGGCAATGACGATGATAAGAAAAAGTCACTGAAAGGAATTACAAATGCTAAAAAGTAATTCTAACATCCTAACTAATCAAAGAATCAAGCAGCTGTATTGTAATTCTAAAATGTAATTATGATGAATTCTAAAAGCAGAGGGTTTGTGAAAATTATGAAAGGCTAATAAAAAAGTGTTGATTATTTCCATTTAATGGATGCCGTGTGTTTCACAGGTTGTTACGTGCAAACAGTTTCTCCTGTGTGTAGGTGTTAGATGAATACTGTAAGCGGCACAAATATCTGTTGTGACATAACTTTGAATGTGATGGAAATTCAAGAATTAGGAGTCACAAAAAACATTTGAACACAGTGAAACAGGCTAACTGAACCAGAGCGGCCTTTTATGTGAAATAACAAAAAGAGACAACTAACTCTCATCTTGTCATACATTTCAACATACTAATCAACAGCAAATTTGAACAGATATTTTGACCCTGATTTCAAAAATGTACTTTTTGTTGTTGTACATCAGGGTTTTGAGATATTTGTATTTTGCCTTTGACGTATAAAAGCTTGCGCAGTAGTTTCAGGCAAAAATCCACCACTGGCTGAACCTAACCCTTAATTCATAATTAAATATATTTCTATATTACTATTATTAGTGTTTTATTAGTTGTTATTATTAGCGTAGTGTATTATTATATATAAAAAACAAGGCCAGATTTGGGATCAGCCCCCCTTTCCCTAAAAACGCATCTAGAAAAAGTGACTCGGAAATCTCTGATTTACCAAAACAAAGGGTAGAAATATGATGACTAGTGTTATTGGTGAATCACTGCAAAATTGCATAAGTGAGATGATGATCTAATGTTCAAAATAAATGAGCACACGACACATTTGTTGCTTAGGGGTAGGGGGGACCGATAAAAAAGAGGCAAATCCTACTCTATAGACAGGAGATGGTTATTTGCAGCATGGGTGGGGGGAAAATGTATCAATGGTGTGATTTTCACTCACTGACATCAGACAAGAATGGTAGACCCATCTAAAAATGTATACGTAGCACTTCATCTTACATTGACAGAGTAAACATCTTTGGTGGATGCTTTAAGTCGTCCTGTATTATCTCAATAAACATCATGCCTGGAGATAGACACAAAGGTCGACCTTGGAAACGAGGAACCTCCTCACGACCAGCATTGACGGTCCTACAGAAATGTGTTCAGCTGCGGCTGAACCACATCTAGCCAAGCCTGTAACTAACTGCCTTGTAGCCACGATAAGAAGAAGAATTATCTCAATTTCTGGATCTGTGACATTTTAAAGGTCGCACTGCATTTTCAAGCAGGTTCTTTCAACTACTTTCTCCACAGAGAGAATAACATTCACGCTTGTTATTTGTCAAGCAACAAAACCCATCATATGGTCTCATATTTGTCCTGCCAGCTGGAATAAAATCCAGCGATGCCTTTTCCAACTGCTCTATTCCCACAGCAACAAAGCAGGGCCACAAAGAAAATCTGGCAATTTTCTGTAACAAATTATAAAACACACACACACAGAAACCACTAGCCTCTTTTTAGGAGTAGACTGTCATACATTTCTGCACAAATTTACCCAAAACCTTTACAGGATGTTGAGTGTTTTGGGTGTATAAGGAAATTAAAAACATGAATCCATTTCACCCAAATATTTTAATATTGACTTTAAAACTCACTCAAGTGCATAAGACATTGGTCCTTTTTTTTTTACAGGCCCAAAAGGTTACAACTCTCAGTCTGGCAGTTTTTAAATTTCCCCCAAACTGTGTAAGAAATTTCCACAATGGTTGCAAGTAATACTTTAAGTCCTATTATTTAGAACATGACTGTTGCCATGTCGTCAATGCAGGGAGAGACAACATACAGCATGTGTCTTTGGATGCGCCTTATTTTAATAAGACAGATAGTTTGTGTATCATGTAAGTAAAGCGTCTGTCCTCACAAAAACGTTTTGATTCAACCAATCAAAAATGTTTACTTTAAAGTGTATATTAGGCTACCTACTGTGGTGTAGCACCTCATTGCACCATATTGCAGCAATGTCAAGACTTGAGGAATTGTTGTTGTTTTTTTAATCAATCATTTGTATTAGATCTCATTAGATTGTGTACAAGTACCAACATTTGTTACTTGTTTTCATTGGTTTGTCAGATAAATACAAACCTAAATCAAACATCACATTTCAGGGCAGGAAGCAATCCTAGAGAGTCCGTAAGCAAAGTGGAAAAATAGCACAGCAAATTTGAGTCAGTGATAAGAAGCCTATGTGGAGGTCCACATCACAAAAGCAAATAAGTAGCAGAAAAACTCTCCTGATTACGTTTTCATTTTTAAGTGCTTTGTTGGGAATGTTGAGAATGTCAACATGAAGACATTTCAGTCCAAAATGTGAGTTACAACCTGTCATTATTAAGAGCGTTAAATATAGAGTTGTGTAAGCCAAGATGTAAATTCAAAACTATTTTCAATTGGTTGATTAAAGCTGAAAACTAATAATGCGCAGTGATAGGGCTGCCTTGCATTATCTATGACGTGCACTTTCTGAGGGCAAGGGAAAATCGTCTCCCCAGCAACTGTCATCTTTTCCTCTTCTTGGTCCATGGTGATGATGATGGGAGTCAGAGGAGGCATGAGCACAGCTGGTCCGCTCCCGGCCGCCACTAAGCTAGCCCTGCTTCTGCTTCTTGAGGTAACGAGCACGCTGAGACAAAGTCACTCCCATCATGTGTCTGCTGAGAATACTGGCAGGGAGCAGAGCTGTAGTCACCCAGCCCTGCAGAGAGAAATTACACAGTCAGCTGGTGGCATTTACAAATAACAAATTAACATTCATTAATGATTCTCAACCTACAGGAGGAACAACTGCTACAACAAGGGTACCTTTGTGAACGGAACTGAGGGCAAACTAAGACGGTCCATTTGTTTTTCCACTCCGGTAATCAATTGGGGGTAAAACAAGACATACTGCTGCTTGGTTGAGCAGATTTAGGTTTTACCTGAACAATTAAGATGCTCTTGGCTCACATTTGACTGGATTCAATTACTGCTTTCACCTTTTCTTTGCAGAACGAATTATTTTGTAATCCTGATCAAGTGAAACCAACAAATCTGAGACCAATGAGGCAACAATCCACTATAATAAATGCTAAGCGATCCAAATAATTTTGACGATTTAAAATGACATGATCTGTATACAGTAAAAATATTTAACTTAAAGTCAAACCAAAGGAAATTACGTTTGGATCAAGTCTTCTCAATCACGTACTGATTTGATGCCTTAAAGTGAATGACATTGGTGGGAGGAAGTACGATAACAATTTGTTAATTTTTTTTTTCAAATTGGCTGTACCATGATGGCATGAGGCAGGTAACCATTGGTTTGCGTCTGGAGGCCCACAGTGTTGAGCTCAGCGGCGACATAGCGCTCCGGACTCGGCTTGTCTAGGGTGGCCTTTCGGATTTTACTCAGCTTGGTTGCCACAAAAAATGGCAGAACACTCTGCAGAAAAGAAATTTTCAGGTTCAGAACAAATTACCAATGTCTTGTATCAAATCTGTTTTTATTTATCGTAAACATGAAACAACAACAATAAACAACTAAACAAACCTGGATGATGATCCCTTTGCTTTTGTACTCAGCTTGCAACCCTCGTGAAAAGAAGTCCACAAATGCCTATAAAACACAAATATAAACGGATTATAAATTATTACATATGGGGATAATATTGCTGTTTTTGTTGATAATTCATGAAATTTTACATAGGCCAACTGACAGATTAAGTGCTGCATGTCCCCTCTGGTCTAATTATTTTAAAACTTTACTAGGGGGAGCGTAATTTTGGTCCAGGCCTGCTTTATGAGTTGGTTCAATAATTCTGATGAACAACAGTTGAAAGGCTATGTTTGATTTGCATTGGTTAATTTTCATTACACAGGGTCTGACATTAAGTCTTTTTGGGTGATGGCCATGACAGTCCCTGGTGTAGAACAATACTTAACAAAATTCATAATCATATATGGATGTTTACCTATGGATGAAATAGTACAGCGTGTAGTTTCATTGGTCAAAATGTACACGAGATAAGAGGCCTGATTTAAGTGGACAGCACAAAACCTTTTACTATTAGAAAATAAAAGCATGAATGTATTGATTGTATCAATTTATTCAGGAAATTTCTACTGGTGGCCCAGTGGGTCAAGCAACAGCGAAGTGGCCCGAGAGTCATGTGGTGCACCGGGCCATCAATAACGTCGAGCTGTGTTGCATTTTTAATTTTTTTATTACTTTTGTCAGTTTCTAATGATTTCTGTGATCAGTGTTTTTTTATTTTATTTCTTTTTTTATTCCTAGCGGGGTACCAACAAGAAAATAAAATGCAAAATATGCTTTGAACCAGGTTGTGTAACTGATATTTTGAATGTGACCATACTGACAGTTTAATTCATCTACCCATTCCTTTTCTATGCCCTTTATTCTCATGCTTTTAATATGTGGTTATTATCACACCCACGTAACGTCCGAGCACGTACGTTTCATCCTGTTCTGATCTTAGTCTACATCAAAGAGTAAATCTTTTTCTCATCCTCAGGATAAGTGCGTGTTCTTCTTGTAAGTTATCTTGGAGTTGAGAAAAACAGGAACAGGACATATCCTGTTAAAAGTCTAGCAGCAAGACATTATAAATACAAGGTTGATTCTTGACTGTTGCTGTTCTGTCAAAAAGAAATGGTGTGAAAACTGGATGTCAAAATGTCTTATGCTCTATGCACAATCCCATCATTAGTTCAAACCCAGGGAGCCTGGAACCTTTCCCAACTGGCTTTGGGTGATAATTGGGCAATAATTGCTTCTAATACCTTTTGTGTCATTTTCTCCTGTTGACCTTGCAAGTACCAGGTACTCT
This sequence comes from Syngnathus typhle, assembly GCF_033458585.1. Classification (NCBI taxonomy): domain Eukaryota; kingdom Metazoa; phylum Chordata; class Actinopteri; order Syngnathiformes; family Syngnathidae; genus Syngnathus; species Syngnathus typhle. The sequence goes on along the minus strand of NC_083741.1, from coordinate 11,461,163 downwards.
TGTACTACCACACAGTACGTAGGATCCTCCCAATGCTGATCAAACCCCTGACAAGCCCCTTACTGTACTCTCTCCTACAGTCATGGAGGCATTAGTACGACTGCACACTGCCATTTTGACTTTTGTTCTTGGTTTAATGTAGTTGTAATAAAACATTGTTATATTGAGAATTTAAGCCACTACATTGGAATTTTGCAATAACTGCTTCACCTTGGATGCAGAGTAGACTGTCAGCAGAGGAACTGGATACATGCCACTGGCAGAAGAGATGTTGAGGATAGCGCCCTTCTTCCTGAAATCATACAATCAGTTCATGTTATTTAACTTTGAACCATAAAAAAAAAGTATACAAAATAATTGATACATGCAACAAACTCTTAAGAAAACAGAGGTCGTGTATGAGGGCTTGGCGATTAAGGAAAAAGAATGATTTTATTCAACTACCAAAACTCAACAAATCAGCACTACTATCGAAGCCTCACGCCCACTGAACACTTTATTTTAAACATTATTATTTTCTAGCTATCATGTGCAATTTAAGCCTAATGCATTGCATCTTTACACACATTAAAACTGAATAAGAATCTCCCCTATTTCTGTGGTATTGATTTATCTTAATTAGTCGTTCTATTTTTATTTTCACAAATATTGGGACTTACTGGGATAACCACTGATGAGAAGTTTGCAAAAAAAAAAAGATAGACGGACTAAGCCAGGAAGTGGGTTTTTATCCGTCTCTGTAATCGGCCCTAACCGGGTCAATTAGAGACTGACAGAAACACGGCCGGCTTGTCTTCCATGTGTAATCCGCCAAAGCAGACTAAATCTGACATATCACGACGCGCTGCGTGACTCGTGTGGTGTTTGTATGCGGGGGAGTGACTTTACTTGGCTTCAAGTTGACAAGAGGAGGAGCATTTTCCTCCGTCAAAGACACGGCCAGTCAATCTGGTAACCGACAGTGGTTGTGTTGGCAGCTAAATGCTATCTCGGCTGCCACTTAAGCAGTTGTAAACCATTCAATCCACTCTGATGATACTCCCAGCTGGTTAAGAAAGCTGGCTGTCACAGCAGTGTCTTATAAAAGTTTTCAAATAACCCGGAAGTGGGTCCTGTGAATAGTAAATTAGCCAGCTAATGAGGTTGAAAGCTTTATGGTTGTGTAAAATGAAACCTTGGAATTGATTGGGTTCGGATTATGACTTTGTTTTGTTGTTCTGCATTTTTTTTGGACTGACGATTGACAGACCGGTGAAGGACGCCCTATCCAATGGAGGCCCTATCCAATGACAAGGACGGACGGGGGACAACTATATAATGAATAAGGACGGCGGAAGGAGGGCGAAAGGGTGCTCAAGTCCTGGACGAAGGATGGAGGACGGACCGGCAAAATTCTGTCTCTGGTCCTTTCTGCGACAACCGTGCACGAGCATCCTGATTAGTTATTGTTATTTACAAACATGGAAAGGGGTCTGTAGTTTGGGAGCTGTCAGACTAAATGCACAAGACACGGTAAACAACGGCTACAGTGGCAAATGTCCATTTGTAAAATTGTTGGCTTGGGCAAAAAAACAAAGATCTCTCACCTCTCAGCCATTTGAGGGAGAACAAGTCTTGTCATCTGGTAGTGTGACAAAGAGAAAATAAAATGTCAACAAGTGAAAAAACCAGAAATACAAAAACAAGGATCAAAATGTGTTGGAGAAGTGCTTGTCCATTTGTCAGTGCATGTGTGGGTTGTGTGGTGAGACAAAGAGAATAGATGTGCAGGTAGTTTGAAGATTCACTAAATGACTGTTAGTGGACGTGTTAAGAGAGCAGGAGGGTTGTTGCTCTTGGAACAACCAAAAATGAACAAGAGAAATTGACAATGTGATTCAGTGAATCCTTTTTGCTTGAGTGTGTTAATGATTTCGAAGTGATTTTACTCAAATGTTGGACAGTCACCTCAAAGATAAAGAACAAAGACAGCTGACCAAACAAGCCATGACAAAGTATGACTTTTTTCAAACAAGATTTGACTTTTACAGCACTAACCTGGCACACTGATGTTATGTTGACATTCACCAGCGTGTCAATGAACTGGAAAAAGGATAACAGAGCAAGACATTAAATGTGTGCATTTGGACATAGAAACGTGGCATCCAGAGCAAATGATACAGAACCAAAGAGAACACACTGAAAATGAATGCTTCATATGCAAATTATGTCTGCAGTGTCAACAAAACTTTTGCTTCCATCATAGATGCATGAATCATTCATGGGTAACTAGAGACTAATGATTGGGACACTAACTTACAGTATCCAGACTGGGGACGCTGAGGAAGAATTCTGGGTAAGAATAGGATATTCCAACATTGTTCACTGTTGACATACAAAAAAAAGATTCAAGATTCAGTCGGTTTTTCCCCAATGCAACCAGAAGGGGGCAGCAGAAGACTAAAGAGGAAACATTTGCTGGCAACAGAATTATGGACAAAACATATTCATAAGAGCAGATGTTGATCCAAACTGTTCTAGACCGGAAGGTCGGATCTTACCCAACACTCCAATCTCCAGTCCTGCAAGTGCATCTTCAATCTCGGAGTAAATGTTGACTGAACTGAAATCTGCTGCGATGGTTTTTGTCTCCACACCACATTTGCTCTCTGTGGGTATGAATAAGCAAGTGCACGTTCAGAACTATAAATGTTAGGGACCACCATCACATTTATACCATGAGCAAGTGCGCCCAAAAATCTGACTGCTATTGTACAGTATGTGTGAGAATAAATGCATCAACGAGAAGCTAAAGAAATAGTTCTTAGTCTATGAGGAAAACTCTCCTAGAAGAGGCTGGGTAAATTGAAGCGTACATTTTGATGCCATTCTGTGAAAACTCTCTTTTAAATGACAGTACTCTATTTAGAACATTTATTTTCATTACTCATCTTTACTTTTGGTAAAAGTTCAATTTGTCAAGTTCCTTGGCTCAGACTATGTGGTCGTAACTAATAAATGCTGTGCAGCCAAAATATTTTGTTGCATTCCCCTAATTGAAATGTAAATGTATGTATTCCATTGGTAAATGAAACTGGATACTGCTGGGAAAAATATTAGTTGATCATTAGAAGAAATAAAAATATAAATTCATTTAATTTTTAGGAATATAAATGACTGCAGGTTTTATGGACTTACCAATTGCTTTGGAAACTTCATCCAGCTTCTCTTGAGAACGACTAATCAGCACAATGGAGAAGCCCCTGCGTGCCAGCTAAGAAAAGTACAGCATAAAAATTAGGCCTGGAAATCATACTACACATAGCATATATGTGCGTGTGTGTGCGCGTGCGTGTATACCTCCTCTGCGTAGGCTTTGCCGATACCATCTGTTGCTCCCGTCACAACTGAGAACAAAAATAATAATGTGACTTAGACCTCATTTCAAATCATTTTGTAAAGTCACATAACATGGAAAGAATGTACTCAATCTACAATAAAACTGCTCTTGGACATTATATTACAATAAAGCAGAGACTGAAACAGAGCCCATGTAATCTACTATTTTATTAACACAGTGCATTTTAGCGAGACATATGTACGTGTTTAATTTTACTTGCCTCTAGCAGCGTTCTAGATTCTACTGAGTAGCAGTTCACTTTTAGGATGAGAGAAATAAACATACTGTACATTGAATTTATGCCATGTAAAAAGATCCCACAGCTATTGTCTACTTTCAAGCTCACGTGGGCTTTTTGATTTACATTCACTGAAGAAAATAAATACCAAAACAGAAAGAAAATAGTATAGTTTGCCAAAATAAATCTGTTAATGCTGAAACACGAATGTGTAGGGGTCCGCCGTACTACCAACATCAGAGTGTAGCTATTTTTATTCTTATTGCTGCGGCTAAAACACAGAATTGCGTTCTTTACAATCCTCTCTTTTTTAACCACGACATAGCCTCGGTTGTTTCCATCTCTTGTCAGTGTGGTCGTTTAGAGTATAGATGGTGGCAAGCATTCTCCAGGGCTGCAGTGCGATCAAACATAAGCGAGAGAGGGGGACCGTGAAAGAGAAAATAACAAACATCAACACAGGAGATCCTAGGGGCAGCTAAAAATAGAACAGAGAAAAGGAGTGGGAGAGCGTCTGCAAGCGCAATGAAAGGGAAACAGACGATAGGTTATTTTAAGACGTTTTAAAAAATACAGTTACATGGATGGATGAGGGGAAACATTTTTTGGCAGCTGACTTTTTTTCTTGCTCCAACCCAAATTTAAATTAGATTAGCAAAAAAAAAAAAAAATTCAATAAGAAAGGCAACTGTGATATATATTTAATATTTAATCAGTTTAATCATTAATTCATGAATCAAATAATCCTTTAATCATCAAAACAATTAACATTGACTTCATAGAGCCAATTTTAGGAAGTCAGGTTGCAAGCTTGTATTACAACACCAAAAAATAATGCTATCATTGGTATTTATTTAACATTTCCTGATCTACGCAAGGCAAATGAGAACCAATATTCATTTGCAAGGCTGAATTGGTAGCAGATAGTAAAGTAAAACAAGAAAAAAAAATTTGCTCGACAGATTTGAAGGAAAATGTGTTTTATTACGTTCCACTGTCAGAGCAAAGATGTTTGGGGAAGTAATGGAATTTCTGTTGATAACAGAGGGAACGATTCAAATCGAAACCTCGAGTGAAGCATTGGCTGCATTGCATCAAACTGGACTCTCTACCAGGAACAGAAGCATCACTGTACTAAACTCCGTGCTCATGTTCAAGCCACTGCGCTGACACAATGTGAAACAATGGCGAGTGGTGTCACAACACACTCCACAAATGCAGCAGACGAGCTGCACCGATGTTGCAATTACGGGTGTGCAACTTTCAACAAAAGACAATTTGATAAACAAAAAAAAAATAAAAATAAGCCAGGTAAGTTTTGCAGAATACAGAGCTAAGAACTTTTAAAAATTCACTTCCAGAACAATTTGCCTGAATTTTCGTTTCCTTTTTTTTTTTATTTTTTTTTATTATGTCTAGAAGATGACAGTCAATTGGGATAGTCAGGATAAAAAAATTCTGCATGCTGTTCAATTGTACGACATTACTCTTGAAGCACAATTGGTAATAAATTATGGCTTCATTAGTTATCGTGGGGAGAGACGTGTAATACTTTTTATTACCAAGATGAGAGTATAAAAGCAATTAAAATGGTGAATTGTATTACATTTTGAATGCCCTAGTGAGGATAAGCGGTTTAGAGAATAAGCTAACCTAAATTCAAGGAACTGATGAACCAGGACGCCAAGGATCCAACCCATGATGTGAAACTTTATGAATGGCTCAATTCGTGTTACATAATAAAGCTGTCGGCTCAATCACAACCACTTGAGTCAGGCAAAGTTTGTGAATGAGGACGCAAACGAGGCTAACGGGCTACTTTGCCTCACTGCACACTGACTTGCAGCTCTGCATGCGTAATCAAAAATGTGAAAAAAGAAATTGCCACCTTCTATTTTTAGCCTCACAAAAAGAGATTAAAGTGGACCTCAACTCACACGCTCAAGATTGTCGGTTTCTCCAGCAGACTAATGTGCATTAAACAGATTGTTGATTGTAATATTCATCTTATTACATCAGCAATTTTTTTTTTAGATTTTTTACATTTAGTGGTCCGTTAGCGATATTTAGGTTTATGCACCACAGCAGGCCTTTCAAGGATCCTGCACCTTGTGGTTTGCGGGACTCCAGAGGCACCGGCAACTTCAAATACCTGTTTGCTGGTTTGTATTGGCATTGTAGCAGCTGCTCTCTTTGCCTGGCAGAAACGTTCCTCATTCTGCCCAAACCCATCTGTCCTCTGAATCAGCCACAAATATCTTTACAGTACGATGGTCACACTCATGTTTATGTGAAATAGCTATTGTTTTCATACCTTGTCCAAAGCATTGCACTATTTGATGATTTGCGGCAGCTGACTGATCCTTTTTCTTTCCCACGTTGCAAGAAACCTGTGGCCTGCTTAATAATATGGAACATCATCCTGGTCGTTTTCCTTTACTTGGTGCTTACCTGGCAAACTAATGATCAAAGGTGTCTGAGATTTATGATCATTCATCATTTCGATTTATATACTTCGGGTTATTGGGGTATTCAATCATCATAATTGGTATTTTTTCCACACGATTTATGTGACTGTTATTATTATAACCATTTATATTAAATCAAAGATCAAATGTTACACATGCATTCAAGAAATAAACCAAATAAATAAAACACACACAGACACACATGTGTCTACTACTCACCGGCCCATTCGCCAAGTTTAGCGGGTGATACCAGCTTCCCGTTGCCCAGCACCCACACCTTGACCCCGTCCAGCAGCCGATAAACGGAACACACCGACAGCCAGACCGCGGTCACAGCTCCGAGCCAGAACAGCGGCGTCTCCACGGCCCGAAACACATGTTCAGTAGGGATCATGCTTGCGCGAAAACGCAGACCGATTGTGCTTATTGATAAGTAAGCGTGTCTCGTAATGAACAAAGTGCAAGTATATTGACACGGGATGTAGTATTTAACTTCCGGGTTGGTCGTAATCGACGTGTGATTGGATATTGTTCTTCTTCTGATATTTATTCCAACATTATATACCAACAATTGTAAGCATCACTGCCCTCTGCTGCTCATTATGGTCTCCAGCCAAATGCGTAGTGTCAAAGTTAGAGATATTGCAAACATTTTTGTGAAATGTTACCAATTCATATGGGGTAGTTATACTCCACTTCCAGGGGACATCATGATTGATTTTTATACTGCTCATTGTTACATCAGAATTAATGGAAAGTGACCGAGTGGTATGGGAAATGGAAGGATGGTTGATTGAGTGGCTTATGTATTTCTACACTAATACAACAACACACAAAATACATACAAATTTGTTGAGCCACCCCTCCACCACATTCAACCTCTTGTATATGTGCAGTGTAGCACCTAAACTGGCAGGGATGATGTTACAGCCACAAGAGGGTAGTGCAGATCAAGTTTACATAGAAAGAAATCTTGAAACAGTGTTCTCTGAAAAATCTGCTGGCAAAAAGCAAAAAGATGCATTTGAAAGAAAAATCAACTAATATTACTGGTATTTATATTTATATATATATATATATATATATGGCCACTATCATATCAATTTAAAAAAATTAAATATTTTTAATCTAATTTTCCCCAAATTTTGGTAATGACAGGGTTTATTGACCCCAAGAAACCGTTTGACACCATAAACCACAAATCTTACTGGGGGGAAAATGGAAAAGTATAAAAGTACAGAATCATAGGGATGGAACTTCAGTGCTTGAAGAGTGACAGGAGCCAATTTGCACGCGTGGGTGAGGCCCCATCTCGTCCGACAGACAAAAACCTATAGGATTGCAGATAGGATTGTGTAACTCAGAATAAATTGTTGTTAAATTATGATACATTTCTCCCCTGCTGAAGCCACTCAAACAGATTTAAGTTGGGGGATTTGGAATTTGAAAGAGTGTATGAGAACCATTTTTTATGTGTAATACAACATAGTTGACAACAAACTATATTGGAAATCCAGATAAATCAAGTAAGAGAAAATGCAGAATTACTGTATTAATTAAGAGCATTGGTGTGTTAATAAATGTTCTTAACCATAGAACTATAAAAACCGTTTTATTGTGGATTTATTTTACTCTGTTTAACATATGTTGTGTTGCCAGCAAAAAAAAAAAAAGAGCTATACAAACAATGTTTGATCAAATGACCACAGCAATCCATAATTTATTAAGAAACGGCTATTAATGTTCTTGGATTTAGTGGATCTGAAAACAACACTAATCCTGTTCAAATCACAAAACAGCCTGCTTCATAAAAAGTCTTTTTAAACAAAGAGAGGGTGGTCTCAGAGGAGAATTTTAATTGGAAACAAAACAGAAGTAGCACAGTTCTGAAAATTACCGTTAAGTGTATTTCTGTCCAGGGACTGAAGGTATGGAATGTATTTTGGAATGGTTGAAGTATAGTACAGACACATCTCAACCGACAAAAGGTATAAAGAAACAATTATGGATAGGTATAAAATGGACTCAGACAAAAGTCAAAGAACAACATCATACGTGTTGCTCATACTCACAATTTGAAAAGACAAATAAATATAATTATTTACCGACTCTTGGTAGAAATGACTACAGTACACCAATGTACGCTATGCACAATGCAGCCAAGTAGAGCAGACAGCATGGCTCCATAATGTGTGCGAGAGCGTTATATAAGAGCATTGCTACTAAAAATAGAAATGCAGCAATGGTAAACAGGAGTCTAAACTGTTTGCCTCTGAGCTTTCAAAGGAAACCTGAATGAAAGTTAGATTAAAGCACCATCTCACCCACAAACAGAGCAGATGCTGATTATAACCGTCGGCGCTTGTAGGCACACACGAGAGGAGTGGTCCTCATTTCTCATGTGAGTGAGTGAGTGTGACTGATAAAGTCATCTTGGATTGCCCTGTGACTTTGACAAAACAACACAAGGTGTAAATTCCTAAAAGATGCATCAATTAACCAGAAGATAAGATAAACTATTCCTTTATTTGTCCCAGATGCGTAAAGCTGTAACATTGAGAAATTCAGCACAGTCAAGTTTTCTGTTTATTTGTTTGACTTGCTTCTTTATTTAATTTAATTTTTTTTAAGTAAGATTTCAAAGGGTTTTGGTTTAATTTTGTTACTGCATGGGCACCTCTGCATTATGTTAATACAGCTGAATAACACTCATCTTGAAACAAGAGATTTGGCTTAAAAAAATAAAATAAATAAAACAACACACAATGTATAAAGGCCTTTTGAAATCATTTTATTTCTATTACATGTTTGATGCATAATGGTAATCTTGTTTTTTACTTGCATTATCAAAAATCATCATACGTATAGAAAGACATTCCAAGGTGTGGACTTGCTTTAGCAAAAATACATGAAATTAAACTTAAAGCTCCAAACTATAGATATTGAACAAAAAAAAAACAAAATTAATTCAGCACAATTTAAGGCAGTTCAAAACTGGACAAAAACACTCATGGATTTTATAACCTTGCACCACACTGAAAATTCACATAGCCTGGACAGACTGCCAGTAAATATTTGTTTTTCCTCCTATGAAATGTGTTAGCTACCGTTTTACGCATGCCTGCCGAGCAAGGGTGCCATATGTAGGATTATGAATAATTATTATTTTACACACCAGCAACATGGCCATGACAAAAAAAGTATCAAAACAAGAATTCAAACTTGCAACATAAATTACAAATGCACACTGCACACACAAAACATATACTTAGTAAAACTTAATAACAAAATGTAAATGTAATGATACAGTATAAGTACAAATAAAATATAATGTTTCTTCCGACCAACTATTTATGGTATTTCTCATCTCAACTGTAGTACTTACCATACTGTGTTTCTATTCCAGCAGGGGAACTTCCGAATGTTTGTGCGTCACTCCTTTCCCTATTTCCGCTACTTCACAGAAACCTGTCCAACAAGTGCAAAAATATTGATAGTTCACGGCATAAACCTCAAATTTCCTATATATGGACGCAATGTCAAGAAATTATAGATGAGAGCCTTTGTGCCAAAGCTGCACTGCATCCTTTAATATGTGTGACCTTGGGAGTCAGATAAAAACAAATCTTATCAGTGAGGGATGCACAAAAAGTATTCACAGACAATTATTCTGCAATGTAAATTCCTTTGCCAAAAGCCAAACATACATATGAGACTCAAATAGGTCACACAGAAAAAAAAGGCGAAATGTTGAAAATGTTTTGAGCAGTTAGATGATGTCTATTTCAGAAGTGAGATAAACAACATAAAATCATCTGCTCTGTGTATGTACGTTAAAATAAGACAGCTAAACAATAGACGTTTTTAAATAGTGATTTGTCTCAAAAAAGACATATCCTCTTGAAAAGAGCCAGATGAGCTTTTTGCACTGTCTAGAAAGGATGATTTATATTTAATATGTAGCAAACATCAAGTTCTGTATCATATACATTTAGGAAGACGGGTTTGGCCCTTACGTTTGTTTTTGGAGCATTCCCATTTTGTGCTTCCGTGATTTGATCTGCATGAGTCGTCATCTCCACAACTGTGTGAACCTGTTTGACAAACAGTAAAATGTACATAAAATATTTGTGGATGAATAAAGAGAAACCAATTATGCACAGCTTTTATAGATTTAATAATGCATATGTCGTTCACAAAAAGCTTTTGACCAACTGAAATTTTGAGGTGGGAATAATATGCCACACTACAGTGCTGCACATATCCTTGTGTTTCGTTAAAAGGCCTGGGATCAAATCTGGAGTTATTCAGATTAATTTAAAGATGACTGGATCAAGAAGACACAGATGAGTGTTTTTCTATCCTAAATTCCCAATCATTTAATACTAAATTGAACAATAATATCAACACTTCTGGATCAATGTCACTGTACTGTACACAAATAATGAAAATCATTTCTTTACTAGTTGGTGAGTGGTGTACAATTGATTGAGTGGAATTGATGAACAAAGTGTAATTACGGTGATGTTTACAGTTACATTATTCGAAATAGACCACCTGTCCTACATCTGCTCTTCTATCAAATTACACCACAGCACAAACATAGAATTTGCAGGATTTGATACATTGTGCGCATTCGTGTGACAAGCATGACACGTGCACACAAAATTATTCCTATACGCTGCACTACAATATCTCTGAAAAGTACTGCTGACTTCTACGGTTAAGAAAATACCCACACCATCTTGGTCCTGGAAAGAGTATAAAAGGTGACTAGGACTAAGCAAGAACTAGTATTAAGTATGTCCATGGGGAACATTGGAGCCGATACCCCCATTCGTGTATAATGGTTGGTGTTACTATTAATTGTTTTCACAAGACACCCGGCACCAAGTGTGTGTGTGTGTCTGTGAGAGTGTGCGTGAATGTGTGTGTGCGTGTGTGTGTGAGTGAGAGAGAGACAAAGGGACAGACAGCTAAATAGTGAAAAGACAGACAGACACGTCACTCCCCAGGCCCAAACAGTGTTGTAAAACGAGGTTCACATCCTCCACAAATGCTTTTTGGGGTAAGGGCTTCCCATCTTCATATATGCACAGCAAGCCCAGACCGCAAAAAGATTCGTAAAGGACAACTCCCAGATCCACTTCTTGTCCACGACTCCTCTGGTCTTCATCATCACCGTCATTATTATTATTGTGGTTCTGGAGGGCGTGTGTGTGTGTGTGGTTGTGTGGGTGTGCGTGTGTGAGAGAGAGAAGCCCACTGGATCAGCACCGCTTTTCAGCCACGCAATGTTGTCATTAAAAAAAAGAAGCGTTGTGGACTTTCACATGCGGCTGAGGTTTTCCTGTGATTCCATTGGACGGAACCAATCGTCAACGACCAATTGGAATGCTGCAGAAAAGAGCACCTATTAGCAGATGCTATTAAATATACCTGATACGCATGAATTGTGTACTTATGAGTAACCATGTTGTTTTTAATGATAGGTTGGATCGTTTTTTACTATTTTTACCATTTTTATTTTTTACTATTGTGCAGAAACGCTTGACCCATAGTCCAAATTTTCTGTGTGTGTATAAATATTAACGGTGTATATTTTTTACTTCAAAACCTAGAGCAAAAATTGGCCCCACCCTCTGTCTCGGTTTCCACGGGAGTCGTCCAAGCGTTTTTCATGCGTGGACGAGTCTTTCAGCCGGTCACGATCCAACCCGCCCCACCACTACACCCCCCCCCCCCCCCCATCTGTCTCGAGCTCAACAGAGCCAGACGCCACTGACGCAGCACACGGCGTGCTCACTTTCAGCAGTCACGACTCAAGCCTCGACGCGCACAAAGAGACAAAAAACTGCAAATAAGGACTCAAATGTCACTATCGAGCTCTATTTGAGGCGGTGAGCAGATTTTTATTTGATTATTTCATTTCAGTTTTACCTAAAACACCATCAGAAGTCGGAGGGGTCTTTGTAATCACATTTGAATCAGAAAAAAAGAAAATCTATCAAAACAAATACACCCTAAATGTGTTTGGTGAAAAATGAAAGTGCACTGAATGTATTTGTAATCCCCGGAGTGGTGTATACGGACATTGTGGAAAAGAGCACTTCAGCACCACAATGAGAGGACAGCTCCCCACTCATAACACAAAAACATATGTATTTAAAGCTGTAATACCCGATCTTAATAGCTCATATTTCCATTAAAGAGCTAAAAGCAAACACCCTATTGCCAATGCATGCAATCATCACCACATCTACTCGTAGTATTCCTAATAGGGTGATTCCCTTTGTGGAAAAAGATCCCCCAAACAGTAACATTTACTTCTCAGCTACACAGAGCAATGGCATGAACCAAAACTGAAAATGACACAAATGATGCAAAACAGGAAGACGCAAGATAGAAGGGAAAGGTTCCACAATACTCACCACGCAAGCTTGAGGAGTGTCACCATGTAGGAAAATAAAAGACCAAATTAAACTGTTCTCTGCTTTAAAATGTGCTCGCGCTTTTCGGTTCTTCCTACTGTGCACACACTGTACTCTTGAATGGTGTGCCTTTTATAGGAGTGATGCCCCCTATCTATTTCTGGATCACGATCCAACCCTGTTTCTATTTTTAGCATGCGCGTGATGAAAAAAAAGAGGGAAAAAAAGAAAAGCTCACAGAGGTTCCTTGGAGGAATTTCGTGTGTGCAGCCTTCATCACCCCCCGCCCATTTACCCTCCTCAACCCCCATCCCACCCTCTCTCTCGTGCATGGTTATTGCGCGTGCACAGAGGCGTCTCCTCAACACACTGGGTGGAAATGCATGCTCATCTTCTGCAGATTCAAAATGAAGGCATGGCCAGTGCTTATTAAAATGTACAATTTGCCTCTAAAGCAAAGTAATCATAAATCACTCTAATCTCTACAAATGACATCCAACACAATTGTATCTATTGAACAAAATGTCAAGAAAAAAAAGTGACTTCCTTCTCTAGATGGCTGCGTCAGTGTTGACGTCAGGTGGAGAATCTCCCGCTTTGAAGATGGACGCAGGAGCATCCATGCACAGCTTCTGGGGCCATTGTGGATAAAAAAAAAAGAAAGAGAAAAAAAGGTGCACCAAATGCATGATTTTTTTCTTTTTAAAGGAGCGAGATGCCGTGAATAAAATAAAAGCCCCTCCTTCTCTGCCGTCACAATGGAAAGACCATTTTATTATTTGCGCACACCTCAGGCTTGCCTCAAGATTGGAAGCTCCACAGCGATAACGTAAAATGTTTGCAACATGCGCCTCAGCTGGTGATCATGAGGACAAATACTAAAGCCTTCAGGTTGGGTTTCCCCCTCCAGCAGAGCCATGCACAGGCTCCAGGTGTTGACCCCCTCCACGTGTGATGATGCAGAGCTACAGAAAGAGGTGGAGGGCTGCGGACCCCTCCACCTCAACCCCATCCCCCTGCCTCCCCCTGCACAGGGCAGAATGCTGAAACGCGTAGTAACGGAGCACCGCTTGGCCGACTGATGATGCTATTTTTAACTCCCATCCTCAACATGCCTGCCGCTGCGGCTTTCTCTGCTCAAGGTGGCCTACTACTGTACACAGGGCTGGTGCATGGTGAATGGTCAATAGCGCTGAAAGATGATCGGGTAAAATGACGATCCAACAGCGCATCCGGCGGCTTCCAGCCTTTGTTGCAAAATAGAAAAACACAAAACATGCAATTACTTTCAATAAGTGCTGAAAGAAAGAAAGAAAGAAAGAAAGAAAGAAAGAAAGAAAGAAAGAAAGAAAGAAAGAAAGAAAGAAAGAAAGAAAGAAAGAAAGAAAGAAAGAAAGAAAGAAAGAAAGAAAGAAAGAAAGAAAGAAAGAAAGAAAGAAAGAAAGAAAGAAAGAAAGAAAGAAAGAAAGAGAGAAAGAAAGAAAGAAAGAAAGAAAGAAAGAAAGAAAGAAAGAAAGAAAGAAAGAAAGAAAGAAGCGGCAGTTGCATATACAACAACGTTGAAATGGAACTATCCGTGGTGCTGAAGTCAATACTGCGTTTTCTCACCTTTGCATTTTTTTCCGGCCCATGAAAGGACCATTCAAGTCACAACCGCAAACAACCACGGCAAATTTCACTTGTTGGTTTTAGTAAGGTGAGAGCCAGCCACTGTAGTGTGATTCCCACTCTGTGATTGAAAAAGTGTGAGTGTGAATGCTTGGGCTCAATGTGCCTTGTGATTGCCTGGCGACGAGAGTTACGGGTGTAGTCTGCCTGTTCATCCACATGATGTGATATAAGATTCAGCTTTTTCAAAAATGTATTTACTTACTTACATTTCACTTGATTGTTTTTTATAATTCATGGCATTCCGTTATTTTTCATACTAAAAATGAAATAGTACACACGATCAATACTGTAGATAAAGTACTCATACAAGCAAATCCAATCATTTTGATCCTCTTAAAGTTCTTCTTACTTATACTGTGGAAGTTTCTCCTCCTGGTTATATTATGTAATGTTTTAGTGAATGAAGCAATGCACTCGTGTCATGTTCAGCTCAAATCAGGTCCTGCGCTGTTTTTCTGCAGCAACTATAAAAAGTCACTATCACTGAATTATGTAATACCTTGCAGCAATATCCGTTACTATACTGGGCAGTGCTGTGCTAAAAATACAAGCTCAGATGTGAGACGATGCATTGGAACACAATGATCATCAAAAGTTTAGTGTTGGAAGAAATGCCAAACTTTGGACAGGGGTTTGCCAATGACTTGAACAATGAATGAGGGATCATAACAGGCTCTCCCTTTTAAAAATGTACACTTTCATGTCAAAAATGAAACAACTTTAGAGTCCATGGACAACGTGTGCAAGGGATGCTGCTTGATGTTAATAGGTTACTAAATTCTTGTGAGAGTGCACATTTGTCTCACAAACGCAGTAAGCAAGCTACCTGCCCGAGTTACTCCAGCAGTGAATATACTACCAGTCCGAAAACACTCAATGGGTTCAGAGTCTCACACGCTCATTCAATGCAGTGGCGCTGTGGTGTGCCAAGTCACATGCCTATTACATAACAAGGCTCCTACTGCTGGGCTCAACGTCCCTAACAAATCCATGCATGCTTTGATGCACATGGGCTATTTATATACTGCATCTAAGATAGGGCTGGTCAAAAATACAACTGCGTTCAATTATTCATTCAGAAACATTTCCTTGCAGAGCTGGCACAGAGTTATGTTGGACAGGAATAGACCAAGGGGCTAACAATAAATAATGCACATTAGGAATGCAGGAGTCTGTTCAGAGGGTGGGGGTAAATAAACTTGCATGCATCGCGTTTGTATTTATAGCCCAGTGTGCATATGCTTCAGCCTCTCTGCAACCATCCTGTTCTTTTACTGGGTTCTAAAAATAGCAGACTGCACTGTGCTTGTGCCATTTTTAGGTCTTGTGATTTAAGTGTGTGGGGGTGGAGAGATGTAGCATGAAAGAAAAATGGTTCGCACTTGTGCTATGTAGTTGCACTTGTGTCTGTGAATGAATTCTTTCATTCAACCCAAAGCATTATATTGATCATTTGCTGCCAATTGTGTCTTGGTTTTTATTGCTATAAGAACCTACAATGCCTTACAGTAACGGTCAGTTTGAGGATATGACTGTTAGGTCACAAATAATCATGATGAATCAAAATAAGCAAATCAGCCAATCGTAATTCGGTATGTCTATCATGGGAATTGTAATCTGAAGCATTTCAGATTTTTATTATGACGCAAAATGTAGCATCTGATTTGATTAATGTGTAAGTGATTATGCTAAGTTAGAGGCACCAGGTAGATGGACTGCTAAAGCAGGTGTACTATTTCATGTTACTTGCCAACACTTGTAGCCAACGTTTAATAACTTTGGGAGGATGCAACAATTTGTGTTACCTAACCCTTTCAAAACTAATAGTTTCACCGAGGTCACATTTCAAGACCATTTATTCATCAATTATTTATGTATAGTATGTAATATGATGAGACAATTATATGGTTTCACAATTATAATGACCCTCTAATAGCAGACCAGACTGTGAGTTGTGTGATAGCTGATAACCTGGCAGCCCAAGAGGCCAGTAAAACGGATTTTTATTAAACAGACTCCACAACCTGATTGGCCACTGTGGCACTTTTGGACTAGTTTAAATCCCCCAGCAGAGATTGTTTCTTTGTAGGTATAGATATATGCTCTTTTTGAATACATACAATTGAATTCTTGCCCTAGGGGTGGTCATCAGGGGTGCGGCATCAGCTTCCACAGGTAGACAGATGACACAAAAGTGTCTCCTGATGATAGAATCCCAATTGATACCCTTCATCACTGAATTTTAGATACTATGTCATGCAGAGAATTTCCAAGAGTTTAACCAGGATAAAAAGAGGTCTTGACAAAGTGCAAATATGCTAACAGAAAACAAGAGTGAGTAATTGTATGACAATGTTAAGCTCGTGTTGCACCTAAACTCAAGTACAAACTATGTTGAAATAAATTGAAGCCAGATTGAACTTACATGTTCTGTTCAAACTGAATTTAGGTACTATGATTTAATCAAGGTCATCCAATCAATAAAGGTTCTTGTTTAAAAAGTCTTTATATTACAGCATTTTACAATATGCCAATTGTCTCTGTGCACGGCAAGCACAATTTTCAAGATGCGTCCTTGAAAATGTGCTAAATGTAGCACCAGAACCTTGAGTTATTTTTGAAGCATCTTGGACACTGAAGTAGATCCTCAGCAGGTTTCTGTGACGTAAAATCATTGGCATGCATCCGATGGAAATCACACTATTCAAGACAATTAGCTCATAATATCTACCATATGAGGTGACCTTGTAATAACAAAGACGGATTTGTTTAATGCGAGACCACAGGCGGCAAGCGCTAATGTTTCAAAATACAACTGGATCCGTCCTGGGTTTGAATCAAACAGCGGTTTCTTGAAAAAGTCTGACGGTGCCACCATGTGGTCAGTTCGACGCATACAAGCAGGCGTTCGGCTATAGAGGTAAGCTGTCAACCGGGGTGTTTATGCTTTTTATTTCCCAAAGAGAAATAAATGACGCACAAACATCAGTTGAAATCCACATACTGCCTTTAATATTGTACATTTAATACATATTCCACCTTCTATGGCCAGAAGGAAATCCATTTTTTTCTTTTGTCTGATTACCTTTAAAAGCAAACGCAGCAAAATTAAGTTTTTTTTTTTAACTTTTTCATTAAATTAGCTTTGAGCAAATCTTTTTTTTAGGTCCCATATAAATAGGAATGATGACAAAAGTGCGAAGATTACCGTCCATTTCATGAGCGGAAACGATGAGGGCATATATTGTTGAAAACTATCTGACTACTGAGATTTGAAGCACATTCCACATTCCATCTCAGCAATGGCTTGATGGACATACTACGGTGTTGTAACCCTTTCAATTAAAACTTATCATTAAAATAAATTGAAATCTCCTGCCCACATGGTGCACACATTTCGGTATTGCTGTATTTTGTAATTGTATGACAACTGTTATGGTCTTCCCTTTTATTTTTAATGCCAACTCTTGCATACATATTAAAAGGTCATAATCAATAGTAGGGCATATTTGCCAAATTTGACTTCCCCTCCACATTTTCAAACATTAAGTGTTAGAACTGTGCACTTACTGTAAGTCTTTAGAATACTGTAGCTGTTGTAGCACTTACAAGAGGCTGAATGGAAGTTTTTCCTTTTGCACAAGTTAACTGCAGGCTCTAACAAGAACATACGTGTGCTATTCATCTATTGTGGGTACGATGCTGACAACTTTGATTAAGGATGACGACGCTCTCTCTTGGTAAGAAGGTAACACTGAATGGTTCTCAGGCGGTCTTTGGCAGGGGCAAACTCTGGCTGCAGTTTCAACGTGGACTCATACCAGTGCATTGCTTTTTCAAACTCCTCCTGTCATAAAACAAAAACCAGAAAGAATGTGTCCATATGGGCTCACCCACTTCATTGATCCAAGTGGGGTGAAAATAATGATTGATTTACCATAGCAATGTAGACATTGGCAAGAGTGAAGTGGTTAACTACAAAGTGTGGAGTAATCTCAACAGCCATACGAGCAACTGTAAGAGCATCTTCCCACAGTCGAGCATTCTGAAAGATGTTGGCCAGGCTGATAAGGGGGACATCCTGGTTAAGAGTGGGGGGGAAAAACACATTAGGAACTACAAAACACCAAATGCATGTCAACTTGAAATACACGGATGCTGCCTGTGACTGGGACAACACAGAGTGTAGTTTCATTTTGCAGGGCAAGTACTTTGTTAGTACTGGAATACCACGCAATGGACCTTGAATTGAATTCCATGTTTTTTCAATAAATTTATTTTTCCCGCTACTCTGCGATTAAATACTACTTTCAAGAGAAAATGAATTCTCAGTATTCTAAGTAGGAGTGTTAGGCCAATCCTAATCACATGGATTTGCTGTGCATTTTTCAATTTTAGAGGTGTTGATTTAAGATTACTTTAATAACCAACAGATCTGTCAATTATTTATTCTACTAGTTGATAATTGAACTATGAAAAACGTTTTTTTCCAAATCACCATTGCTGTATTACATAAAAACAAGACATTAATTCAAACTGACTGAGCAGAAAATACACGCACATTTTATTATGATTTATGTTAAGATTAAGTTGCTGATAAGGTCCACAACATGATTGAAAAGAAAGCCAGCAAATTGTCTTGAATACTGTGTATCATGAGTACAACAGACAATTTGTGCATGAGAGGTGCAGTTATCATTTTTCTCCAGTTGGTGTCACCATTTTTGCATACAAAACAACACAATCGGACAAGCTTGGACATTGTTTCTACAACCTAAAGTTGACCCAGAAAGAAATTAATATGAATAAACACTCTGTACGGCCCCACAAAAATGTACTTTTCTTCTGTTTCACCTAAGGGGCTCAGCAGAACAACATTCAAAGTCAAGAGTTCAAACATTGAATTGTCTCCTCTTTTCAGTGCAAAGTCATCGTCATCTGACATGCTCAGCCATTCTCAGACATATGTGTAGGTATGGAAAATATCTATTGAAACATATTTTGATACTGACAATACTGTCAAGATCGCAACATTAAAAGTTAGGTACAATATGGCTTTTGGCAATTAGTTTTTCTCACTGCCTTTCTGAATACAGAGCCATTAAAAATCAATTTCAAGTTGATCCAATACTGCAGAGAGGAAGTTTCACACCACCACGAAGGACGAATGCGCTCATTGAAAAAAATCTGAGGGGAAAATATCTCATTGACTAATGCTAAAGGCAGAGGGATTACTTACCTTCATGTGATGGGGTGCGTAATTGAGGGCCTGTCGTAAGCAGTCAATTGCTCTCTTCCCTTGACCTTTCACTCTCCAATAAAGTGCAGCCATACTGGATAATACCCATGATGTCTGGTTCTAGAAAAGATCATATTCTCAGCAAAACATTTGATTTAAAAGCCCATAATGATCATATTATAGAGTTGTCGCAAAACTCAAATTTTGACTGACACTATACCAGCATATACCGCAATATAAATTCCGACTTACCTTCTCCAATACTTTAGCAATTCGAGTCCCCACCTGTTCAAAGGACTGAGGAGAGAATTCTTCTTTACCAAGGTTTTGCAGGACCTGAGGTCAGGGCCATCAAAATGATGTTACGATAATATACTTTGAGTATTTGATGATGATTTTTTTTTTTCCATTTGACCTGTTCTTTGGCCTACCTCACTGAGTTGGCTCTCTCCTGTGTAGTGGATGGTGGCTCGATTAGCCATGCCTGCGAGGTGGTCAAGGGTGTGCATACTGGCAGCGAGGTTTGCATTGCATAAAGGCTCGACAGCTGGCTCCTGAAGTGGGGTAGCAAAATCTATATGCTCTGTGATGCTGGGGGAAGGAAGCATTGAAAACATTGTCATAACACTAAACCATAGATGTATAGGTCATCCTCCGTTTACAATGGTAGAGCATACTACGGTTCAAGGTTATGAATGGTGTGCAATGAAGTAATTTACACTGCAGCATAAGAATACACTGTCACGTGGCACAGGAAAACACATGATTTGCTTGTTTTATATTCATGGCATATTTCATACACTTATGACATTTATGCCTTCAAACTGATGATCATTACCTTCATTGTTGGATAACGTGGAAATTTACCATCTAGATAACTTACTCGATGTTCTTGGCAGACACGGCGAGCCAAGTGCTCGCTGCAGTGGTGAGGTCAACCCTTCGTGTGCGCTGACACTCCTCTGGCCCTGGCCACCCAAGGCTTGTATAATCCCTCCAGCGGCCTGCCCAAAGAAGACGACGTAGATTTAGGAGTGCAGCACCTTTCAATACTTGTCCTCAATTCACACTGACTTAAGTCAATGGTACCTGGAGGACCTGCTGATGGGATAGTTGGTCCGCTAATCTCCAGAATAGAATGTCCTTCAGACGCTGGCTCCGCACCCTGGCTATCATCAGAGATGGCCACATTGTCAGACCCATCCGCCTTTGCCTTTCTTACTCTCTTTACTTGAAAGGTGATCTGATAATTAACATCAAAGATACAATCAAAAAGGCCAAATAATAGGTTTATTACTGCGGCTTATTTTACGTGGTCAAATTTTATGGGGTAGGAGTTTGAGCCATTACCCATTCTGAACCATCATCATCTTCACAGTTTCCAAAGCAGGGGCCTCCACCACCACGGGGCCCCATCACACGGTCATTCTTGAGCACCCGGATTCCTCGCAAGTCACCTCGTTTGCCACCGACATCCAAAGCCCCCTCAAAAGCTCCCATCAGGTCTTCTTTGAGCTGCCACTCCTCCTCACCTTCACCCCCTCCATCTGCGAGTGAGGGAGTTGTCCTTGAAGAAGGGTGAGCGGCCTGCCGTTTTCCCGCAGCCTCACCAGACCCATTTGTGTCCAAGATGACCTCTGCAGCAGAGAAACAGAAATTGCAATTAGGGAGGAACAAGTACCGATAGCAGGAAAAGGTAGGTATCTGTGCTGATACCACCTTTATTTCAAAGTATTGGTAATAGCGACAGCGGCTGATACCAATATCGGCCGCGCTTTTGTGACCTTTTGCAATTATCTGTCGTTGTTTTAGGAGGGAAATTGTAGGTATCAGAGGCACTAGTATTAGTATTGGTGTCTACTTGAGTACTTGAGTACTTGTACTGAAAAAAAAGTGGTATTGAACCTCGATAATTGCAATCATGTCAAATAACAATTAAGATGATGCCTTATTGGGATTTTAGATATTACTTTGATGAATCCTCACTATTTTCTATAGTTACTGACAGTGACTTGAGATAAAATCCATACTTTCAAAGAGCAGAGAGTCCTCTATGGTTGACATGGAAGTAGTCTGCTGTTTTTCTTCATCACCCCCCCACTCCTCCAGGTGGATGGCAAGTTCATCTTCAGCACCGCAAGCAGAACCCTCTGGACCAACACACATTGGGTCAAAGCCATTAGAAAAAACACTGACCTATCAATGGTCTAGTAACATGATAATATGATGATCTTATCTGCTTCAATAAGTTACCTAATTAGATGTAAAAAAAATAATAATAATAAATACAAATGGCGAGACCATTTGTATCAAAGTTACTCACGTGAGCAGGGTTGTTGGTTTGAAAGATTATAAAGGAAGGGATAAAACTGTAGACAACGCAAAAGAGGTATGCTGGCACGACACTGTTGACAGGCAGCAAAGGATGAGGAGGAAGTCAAGGAGGACACAGCTGTCATCAGTGTGTGGCGAAACAAGGCTAGAGCTCCTGTCACATTGCCCTGGGCCAACTGCAAGCTCACCAAGCTGAGGAGTGCATGGGGCTGGTGGAAGAAAAGTGAAGGTGTTCAAATACCAAAATGTAGTTTTGGTACTGAACACAAGTATGTCTATTTCGAACAGTGTAAATACACACATTAATACAGTGTTAACATGTTTCAGGTTATACACTGGCAATGTACTACTGATTAGTTGGCAGGTGCCAATTTGGTTTGCTGCAACTACAATATTTCAAGAAAGTGACAAACCCATGTGTAGTTACCTCAGTTGCATTGTAAGCCAGCGATTGCTCCACCAGTGTTTGCGATTGGGTGGTCAATCCATAATGTAGCATCAAATTAGCAGCATTCGTGAGGGGCAAATGGCGGTGGGCCGGTGGGGTTTTCATCCACACTTGCCGCAGGCATTGGAGGGCACGACTGCCATTTCCTTGGGCCCGCCAGAATAGAGATGCTTCATTGTAGAGCTGCCAGCTGTACAATTTGTCCTGACAAAGGTATGCATAAGGATAAGGTACATATTGTTAGATTAGCATATCAAAGTATTATGTGTGTTTTATGTTGCTTACTAATTTCATCATTTCAGCAATTCTGGAACCAATTTGTTCCAATGTCCAACCACCACTCCGGAGCTGTAATATCTGTAATCACACACAATGATGATGTTTCAGCTCTCTTTTACACAACTGCAAGATACAATGTTGCATCTAATAGTTTACTTGTGAATTAAACACAGAAAAAATACACATCAGCAGACACCTGGGAGGCATAGGGATCTGGAAGCATCCTGTCTTCCAGAAGCCAGTCTAGTGAAGAAGGCAACGGAGGGGAATGTACTTGGGCGAGAGAACCACACTCTGGCAGGGCCACTGTTTGAGGAGGACTATGAGTCCCATAAAGGAAAGATGCCACTGAGCTGGATGTGCACAGATAGAATACAATTAGTTGCATTACCAACCCATAAAATACACGCAGATCTTGAAAGTGCGTACTTGCCTGTGATTCTTAGTTTCAGACAAAAGGTGGTATGTTGGCAACAAATGTGCAGCGGGGACACTTGGGTATTCACTAATGCAGTATGACCTCTGAGGCCACAACAACTTCTGCATAGCCTACAAAATAAACATGAATTCATGAGGTAAAATCAATTTTACTGAACAACTCAAGACCAAGCTTAATGCAAAGTGGCAAATTTCAATTGAAAAATTCAAGAGGAGTGAATTGGTGAAAATTTACTTGGCTTGTAAAAAGTAAAAAAAAATAAAAAAGTAAAAATAGTTGAGTCTCCGGAGGGTTGGTCCAACTATGAAGTTAAACAAAGCCTGCATCCCTGATTATCTGTTGGCGAACACGTTGTTTTGCACGCCTCACCTTTATCTAGTAACAGGTGATATACTAATTTAAATATTAAGATGAGCAGCTAAGGTTGTAGCAATAAGGAAGCTCAGCTAAGTGATGACCGAGAGCCAATTTGAAGCACTGAACCAAACTGTCTAAAACACTATGTTACAGCTAAGAATACCTGCATTACGGTTTTGGGGGATGAACAGATTAGCTAAAAGTGTTTCGTTTCTAAAAGTGGCACTATAATTACTGTACATTTTTTAACGTACAATTACCTTTCAACTCTCAAAGGTATAGATCTTTATTCAAAGGTATTAGAATTTATCACGATAAAATATCTTCGACACAAAAAGAAATAAAAAATGTTCCAAACTCTGTTCTGCTTAAAGAAATACACATCAACCAATATTACCATAACACAAACACATACTATCTGTAAAATGTCTCTTTCACAATGTCACAATTTAAAGTGTGAAAAGAGAGTTTGCTGTAAACAGCAATCAACTGTAATGACTGTATCCATCTTGCCTGTGTGTCATCATGATGACTGCTCCAGAGGGCAGCAACAGGGTCCTGATCACCTGACACAGAAGGATGGAGCTGAGGGTTGCGTGTTGACTGGTTTGAACTCTGATCTGACACAAGTGCCACACTGGATGCCACTGATATCTCTTCGCCAAACTATGAAGACAGAAAAGCCAATAAGATCAGTCAGTGTTCTTTACTTGATTCGTTATTTTGCCAACAGTTTTTTTTTAATTTTAACCATAGCTTTTTTTGAACAAGTGGGGACATACAGTCAATGAGTGATGGTCATGAAGTTTTAAAAGTTTGTAAAAATACTGAAAGCAATCTACAGGTGCCAAACCACGAGTATGTGTAGCTCCACTGTATGTAATCAGTGACAGGACACATCCAAACTCTGACACGTTGAGAGAAACTGAACCTGTGTCACCTTAAAAACAAGTACACCTTGCCTAAAAAAATAATACTAATAATTAGGGCTGCACACTATATACACTATATATATATATATATATATATAGTGTATATATATATATATATATATATATATACACAAAACATACAAAAAAATCAATATCACAATATTGGCCAATGAAATACGCAGATTGCAAAGATATGCAATAAGTTTCTCACAAAATTTATTTCACTTCAATTTATACTTGACTAGTCAAACGCAAACTTTAATGTGCATCTTCATTCAATAGTTGAACATTATCTAGAATAATTAGAATTCAATAGCAAAGAATAAATTGAGCTTACTTATTTGCCACAACACTTTGTTCATTCGATAATACAAATTTAATTTCTTGAGGTACATGTCAAATACTGCTATATTCAACAACCATATCACATATGGCATGTTTTTCCAATACTGTGCAGCCCTACTGTCAATACTGACAACACTTACTTGGACAAAATGGACATGTTCAAACAGGTCACCACGGTGATAGCGCACAGGCAGATCAAACGGGCAGTGAAGGCTGAGCTGCTGTTGACCCAGGCGGCAAATTTGATGGTTCCCTGTGCCAATAAAATACTTCAGACTTTGATTAAATCAATTGTTGGATCTTTTGTTTTTTTCAAGTATGTTTGCTTACTAATATTATTACATCACTTTTAAAGCATTACATTCGCCTCCAATGTTTGATGTCCATCCATCTATTCTCAAAACCTCTTATCCTGTTCAGGGTTGCATGGGGGGCTGGAGCCTCTCCCAGCTGATATCGGGCAAAAGGCAAACTAAACCCTGAACTGGTTGCCAGCCAGTCACAGGGCACATATAGAGATAAACAACCAGCCACACCTACGTGCGCACGGCCACCGAGCAGGAATCAAATTTGTCAAGTGTACTCCTAAACTCATGTGCTTGATTAGTTATGAAAATTCATTTTAAATTTTTAAACACAAAATATGTCAATTTTGACACCATGATTGGCATTTTACCAAGTTGAGCTTCTTTGGCCATTTGGGTCTCATGGATAATGTTGTGCAGGATCTGCTCTTCCTGCAACAGCTTGTGTTTATCGAGCGCCTCCTGCTGGCGAAGGTAGTGGTCATGCTGCTTTTGGTATTCCTTGAGCTCATTCAGGGTTCTCTGCAGTGACCTATACATAGAGAACCATAATTAGAGCTACGTATACAATCATATAGAAAAAATGTTATCGCTTAACTGCATTATTGAGTTTCACATGATTGTATCAAGAAAAAGACAAGAGAATATCTGTGGTGAAAGTTGGGCAGTGTTTTAGTAATATAGTCATGTTTGCAGCATTTTGGTGGTTTACTGTTCGTAAAGATCGTCTTCACCCAAGACACATTTATGTCACAAACCATTTCAGGTAATCAAAAAACAGAACGAAACACAAAGCACCATTTAGAGGTAAAGCAGTAGCCTAATGAACTATTGCACTCGCAAACTAAAAGTATTACTCAAGTCAAAATCAAATGTAAGCAATTAAAAACAATCAGAGTACGCACTTCTTAAGTAGTTATGTTTAACGTTTGTTAAAATGGACACATGCAAGTTCCTACCTGTGCTGGGCTTCGAGGCGCTGCTCAAGCTTTTGCTGGCACAGCACGGCATGCTTCCTCCTCAAGGCCAACTCAAAGCCTGGCTGGGCCTGTAATGCCTGTTCATAACACAACACTGAGTGGTTGTATTCCCCAAGCATCTGGTAGGACAGAGAATGTCGGAACAAACAGATTTGTAGATTGCACATTGCTGGTTTTCGGTGAACAATAATTCTTAGTATGTAAAAACTGAGTTGTATTTCATCATTCCACTGACCGTAAAAAGAAAACACATTGGTTTGTGCGATATTTTGGGGGTGTAAATAATACTAAGGTAACCTTGTTGTTTTTAGATAAAACTGGCACTAATGCAGTAATGTGTGTCATTTCTAACTCACAGCATAAATGTTTCCCAAGGTGTAGTGACTGGTAAACAAGTCAGAGGGCAGGTCCAAGGCAGCGTGGGCTAGAACGGCAGCATCTGCTGAGAAATGAGCACGGTGCAGGATGTTGGCCATATTAACCAGGGCTATGTCTTTGTGAGGCCTAACGACACACAAAAGGGAGGGAATATGAACATACGTGGCTGCTCTCCAGCAAGCACACTCAATTGATGCATCATTGTGATGAGGTTGACAATACCTAAGGGAAAAGTGCAGAGCGCGCACCACACAATCCATTGCCCTTTGAGGCTCGTTCTTCATACGCCAAAAGAATGAAGCCATGTTGTACAGCACCCATGATGATGTATTCTGGAACATACGGACAGACATGATTACATTTTTGTGTTGGAATACTATTCTGACCTCTGGAGCTTCTTTCTTTTAATATTCCACACAGTTGATAGCTTGCAAACACAATCCAAAGAGCAAGGAGTTTTTCACAATATGTGCTTGTAAAAAAATGTCAAGCGCTTACCCTCAGTAATGCTTGCTGGATGCGATGGCCTACCACGTCTATACTGTGGCCCAGTTTATGTGACAAAGCATTATAAATTGGGTCCTCCTTGGAAAGTAATGGGGAGGTAAGGTTTGCCCTCTCTTGCACACCCTGCAATATACCAGTAAGAATACAGACATGTGAAGTCTGCTCACATTCATAGTCAGGTGCATATACCAAGACCTTCTTGCATAACACAGAATACGTGTTCCTTAACAGTACGACAATAAAGAATGCCATACAACTACAGTAATATTAGAGCTGCACGATTTTGGCCAGAATGGGAATCCTGATTATTTTGATCAATATTGGAATCACTGTCATTCATCACAATTATTCATAATGTTACAAAATCAGGTGTATTTTCAGTGCACTATTTTTCAGTAAAAGTTTATAAACAGTTTTGAGGGCCAATGACTTTTTGAATATTAATAAATATACAAGGAGGGTGCAAAAATATACACCTCATGGGTGAAATTAGTCACATTATATGACGAGTGTGTCTTTTTCAGATTTGATTTATATTATGTGTTTAAAAAGCATTGTGTGCTTTCCCTTTTTTCTTATTTTCTCTTTTCTTCATGCGTTCTCACCCACCTGTGCATATTGTTTAACCCAAAAATTTAACATAGCTTTTACGAACTCCAACACAAGCTTATTCTTTTAACTGATTTAAAAGAAATAAAACTACTTTCAAGAGATACTTAAACTGGACGGCAGCGAATGCAGATTCGTTTTACATCACAACTACTCTAAAATTGTGATATTCTGATGATAAGATGACCATAATACTCACCCTGAGATGCTGGAACGCATGGATGCTATAAGGTAGTTCTAACACTCTTGCACAGTCTGGCTCTTCTAGATCGGGAGGCAGAGCCGAGAGTAGATCCACATGGTCTTCGGGGCTACGCACAAGAGGGCAGAGGTACGATTCATTAAAAACATCTCATGACATCTCACATGTTTTTTTGGAAAGGAAGTGCAAGACTTACCGGATATCTTTACTCTCTAAGGAGACGTAAGTGCCATCATACAGGTCGAGGTCACCAAGAGGTACTTTGGCCATAATGCAATCTGCATCCTCTCTGTAGTGTCGCTGCTCTAGTCCTGTATCCCTGTCCTCATTTTCTTCAATGTGAATTTTTTGTGCCACTAGCAGCTTCTGCTCAAAATTAAGAAAAGGAACAGTCGCAGGTGGTAGAGAGATAATCGTATTCAACTTCAATAAATACAGCAATCCCTTGCAAATAAAGAGACTGTCCAAGTGCAAAGTAAAGCATAATTGACAATGGCTTAAACTAAATTTATTTATGGATTAAACGGCAAATAGACCACAAAGAAGCTACTCAAACAGTTAAAACAAATTCAAAACTTTCTTATATTGGTTACCCTTAAACATACAGTATTAATACAGTAAAAATAAAGTAAGAATTTTTCTTTTTTTAAATTCAGATTGAGTAAAACCTTGGAAGTACTCCTAACGTCCACTAACAACCCAGGCTAAACTTAATTAACACTTGCCAGGTATACAAAGCTTAGCTGTCAATGAAAAGCTATCGGGAAAACTCACTCACCTCCAGTTTCTTGAGGTAGTTAACACGAGACTCTTGTCTCATGAAAATTACCACGTCATGCGGATGCTTGAGATTCATAGGTGAATCAACCTACAAGTTTAGTACGGGGAAAGAAACCAAATATCAAACTTGAGGCAAAATAATCACACTAGTCTACACAGTTTCAATGCTCTCCATCCAAGACTCCCCCACAAGTTGTCACGTAAACAAATCGCAACTGTTAAGCTTATTAATCAATGATTTATAAGCAGCATATTGGGACGATGACAGCTGGTATGTTTTGGTCATCTTGACCTCAACCAACTCTGCGCTTTACTACACATCGTTGAGGCTTTGTCGGCAGGGAAACAGATCTGACATAGCTCAAGTGAGCCAACAAAACTACATGATTAAAACCCGAACAAAGTAAATTAATATACTATATGTTACTGGTAAAGCTAACAGAGATAGCATCTGGAGCTAGCAACAGAGAGGCTCAATGAGCTGTCATACTTGCTGTTGTATTTTTCCATCCTCGGTGACAACCCAGTGGGTCGTAGCGTCTCCGGCGTCCACTATGAGTATGCAGAGGAGAATGAAAAGCTTTCCCCGAAATGTTTTTCGCGAACAGCTGACTCGACAGGGAAAGGAGTCCAGACTGATTTCCTCGATGTCCGCCATTCTTCTGTCTCCTTAGCGCTGTGGCAACAGCTGAGCGACCTCCGACCGCATCGTGGCGCTCAACTCACTTAGCACCCCAAGAGACCGAAACAATGGGCTCTTTTAGCAAAGAAGCACAAATTGTTGTGTGCGTACTGGAAGAGAAATTTGATTGTTTCCATCCATACCTGCAAAAAGTTGCAGATGGTTTAGGGGTACACTTGCCTGTCTTGTGTGCCGATACCGTGAGTTCATTTCTCGCACATGATGCGATGCGAATGTGTGTCTGACAAATACAAGATGATACGAATCTGACACATTTAATATGGCCGCTTAGTTAACGTATAATTCATTAACCATTTTTGTGCGGCTGCGATCTCTATGTTCTGACGTATGATGACGTGTTAAGACAGGAAATTCTGTACAAAGATTAGTTTCCAACTTTCCAAGGTAACATTTTAACAAGGTATTTGTCTGATCTGTTCTGTGTTTCAGTGTGTTCGGAAGAGTTGGGTGCCATAACGTTTTTATTTGGTGTACATATTTGTTTTAAAAATGGTATTTGGATGAGACAGTCCAGACTGCAAAATTAAGTTCCGCATGTGGAAGTTCGGCTAGTCTCCTCAAACGTCTGTATGTTTCTATTGATTTAATGATTATAAGTATCCAACATGCATGTACATAATATTTATGCGAACCAATAGAAATGCTTAGTCATATTAGCCTACGAAACTAAGGTAAAAACAATAAACATGTGTTATAAACAACCGTGTTTCCAGTAAACCACTTCGCCGTTTGTATATTCATGAATAATGAATAATTGTTGTAGAATTCCTCAATAAGTCAAATTCCCCCTACGTCCAGTTATTTTAAAGTGTTTGTGAATGTACGTAAATGATTGGTCAGTTACCAAAATATTGCGCAATATCAGGAAGATGAAATGATTGTATGTCATTGCTCACCACTTGCTGCTTCATCTACCTCCAGATGTCTTGCTCTGGTAGTCACAAAGGGAGTCTGGAGGCGGTACGTTATGATGGAGCTTCTGGTGGTGAGCTGTCCAGTTGTGCCTTGGCAATGCTGGAACACGAATCCCTACAAAGTCCCTCAGAAAAGTCTGGTGCCTCTACTGTTCTCCCATCTACTGCCCTTGTGCAGGGCTACGATGTGGAGTTTGATCCACCACTTGAGAGAAAATATGAGTGTCCTATCTGCCTAATGGCTCTCAGGAATGCCATTCAAACACCATGTGGGCACCGTTTCTGCAAGAGCTGCATTGAGAAGTCAATTCGGTAGGCTTTTGTATTGCTTTGACATGCAACATTAATTTGCTTCATAATGAATTCATTCACTGCAGTCACTGTGTTAATTACACTGGTCAATAGCAAATTTGAATCAAAGATGGGTTTATATGTCCCTAAATGTATTATCGAGACTGATTTGAATTTTTTAAAAACTTTTTTCCCCTCCAATCACATCAGATAATTTCATTTTTTCTTTTTAAGTTTGACCCATAAAGGCTTGCGTAATACCGATTTTACCGTCATTTTTAGCTGACATCTCAGAAAAAAATAAACTTGTT
The DNA here is from genome assembly GCF_033458585.1 of Syngnathus typhle. NCBI lineage: Eukaryota > Metazoa > Chordata > Actinopteri > Syngnathiformes > Syngnathidae > Syngnathus > Syngnathus typhle. The sequence continues at coordinate 11,430,623 of NC_083741.1, read as the reverse complement.
GCTGAACCTAACAGTACTAAATATATTACATATTATATAGTTGTTATGAGCCTGCAACTAACAATTATTTTAATGTTATTTTGTCAATCAATGAGTAATTCTTTTTAAAAAATGTTTTAATTTCCACTCCTTTATTAAAAAATCTGACATTATTTCAAACTGATCAGTGCATACATTCAATTCAGAATGAGCGAAAAATGAATTGAAAACACATTTGCTAATTTCAATTATTTGTTCCACCGCTAAATGTTTATATCATTACTATGAAAACCTGATGCACTTGAGAGAAAAACAAAGGGCAAATTCAGAATCAGCACAAAACATTAATCAAAAAGTTAACTTGCATCTCTGATTAAAAATGTTGACTTGTATTATTTGTCATCAATAGCATGTACAGGTATATGATTGTGTAAATGAAGTGCCATATATTGTTTTCATGAAAATTTTTCTTCCTGAAATAAAGGGACACAGGACAGAGATGCCCGGTGGACAATGAAATGCTGTTAGAAGACCAACTCTTTCCTGATAACTTTGCCAAAAGGGAGATTCTTTCTCTCACTGTCCGCTGTCCAAATGCTGGGTGTACAGACAAAATGGAGCTCCGAAATTTAGAGGTGAGAAAATATCGACACTACATTAGGAAGCCAGCATAAAATAGAAATTCGCCTGATGTAATTCCTTTATGTGAGTTAGCAAGTGCTTTGGATTCAGGTTGTGGTCATTCCCATCAAACAATGAAGTTATGCCCTTTGGACGAGTGAGTGTTGCCTTCTCATTTGCAATTGGTATAACAAATAATCCTCAAGCGTTGATCTGGAGTTTAAGTCCAAACCACATCTTCATGTATGTGATTCTGTAGTGTTGAGGGCTGATGTGATTGTAACCTCTGCTGATCTGTTTGCGATTTCTTCCGCGATGATGAAATGAGCCTCATGAGGCATCGAACCGGTTGTGGTTCAAGAAAAGGTTAATTTCTCCAAGCTTCATGTGCACACAATACCACCTACAGGACATGTGTATAATTACAGGGATCTGGAGCTTAACCACACAAAGGGTCATGCATAGATTTTGACCAGTTCAGAATGTACCCCAGCTATGGCCTGAGGACAAGCTCCAGCATATCCCTGGAAAAGTGAATGGATATACAAAAGATGTTAAACTGGTTTCAGATCATTGTGGTAATGTTTACAGTCCAAGCCGTTACTATAGGGAATTGTAAACCTTTTTTAGCATTGGGCACCAATATTCACAGTTTTAGGCAAGACCTGGTCTATCCCCCCCAAAACAGCTCAAGATGACTGTAGATAACATGTACCCATTCTTGACTTTTCTGCTGTTTTCCTTTCAGAATCATTTGGCCCAATGTCCATTTGCGACTGTGCCCTGCCCACAGTGCCAAGAGGCCGTGAGAAAAAGTCACTTTGAGAACCACAAAACCATAGAGTGCCAAAGGAGACCCATGTCCTGTCCAGACTGCGTTGCGTGCTTTGTATACGAGGAGAGGGAGGTACTTTTTTCTCCCTTTCCTAACCGATTCTTTGAATAAAGTATAGCAACAGCAAAGATTTTTAACTTACTGTACATCATATACCTGTACGTTCATTTTCTTTCAATTTGTCCATTTTCGCTCAGCTTCATGAGCAGCAGTGTCCGTTTGCGAGCATCAAGTGTCAGTACTGTGAGCTGGATCTCATCAGAGACCAGGTACGTTAATCATTTCACAACCACACAAATGAGACTACATAGTTGGCACATAAAAATATTTCCAATCATTCACTTCCTGTCTCACTGTCAGCCTTGTTGATAGTGTTAGTAGCGATTACTATAATTCCCTTTTTTGGGGTCACCCTCACAAATCCCCGACCTAAACTCCAACTCCTTCGGAATTCAGTCGCTCGGGTCATAACAAGAACCCCTTCCTTCTACCACATCACCTGGAGAGATGAACCAATCATAAAATGTGTCCATCTGATTTGTTAACAATTAGGCTGTTAAAATTCTGTCTGAAAATGTTTTTCCATTGCTTTTGTTTCAGATGGAGTCTCATTGTGATACAGATTGTCCCAAAGCCCCTATTGCCTGTACCTTTAGCACTTTCGGATGTAAGGAAAGGGTAAGTGATGGAGTGTAAAACAAATCTTAAAACTTGGACATTCATTTGATATTCCACAGAACATAAATCTTTGCCGTTCTTTATAGATGCAGCGGCACAACCTGGCTCAGCATATGCAGGAATTTACGCAAATGCACATGCGCTACATGGCGGAGTTTGTGCGCTGTCTTAGCCTTAACGGCACCACACCAAAGTCACTTTGGGCTCTTGGACCATCTGTTTCATCTGATGATCAGTGTGCAGCATTTGCATCATCTTGTCGGGGAAGTCCAAGCGGTGGCAGCAGCTGTGGCCCATCCCACCCGAGCGAAGAAAAGCAGAGGATCCGGGATATGGATGGACGACTTGTAAAACAGGATCACCAGCTCCGTGAGCTTGTCATCTTAGAAGAGACTCGGGTATTTTCCTATTCCTTCCTACTTCTCCTCAAGCACAAATTCAGCCGGGATAGGCTATAGCTCACCCTCCACCCTGAACTAGGATTCAATTTAGAATATACGAGCTCATTGAATATATAAGCTCATGGTTGCCGTCTCATGGTTGCTGTTTCCTTTCAACAGGTAGCTCAGCTTGCACAGCTCCAGCAAAGAGTAGCTGTGCTAGAAGAAACAGTGAAGGAGCTGGAGGCTCAACAATGTCATGGCATCTTCATCTGGCGTCTCAGAAATTTCTCCGCCTACCTCCAGAACCAAGAAGCCGGCTTGCCGGTGGTCGAGCACAGCCCAGGCTTCTACACGGGTCAACCGGGCTACAAACTGTGTCTCCGCTTACAACTTCAAACACCCAATGCACCACGCTGTTCCAACTACATCTCCCTCTTTGTCCACACCATGCAAGGAGCTTTTGATGGACAGCTGAGCTGGCCTTTCCAGGGCACTATCCGTCTGGCCATTCTCGACCAGGGCCCTGAAGCTCAACATCATATGGAGGTGATGGAGACTAAACCGGACCTTCAAGCTTTCAAGAAACCCATCATTCAGCGTAACCCAAAGGGGTTTGGCTACGTGACTTTCCTGCACCTGCATCAATTGAGTCAGCGAGCTTATGTCAAGGATAACACCGTCCTCATCCGCTGTGAGGTAACGCCACGTTTTGACATGTTCCAACGTGAGGGACCAGCAATGCAGCCCAGGGGTCCCGAGGCCTCACGCGACTAACTTATACTGCATGTCAGTCATGCTTAGTTTTCTCAAGACTGCCTTGAATGTGCAAATATGCTGGTATTCATCACCAAGTTTCAAATATCTTTTAATGATTCTTACTTGTATGTAGTTTTATTTTAATCAGGTTAGAAATATCTTGCATGTATGCGCATCATTTAACAAGCATGTTCATTTAGTATGAATAGGTTTGGTGATTTTTATATGTAGATTTTCTGCCAGAAAACTGACTGTTACTACCACATAGCACAATAGTTGTTCGTTTGTTTGTCTGTCTGTTTTGCCAACCTTTTTTATTACCAGCACATGCAAAAAGGAAACGTGTACTTGTCAAGCCTCCTTCGCGCTCACACTAGCCGCTTGTGACTAGCGCTAGCTCTGCACAAGTAGTGAGTAGTGCATAAATAGAATAACAATTAGGATTATTGACTGAAAAGTATTATATTTAGGAGTGAAACTTTTTTTTATTATTTAAGTTTTATTCCCAAGTTAACACCAACAGTGTGATTAATTGCAAATGATGTATGTCTTTAAAATGTGCCTTTGCATTTATCTAGTTATTCTCCAACATTAGCAACCACAAAGTCGATTAGTCTATGGCGGTAATAAATAAGAAATAATTAATGATGTTTGCTATGGATGTGCCTTTTTTAATTTCAGTGCAATGTCTTATGTGTTTGAGATAATGTTGATAATCATTGAAATGTGAAATATTGCTCATGGTTTGTTTTGTTTTTTCCCAATAACCTGAAATAAAGATTCATGTCATCTACGTAGATGCATGGTACTTTAATGCAAATAATTTTTTTTACAATAATTAAATCTATCTAACGCCTCATCTAGCGTTGTGAATGGGTATAATGTCTAGACCCCGAATGTAAGACGACCCCCACTTTTTCAGACTTATTTCAATGCAAAAAACACTGTCTTATATATTCGGGCCAATACGGTACTAATTAGAGTCTTTTGGACCAATTTGTTTTCTCATGATTTATGACGGGCAGACATCATATGACAACATAACATTTTCAATGTGTCAAGCCAAGTCCATTTCATTTATACCATAGCTCTTAATCACAAGCATGTCTCAAAGGTCTTCACATCGCCACAGATGACAATTATTCTCAATATCCCCTGATGTGTCTTCAAACAAAGTATCAGTATCAATTTGTCTTCTACATTATCTTCATAAACACAGAAAAATATGGTTATAATTAGCCATCCTAATATCACTGATGACAATGCTTTATTTTTTTCTTTGGTAATGAAACGGTAAACTTAGCTCATTTGGTTTCTTTCTTGGGTTGACTTTGATGGGCATCATTGCTCGCCTTGCAGCCTGCCAAAGACAATGCCATTTGGGGGTCCATTAATTAATTCCATTAAAATGCTTCATTAAATGTGTGTAGTGGTATTATCGTTTTTTACAGAACGTTATTTTGATTGCACACTTGACTCACTTGGTGCAGTTGGAGCTTCTTTGCCACATTTTAGTGTACTCAGAGCAAAGCATTCTGCCATCCAAGACAACACTTCACCACAGTATCTGACCTAGATACAAATCCAGATGACACAAGTATTACACCCGGGCAGGTCACATACAAAATGGATTCCTATTTGAGACATGAATGTCAAGTGGAGGATAGGATAATGAGGGCCATTCACAAGGAATGAACCGTGACCGCTGAAAGCACCTTTGATTGTGCATCTTAATGTCCTCTTCACAAAGGATATTGTGCTACGATAAAACACACCCACAAAGTTTTGACAGCTGAGTGCGGTTTGCAACTAGCCCCGCCCCCAGAATAATTTCATGAATTTGCCCCTAGCTTGTCCAAACATACTTGAGCCTCCATGAATGCCAGACGTTTCTCCTGGTCCTTTATCCCACCGATAATCCTGAGCAAACTCTGAACCCTTGTCAGAAAGTAAAAAAACAAATTGTTGTCAAATTTGTTGTTTTCCAATGTCAGCTTAGTCAAGTTTTGACAACTACTTTGAGGATGTACTCTTGAGCCGCTCCTCGCTGCTCTCCCAATGTTGCCGCTCAAGTTTGGCCAGGTAGTTCTCTTTCTGTACAGTCTCCCATGTAATCAGCCTCTGGTCAAGCCCTGCAGGTAGCTCTCGCTCTAGCACCACACGAAAGAAAGCACAACCATGTAGTCTCAGCAATATATTCAATTTTAGCAATGAGGCCACCTTCGTTGCTTTAATTCATCTTACCGAGATGCTCCTGCTTGGACTCAGGCTGCTTGACGAGGCTGAGAAGGAACTGTGAGAGGTGGCTGATGATAATGAAAGGCGGAGCCAGTGCTGGGCGGCTGTGATACTCAACAATCAGGTTGTACCTTTGGAACTTCCAGAAAATATCAGTGTTGCCTTGTACAACCTGGAACGTGTAGCTGTGCGTCACAAAACACAAACAGCGTATTTTACAAGCAACAACTAAATAAGGTTGTCTGCTCCCGAGGATCGGTCTTGAAGCCAGATGCGTACGAACATCCATCAACCGATTGCTTTAATATGAATGAGATCCTGACCTAAACATGGCAATGAGCAGGTTAAGCAGAAGGACATTGGTCACAAGAAGGAAGATGACCAGAAGGAGGATGACGAGCCAGTTGGCATAGACACTCGGACATGGTGGCTGGAGACCCTTGATAATCTCCTCTGAGTCATTGGTGCAGTTCATTTCGGGCATCCGAGCAGCTGAAAGAAACAAATGGAGCTAATTGTAAAAGAAAATTTGTGTGACATGAGTGTTACAAACCAATATGTTTAATCACGTCTAATCCTAACATTATTGATTCATCCTAAAGTTATTTACCGTCGATTTCCTCTAAAGGAATCTGGCCAAAAATGTGCAGGTAGGGGCGATATAGGGCTCTGCGAAACACCCAGTCGATCCGTGGGTCATTAGGATGGAGGAGAGCCTGGGTAGCCACCCCGTATGCAATGAGCCACACACTCAGGAAGAAGAGGAAGAAAAAGACATCCTTCATCTGCAATGAAAATCATTGTACTGCTTGGAAATCGAAAGTCTTTCACATCTTCTATTTTGGTCACTCACGATTGCTCATTGGAATTTAATGAGACCTGATCCCATAGCTGGCAAGAAAAAGAAAGCGCTGTGACACATACAGTTTACACCTCCAGGACATTCATCCATCAATTTCTGCAGTGCTTGTCCTCATTAGAGTGAGCAGGAACCCAGTTGGCTTTGGGCGAGATACACCATGGTCTATGGACCAGTGAAACGTAGGCAGGGCAGACAAGCACTCATATTCACACCTTTGGACAGTCTTCAATTGCAAACCAACAAAATTGGTACATTATGTAAAAGATCATTAAACCAGAAGCTATCTAGAGACCCAGGTTGATCTAGCAGTGAGTGAATTAGGTCATTCATTCAACATCACAAGTTGAGATGTTTGCTTACCATTCTCTCCACAATGATGATCTTTGGCCCCAACTGCTTATGAATGGCAAAGATGTGGATCAGCCGCAGTGTAAATACCATGAAGTCTATTGCTAGAACAGTCCTTCCTGCCTCGTAAGTATCATCAAACATCCTGGCATACAAATAAACAAATATAGAGTTCTCCATTTTTCTTTTGTACTCGTGTGTTCTGTGTTATTTATACCTGCATGAAACTCCGACAACAAAAAGTGAAATGGCCACCATGTCACACTTGTTCCAGTTGTCCTCTACGTAGAGCTTAAACTTTTTTAAGATGTTCATCTCTTCATCTGAAAAGAAGCTCTGCGACACGACACACATTTTTTTTAAAATGAAACTAAAATTCCCTTCGTAAAACAAAACAGAGATGTGAGGAACGGTATTGTGCAATTTGGTCAAAATCAGTACATGTCATAATTGTCTTCAAAATATTATACGTTATGTTTTATTTTGTCAAAATTGACTTATTGAGGACATCTGATCAAAGACGCTTAAGGAAAGAGTGTTTTTGTCAAACTGATTCATGTTTTTGTGAGCTGAAAATTATAAGACTGATGTTAAACATACATGTACATGCATGTAACATGAAGTATTGCCAGTCTAAAAATACAATCATGTGCAAAGTAATAATGAATGAGAAATGGCATCTACTGTTATGAGAGTCACCTGTCGAAGTTCTTCCAGCACCAGGGTGAAAACCCAGAAGTAGAGCATTATCTCTGGCGCTCCAGGACCAAGCGGTGGCGGTGGAAGAAAGTCCAGCAGGAGCACGTAGGTGAACAGGAACAAGAAGGCAAAATACATGATGACGTTACCAAGGAACACAGTGACCGGAGCGCTCCAGAAGCGACGCCAACGACGAAGTAAGAAACGCCACCACACTGATGCACAGCTCTGGTCTGCTGGGCCAGCACCAGGTGAAGAGTTCCTTCAAAAAATACAGAGGACCGTTTGGATTTTATTCAAGTACTATAGGCCAGGTCTTATCCTAAAAACATGTTTGTCCAACTTTGTCCCAGTCAAAAACTATTTGAAATATCATGAATCATATTTTGAATCACATTTCATGTTATGAAAAGCATCACAATTCCTGCATATCAATGTCATCACAAACTTACCGTGGGCCATCTTCATCTGATAACAGTAAAACCTTTTCTGTTTCCAAACGGTCCAACTCCACAAATGGTTCCTCTCTGCTCTGATTATCCAACTCCTCATCACTACACAATTTCAGCCATAAGACACATTAAAGATACATCTTAGGGGAACAAAATTGTATGAAATCCAAATCATCTCACCAGAACTTTATTATATTGGTCCAAATGAGAGGTGGACAGAAGAAAGACACAACAAGCTTGGAGATGGATGTGTCTGTTCTCATTGCTCCCCACCAAATCTTTGTCAGCAGAGCCTGAAATATAAATAGACAAATAAATGCATACATTTTAAACTGTTTGAACATGCTAAATCTGGTACCTTTGAATTCTCCCACAAGGGGGCAGTGTAAACCATAACAAACATCTACCTTGCAGTCAGATTGCAATGTTCGTCCGTCTGTGCATGGATAGTCAAAATGCAAATTTTCACCATTAATCAAATTATACCGAGGTCTGTGGACCAGCATCCACTTTATCGCTGTGCAAATGCAACATAATTACTCAAATGAGCACCAAGTCTGTTAACATGGGCAGCGTGCTGCTGTAGGGTCAAAATATCAAATAACTAGTAGATTCATGGTGTCTTGTGTCAGTAGAATTCCCATTCTCTTGTGATGGGAAGGGTGAATTTTCCCTCTTTTCATTGAAATTTAGAAAATTCAGTGACATCCAAGCTTTTATACTCTCTGGGCAGGATATGAGTGGTCTTAAGGTGAACACATCTTTTTTGCTTTGCGGGACGTCGATCTGAGGGTCATCCTCAAAGAGTAGAATAAAAATGCCATATTTCCGTAGGACGGAACCTAGTGGGCGGCAAATTCTCAATCGCACCTGAATGTTGAATTGCAAATCAAATAATGAGTAACAGCGCATCCGTCAGTAATACACCAATCTGTGAAAATAGCAAATAACTTGCTCAACACATTGCTTTTTCCACACTGCTGGCTAAATTTTCCATTTCACAATCAAAACTACTCAAGTTGCCCTTCTGAACGTTACCGTAATTTTCGGACTATAAGTCGCACTGGAGTATAAATCGCACCAGCCATAAAATACCCAAAAAAGTGAAAAACAACAACATATATATGTATATAAGTCGCTCCTGAGTATAAGTCGCCCCCCAACCCAAACGATGAAAAAAAAAACGCGACTTATAGTCCGAAAATTATGGTATTTCAGAAAAACACTGCAAACACTTTTAAAAAATAAAGAACATGATTGTATGGTGCACACAAGCTAATTGATTAAAAGCACCAAGAATAATCACGTCTGTCTTTAGTTTAGGTGAGGCACTAGGCAGAGGAAAAAAGCAAAACAACCCCCTAAAAAAAGATGGAATTGTTCTGTTACCTGAACTCCATCGTGGGCAAAGAAGGACTTGGCATCAGCCTCAGTTGCCAAGTTGAGGACCGTCGATTTGCTCCAACATTGTGTTCTCCTCACTAACAAAGCATACGCCCTGTCTTCACTGTTGGAGTAACACTCTCCAAACACATCTGTTATCACACAGGAAGTACATATACAATGTCCGTTCTCCGAGGTCAGAAAATTAAATACATGCATCATTTCACTTTTTTTATTCCTGATCTTGACAGCAGAGTACTCACCAAGGGCAAACTGTTCATACTTGGCCTCCTTCATGCTACGTGCAGACTCAGCCTCAGATTCAAGTCTTGCCATCTCTTTCAGAATCTTGCACCCTGCCAAAGCTGCTGCCACTGCCTCGGGGCCCTAGATGAATGAAATAAATAAGAATCAAAGTTTGTAATCACATCATATATCTTGGTTTGTTGGTTTGCCTGACTTCTTTTTCTATTTATTAACTGGGTTAATTTGTTTGTGTTATAACAATATTGATTCACATTCATTCTTTATCAAACCTGCAGTGAAAGAGGAGCGTAATTGGAAAATAAACATAAACATAGCAAATGAGTCTTATATTAGCCTATCCTATTGGGCAAAATTCGCAATTTCATGAAACTCCCCAGCAGAGGATCGGTTTTCACGCGTCTCTTTTTGATCTGGAGTCGAACAGGATCATGAAACTACTACGTTGGGATGATTCTTGAAAGAGGACACTGAGCTACTGTTTTCTCATTGGGCTGTTATATTATAGGTGCATGAAAACTGAAATGGAATGAAACATCATACAGGCATAAGTTGATCTCTTACCTATAATAGAAATAAACGGCACTGTCAGTTCGACAGTATGTTAGTCATATTTTACTATAAATATAAAGAATATTTACTTTATAGTGTGCATTAAATCACGCAGTGTACATTCTATGAATGCATACGTATATATTAGCAAATTGTGCGACAGCGACTGACATATGCACATAAATAAGATGCAGTATATAGATGCTGCAAAGATAATTACAATATATATTAAAGCTTGCAACATGAGAGGTACTTCAAACGCTTAGAACTGTGCCCGTATGTCGATGGTGTGACCATTAGCTGTGGTGGAATGTGCACATTTTGAATGAAATTACCATAACTTCAGATAATGATTGAAATAAATGCAGGGAAGGAGCACACAGAGGTGACGACTCGAGGAGTGCAGTAATTGGTTACCTCGGTCCAGGAAAGGGCAATAACAAAAATCAAAGCTTCCTTAAGAAGATGCAGAAAACAGAGTTGTTTTAACATTGATTGGTGTCATTTAAACTCCCATGTTTGCCATTGATTCTGATTAAAAACATGAAAATGGGACTTACTGTAAGAGTAGCTGCACATGTCGAGCCCGCATCAAACACCTGACCCATGCTAGAGTATGTCCCCTACATCTCAGTTGCACTGAGCTGTTTCATTCCATGTTTTTGTTCAAATCGCATCACCAGGCGTACACTTGCAGAATGAACCACACGGTACTGATTGAAATGAAATGACAAGACATACCATGGCCCAAAAGTAGTTAGCCATCTGCTGTCGGTTCTGAAGCACAGCCCAGAGGAAAAGATCCCTCCAAGGATGTTGGCAACGCTCTTCCAATTCTGCCAGGTTCTTCTGACTATGGAACAGTCGACCCTTTGCAGGCTTTTCCTGGAGTCCAAACAACACCCAGATGTGGGGCATGAAGTTAGTATAACATTCAAGATTTTGTTTTCACTACTTGCTTTGGCGTATTTAATTCAACATGGGCTAAAGGGATGGTCGTAATATTTAGCCATGATAAATATCCTGTACTGTACAAAGTATAGGAGGACCTGTGTTGGATTGTTGAAACAACCTTTATATGAGCTTTTGTTAATAGTTGTAATATTTAGAGGTGTAATGTATTTCACAATATAGTGTTGTTAAAAAGAAGGTAAAATAATAACTGTCAAGCATGCCTTAAGAATAATGAACTGAATTAAAAAAAAATCATTGGATGATTATTCTTTTATTTCATAGTGGAAATATATTATGAAATAGCATAATCATGTTCTTTGTTTCTGCATTGTGTAGAAATTATGGGCTCTATTTTCTTGCCCAGCACAAGCCTAGTGTGGTGCGCTATCTAACGTGAGTATTTTAATTTTATTTATTTCCACTTGACATATTTCAAAAAGGGTGGTTTGGGCCGTTGAGGGCATGAATACACCCAATTTGATTGGTTGCAAATAAAATAGGCTCTTCATTCCCTTCAAATATGGTGCGGCAAGGAGTGTAATGATAGTAATTGAGTCTGGCAGGAAGTAAAAGCGCCAAAAGTAGGTTTAGAAGGAACTGCAAGCAGATCTCTTCATTTAAAGGTGACCTTGGAGTTTTAGAAAACGACTTTTATTTCTTGAGTGTACTTTTAAATGTGAAATGCTTTTTTTGTAAATGCTATTTAATGGGCTTTTAATTATGTGAAGTACATTGTTGTCTTTTTTTGTATTTTCTCATTTAGGCCTAAGATAAAGTATATCACTCACTGTGGCAATCTTCTGGTAAAAGCCTTTGCAGGCGTCATGAAGAAAGTCTTTGAGCACTTTGGCAACCTCATAAAGTGTGAAACGGGGTTTCCGTTCCCCCTGCTCAGAAATGTGCTGCCCGGGAGGCCCAGGTGTCCTTGCAGTACCAAGCAGACGCTGCTTTTCCTCGTATTTTTTTAGAAGTAGGTTATGCAGGAGACTCTTCTCGGACACGGACCAATACAGCTGCTGGAGACGTCCGTAGGTGAGGAACTCGCCCAGGTTAACACCGTTGTCGACAAATAAACGTACAAAGTCTGGTTTGTCATTGATAAGTGCATCCATCATCATTTCTTCAAGGTCACATGCCTGCACAGACAATGATGTGCAGTGATCCTCGATTAATTGTCAATTGTAACTGAAGACCTTGCATTCACTCACTATGACTAATCGCTTCTGTGCCGTGTTCATGTAAAATGCAGAACTCTACTTACACATTTGTTAAATACTCTGCAGATTTGTGAATTACCTGCCATCTTTAAGGACAATTGAAACAAATTGGGTCGCATAAAATAACAAATTGGGTAGCGTAAACTAACAAATTGGGTGGTGTAAAATAACTGTTTCTCTCACCTTCCACCCCACATCTCCGTTGAAGATCTCACTCTTGGCAATGTCCACTCGGTTCCAAGCCACAGCCAGCTTCAACTCATCAAGAAAATCTTGGGCTTCCTGACTTTGACTCTTGCAAGCTCACACATAAACACACACACAAAATGTCAGTAGTGTCACAACTTGGGAATGGCCGTTATTCTGAATCGCGTTTCTCATAAAAAAGTGCTGTACCTTTGACAAGAGCTTTGAGGATGACTGTGTCCAGCTCAGAGCTATCTTGCTCAGGGTCATGGACAGTGAGTAGATGCCCATGATCTAGTATTTTCTGGATCTGGTTGGTGGATGACAAACACATTTTAGACATTTGTTTTTGTCATACCCGAGTAGACAATTTCTGCTGATAAATGTTGTTTGTTGACTCTTTCACAAAATGAAATAAAACTGTTTTTGTTTTTCTCGTGTTATTCATAATTGGGACATCATGTCCAAATATGGATGAAGGGAATCCTATTTTAGCTGCTCTCTTTCCCATCTGTCCTATTTTTCAGGCAATGTTCAAGCCTCTTGACATTCATAACTGTATGTCTGCCTCTATGCTCAACACATCACCCTCACCAGCTTGACCCAGTTTCTTATGTCCGTGCTGTGGTAAGCATTTGGAAAGGTGTCCAACAGCAGCTCGTGAACACTGTCTGTATCCCAGCAGCCTCTGTTCATGAGTGTGACGAGGATGTCAGCCACTCCTCCCGAGCCTGCCAGAATAAGCCACGGTGTCGAATTGCCAATGCCTTTACAGATCCGCTGCAGAAAAGGACAAATTATTGTTCACAAACTCCTGGTTTGACCCCCATCTTAAAAGATTACCAAAAAAAAAAGGATTTTCTGGCATAATTTATGGCCCTAGTACAAATGGTTAACCTCCTCATTTAGGAATGTCCACATGCAAATAACTTTGTGGCATTTCCTGTCAAGAGACATCACGTCAGTAGAACGGAAAAAAAAAACCTGTAATATAATGTGTTTCTGAGTTGTCTTATGCAACTTCATAAGAGGACACAATCAAAATCCGTCACACGTTTAGCAACTCTTAAGAGCAAGATATGTCAAAATTAAGATAGCGGGAATCATATTTTTTTAAAAGCCCAAAGCAATAATTAACTAATGAGACCAACCTTTAGGATTCGAGGTTCACCGTGGATCAATAGACAGAGAACAGGGATCTCGAAACTTCCTGCACCTTTAAAACAAAATGAAAATTCACACAATAAACGATGAATGTCTACAGACAGCATGAGGTTCTGTGTGTCCTTATGAGTCTGCAGTGCTTTTACCACTCGAAATGAGATATTGTTATTGTGCATTTGTTTACCAATGTTTTTCCTCCCGCGCATTTACCTCCATAGCCTGTGCGCTGAAGAGAAATGTGTTTGAGCAGCTTCACTCTCATTTCACTTGTGGCTCCGGGTTTGTTTGGATCTTCCTCCACCAGGACAAAATGAGAGTGGTGGCTGTCTAGGGAATAAACTGACCCATGGGGCAAGTCCTGCGGCTTGTATACTGCTGGCGCACCCAACTTAAAGAGAAAAATAGACATGACATAAAAACATTATGTTAAGTTGCCAGTGAAATAGGTTCTTTTTTTTTTTTCTTCTCAGTTGTCTGTTGTGTGCACTTTGACACCTTGGCACCGAGTAGTGCTTCTCGGTTGTGGATCATGTTCCAGGGTGCGATGCCGATGGCTACTACACGAACTTTTGCAGAAGTGCTGGCCAGGGAGTGGTCTTGCACAGCCTGGCCCAAATGTTTGGTGATGCCAAATCGAAGACCGTTCGTCAAAATCCATGCCCCTGAACCATAGAGAGGTTATTGCATATGAGTCTCCAATTCATCAATAGTAAACATGTAGTGTATTGAGCGAGTGAAATAGAGATGAGAGAGAAACAAAAACAGGATTCCACTGTTTAAATTGTTTTACAGGACATCAAGTCAAGTGACATCACGTGGTAGTCTGTCGGTGAACTTAGGGACCCTGTCTCTCCATGACTGTAGGATTGATTGCAAGGATTTATACTTAAATTCATGCTTTTGCGACTTTGAAATTTGATTACACAATCCTATTTGATCTGATTTTGTCACAAATAAATAAATAAACGAACAAACAAATAAATGAACATAGTAAGTCACTTTTTCTGCAGCTTGTCCTAAATGCAGCAGGTTATCTGGTTTATCTGGGTCAAATGTGTATTAATATTTTTGACCTCGCTTCATCGGCTTCCTGTCCACAACAGAGCAGAGTTTAAAGTACTGCTTTTAACCTTCACATTTTTAAATGGTTTAGTACCAGTGAGCTTAGATGAACTTGCCGACATTTCTGTTCCCACACGGTCTCTGCTCTCAAAAGGGAGCAACCTGCTAATTGCTTCAAGAGCTGAGAAACTCTTTTGGGCACGAACCTTTTCTCTTCTTTCCAATGCTATGGAATGCTTTCACTGTTCACATTATGCAAGCCTGTTCAGTTGAAATTTTGAAAGGTAAAGAGTTTTACTGTGACATTTATCTCCGTAGATAATGGTTTCTTTTAATGGTGGGCTTATTCTTCTTGTCTCGTTACTGTTTTTATTTATTTGCTATCTACAGGCGCATACGCTCAGACACACACGCACACACACACACAGACACACATGCACGCACGCACGCACACACACACAGAGGTTATTATTTGTTAGTGCCAATTAAATATTGGCAGGTTTGGATCTCATTAGATGTGCAGGTGTTCGCTATGGCTGATGTGAAACTTGTTTGCAAATCAGTTATTTCTAGATTAATTGTGATTAAATCACTCATTAATTATATGAATCGGTCTGGTGCCTAGATCCTTAGGCTTAACACTTGTTTCGCTTTGGAATGCCCTACCGATAGATATTAGAACTGTTACCTCAGTAGAAACATTTAAGACATGATTAAAGACACATTTTTATGACATTGCCTTTCATTAACCCGTGATGGCCGATTCGGCTGGAGTTTGTGTTTTCGCGCCCCCCCCCCCCCTTACTTTTTATTTGGATTATTTTATATTATGTGTTCTATGTGCCCTCTCTGCATCCATTGCAGCCTGGTCATCCTGGAAGGGGGATCCTCCCATCTGTGGTCTCTTCTCAAGGTTTTTCATTTTCCCCCCAGTAAGGATTTTCTGAGTTTTTCCTTGCCCTCTTGGGAGTTTAAGATCAGGGGATGTTTGAGAATAATTGTGATTTTTTTGTACGCGTGAAGCCCTTTGAGACTTGCTAGTGATTTAGGGCTATATAAATAGACTTGACTTGGTCTGAGTCTCATACCTGTGCTTTGTGCTGCTTTCACAAGACCTTTTCTGAGAGTGTCCCTGAGCCAGGGTTTCATCTGAGCCAACTCATCTCCTCCAACTAAAGCAACCACCAGGTGAGGAGGAGCTAGTCCCCACTGCTCTGTCAGCATTTGGAAGACGTGCGCTGGGTCGGTATTGGCTTCCACTCTCATGAACTGGAAGAAAAGTGAAAAGGGTAAATCATTCTATTCATTCCCTAACATTATGATCTTATGGTATGTTCTTTACCTTTCCTTTTGTCTTGGAGGCGCCGATGAAATCAATGTCACCCACTCTTCCCGCTGGCCAGTGACTCTTCATTCTGCTGCTCTTCTCTCTTACATTCTGCAGTGTCTCATCCTGTGTAGAGCAGCATGAACAGCCCTGGAGGACACTGAAAATCGAGAGGATAGGGTTAGGGATGGATGGATGGATGGATGGATGGATGGATGGATGGATGGATGGATGGATGGATGGATGGGCGATAGTTTGACACACCGGGGCTCCTCTGACCATTCCAGCATGTCCCCACATCGTAGGCATTTTGTCTGCAGCTGTGGCCCCTACAAACAAGCAAACATGCCAACCTTAGATGGACTTCCCTAAGTTCACTCTAAACCAATTGTTATTTACATAACAAAATGTTCTTTGAGGCACTTGCGGTCAATGCAAAACTGCCAGAATTTCCATTCATGATCCCATATGCAAAGCTGCTCTTAGCATATGTTTGAACTCAAAATTCACAAAGCACCACTGCTCACTGTTGGATGCCACTCGTGTCTAAATCAAATCCCTAATCAATTCACAAAGTTAGTTTTGTTCAGTCATTTTATGAAGTTAGGTCTCATTTCAAATTACTGTCACAGATTGTTTCACATAAATATCAGATGACCCTTTTGGCTCAGTCTTATTTCCATATGTCAACATTTGTACGCTTAGAAAATGAATTAAAACACTCTTGGGTCCTTCCAATTATCAATGAGTAGGAATGAGCTTGTGGTTAAATAAAGAGCATTTGTTTTCAGTGTGTTGTTAAGTACAGACGCTGGCTGTGGTGGGAGATGGTATTTGACTACAGTTTTGACTCTGATGACCATTGGCTATGCAAATGATCTGATTTGCATGCAATCATATGGGACTATATGACCAGCCATGAGACACGCACACATACACATCTCTCTTCCTCAACATTTAAAACAACTATGGTGAAAGAATAAGAATAGTAGCCCATTAATATTCATGTCCATCTTGCCCTGAGGACAACATGAGTAGAACAAGGATTTGTTCTAAAAATTGCTTACCAGTGATGGGACATTGTCACGAACGAAGAAGAATTAAAACAGAGGAACAATGTTAACATTTATTTATTTAAACTTAACATCATATGTGTTTCTTCTCAACCAAATATGTAGTCTATATTTATTTATCAAATAAATTGTTTTCATGGCTGATACTGATTTTATTTGCCCAAATATTTAAAGAGCCGTAATTTTAATACCGTGACACCACAAAGGTTCTGCTCACAGTTCTCATACCAACCACCTGAATCCAATATCAGATACAGTATGTGAGAATATGAAAATATTGTTTGCATAACATGACAGCAAGACAGTAGATGTCATACTATGTACTTACAAGAAAATTGTCTCCTCTGCCCAGCATCCTTGAACAATCCTTTCCTGCTTAATCCCACTTGAGAAGGTCATAGAAGTTTCCCCTACAAGGATTGAGTGAGACACTAGAAAGTGATAAGGCTCTATCACTGCAACAAGACCAACAACACCACATTTGCCTACTCATTTGCAATGACAAGAGAGGTGACAAAGGACATACCAACAACCTTGCCGTTTTCATTGTGTTTGTTGCCCCTTGGTTCCGAAAACATGGCATTTCCTTCCATTGCAATGTGTGGACCACTCACGCCCTGCCAAGAAGACATTCTAAATTTCAATGTAAACAGAAATAATGTTTTTTGGCCCATGTACTATATCCCACCCTGTTGACTTGGGCTCCCTGGAGTCTTATCTAAACCCAACAGTTTTGAACTTGGGTTTTAAATTGGACAGTGATTTTAAATTGGACCGCCAAATCAGTGCTGTTAAATCCAGCTTCTTCCATCTTGGGTAGCTGGCAAGGCCTTCCTTTGTCAACAGCACTTAGAAACAGTAATTCATACCTTTGTTACATCTCGGCTAAATGAATGTATAATGCCATTTCAGTCCTCCATCAAGCATCACCAGTTGGTCCGAAATGAAACCACCCACCTCCTAACTGGACCTCGCAAGAGGGAGAACCCCAAACCCCAATTCTGGCCTCCCTTCACTGGCTCCCAATACATTTTAGAATGCATTTTATGAAACTTCTGTTTGTTTTCAAATTGTTAAACATATCTCTTTGAACTCATACACAATTGCCCTTGGGCTTGCGACAAGTCAGTTAAACACATTAGTTAATGACGTACATTGTTTACTAGTCACTTATATTCATCCACTTTAACTACAATTGTTACTTTCGGGCTGCTCGGAAATAAAAATAGAGATCTAAAGGGATCTGTTTTTCGAGATAACATGCAGACTCTTGAGACACTACACACTCCTGTCACCTTTCATCTTCCTGATCAAAATACACAACATAAACATTCTGTATGCAAGCAAAAAAAGCAAAGAAAACATTCTGTATGCAAACACATGCATAATAGCATCAAGTCGCAAACAATAAATGCAATCAGGACTACTTTATTTGAAAGCTTAACTATTTTTAGGCTTCAAGATAAAATAATGATCACTACAAATTTAAACAGTATGATTTGATTTGAAATAGCCATGCCATATTGCACTTTCTTGCGCCATATTGCACTTTATGGTGCTAATAATTATGCAAAGGCTTCCTATTGGCTCCGTGACCTATACGTCGCAGCAGCCAATAAGCGCTCTAGTTTTACTCTTTGGTCAACTGACCTTCACCGAAGATCAAAGGGTCAAAATAGATAAATATCCGCACGATGCATGAACTCGTCATAAGTACTGCAAAGGGAAGAAAAGCAACATAAAGAAATACGCGGAGAAAAATGGACTGCAACGTGCGTCGATGTCTCTTTGGCCCGGTGGATCGCGAGCAGCTACACCGAGATCTGAAGATGAATCACCATGAATTATTTCTAGAGGCCTGCCGGCGATGGAACTTCGACTTCCAGATCGACACTCCGCTTCCAGGGATGTTTGTGTGGGAGAAGATTTCCGGTGGCTGCACCGCCACCTTTTACCAAACCCAGCGCAAGTGCAGCGCTCCCGTCTTGGCCGCCGATGACCAAGACATGGAGGGATGGAGCGCCCAGGAGAACCGACCTGGCTTCTCCAACTATCCCGGCGAAGTAACGCCTGTCCGGGGGAAGAGGACTCGCCCCAAGTCCAAAGAAAATGCACAGGTAGGAAAGACTAACTGAAACAAGTATGAAAAGTATTGAGATGGTGGAATAATTGTCACCGTTTCTTTGCAGACCTTGCTGGAAAGAGGAGGACGTCTGCAGAAGGCAAACCCACAAACTTTTATTCCAAGCGCATCGAAGCAGCTTTGTGCAAATCAATAAGATGATCGGATCACACTTCTGGTGGAAAGCGTCTAAAACTGACCAGATAGTCAACCAGATGGTTCTTTCATGTTATTTCCTGTATTTTCTTTTTTGTTCAATTTCCTCACATTTCTTGCACTTTATTTTTGTGTTTTTTTTTATTTAACGTGTGCATTTTTCTTTTTGTGGTGAGCTTTAAAAGCATTCAAACGTTTTGTTTGTTGACATGGTTTCTATAAAATATTGATCGTTTTAACTTGATGACAGTATTGTACAGTTTTGTTGCCTACTGAGGTGCAGAGCAAGTGAAGTAGCAGATGCTTTTAAATTTAATAAATTGTTGCATCTAAAAATTAATATCTGTGTGTCATTGATGGAATGCTCTACTTGAGTATGAATAAATGTAATAGATGTTTGCACACACAAAATATATAGAAAATACTTTCTACATTTCCCTCAACTAATTGTATAATTTATATCGATTATAAAACTTTTAATAACCAAAATCCTCTTTTTTTTTTGGTAGAACATACAAAGGACTCCGTTTCCAGCATAACATTGTACTTTCTCAATATCATACCCATTATGCACTTTGTTACAACATTGGTGCACCATTTTCCCCTTAATGTACATTCTGTCTACTGTCCCACAATAAAATTAATTAGATCCACAGTACTTGCACTTAAACAGGGGGATGTAAACTTTTGATGTCCACCATAAAACAACTTGGTGAGCCTGTTGGACTGTTTAACAACTGAAAGCAAAATACTATAAGACCATTTGTTAAGGTTGAATTATCCATAATTTGTTATTTTATAATGCTTTTCTTTATCAATTAATATTTCACTGGAGTACATTTCTGCTTCCAAGGATATTCGGCCACCTTGATGGTGAACAGTAATTTGATGGATGATTGCAGTCTGCATGATTAAACATTGACAATAAAATACTTTTTAATCAGAAACACATAAAGAATCATATGAAATCGGCAACTTTCAAATTAGCCCATTGCAAGGCCAAGTTCCATTTGTTGGGTTTTCAGCAGTGGAGAATCCAAAAGGCCATCTGGCCAGAGAGCAGGACAATGACCACAAAGCAGAGTGTGCCATCTCTTTCATCTGCAAATCAGGTTTTGTTGCTCCTCAAACCCCCAAGATGGTCTTTCCTCAATTTTACTTTCACCCCCTTTTCCACCTTTCACATATATTATCGCAGACTTGTGCCGGGACATTTCTAAATGTTTGTACTTCATGTCTACTTGTATGTCACAGGAGATTAATCTTATTCATGTTTCAGTAATAAAAAAATCCAAAGTCTATTTGCGTCGTGTAGCTGTTTCAATTGTAAAGATGGTAAATATGAAGTTCTATAAGCAAGTGGATTCACTGAGAGTGAGTATACAATTTATTTGATGCACAGTCAGTAGGTTCCATATGGATCCCAAAGGTTTCCAGCCTCCCACTCACCTCCTTAAGTAAATCCATTTAGATATGTATGATACTCTGCAACTTGTGCAGTTCATCACCAGCGAATAACGCTTTCCTCAACAGTTCTGAGGTGTTTTGATGAAACCGCCATGTTGTGTTGTGTAAACATTTATCCTGAAGCATTTGTTAGACTTAAGTGAACATTGCATGTTCATTGGAGTATTATCCTAATTATAACAAGTAGCAACCACATTTTAAATACATTTTGTTGCTGCTGACAGTCATCCGTTAAATTGTTTCCATTAAATTGATTATTTTTATGATTGCTGTACCAATGATGCATTTCCTGTTTGAGATACCCAAATTGGCATCAATTACCAAGTTTGCAACCCCAATTTCTCTCTCTACTCATCACCCAGTCCAGTCACACTCAGCACACTTTATGTGGGTGTGGCCCATTGTTTCGGTCAACCGAGGCAGATGGTTGCTCACATTGGGCCTTCTCTCCACATGACCTCTTGTGTAAAGGAATCTCTGGACACCCCATGAACGACTTGTGAAGAGAAGGTCACCATCTGCTGCCCAGAGGTCTCTTTTCTAAAGACTAGGGTGTTCTGCATCCTTTAGTTATTTATATATAGTTTTTAGTTATTTGCACACTCCCTCCTTAGGCCACCACTTGATTATCATCTTAAAACATCATCACAAAAAGCAGAATTGTGGACGGAATCCTCTCACACAAGCTGTGAAGCTACCTAACATTTTAATATTGTACATGCTAAAACCCGGAAACAGGTGACAAACAAAAAATGGTATAATCAGCAACAAAAGCGAGTGATCAAGTCATCAATGTTTCCGCAGCACGTAATGATCCCAGTTGCACATGCGGCTGAAGCTGTACAGAAAATGCTGCTAGGCAACAGGACCAGCATCACTTTTTGTCACATTTGTCATCTTGCATGCCACAGATGAGAGCGACTTGATGTACCATAAAGCAAGCTTGTATTTAATATCTTGGAGTCTAGGAACAAATCTACAATGTCTTGTAGTGCCTGAACCAAATGCCAGAGTGGAAATTCTATGTGAATAAAGATGTACTGCATTGTAAACACGCAGGAACATTCAATCCTATGAATCAGATAAATACAAAAGCTGCACTATCACCATTTCTGATCAGACATTCTTGTCATTGTCAGTAAGATAATAATGCTGACAATTCACACTCAAGCTGTTACAACTTATTTTTCTTTTTACTGCACCTAATGGTACCCCAATGGTTTGAGCTCCTTCAAAGGAAAAATAATGTGCGTTTGGAGCAGATTTGATTTTACACAGTCCCAAAGCTTATCTGAACAGAAATACTGGGGTTTTTTTTCTGTGAAAAGCTCAAAGCCAAGGTGGACAGAAAGGTAATGGTGTGACAATGTTATGTTAGTGCCTGAAGCTCAAGGTGCTCTTCTGTTCCAGCAAGTGCTAAATCACATTGCTCTGATGTCGTGCCAACGATGCTTACATATAGAGAACGCATATTTGCTTAGTATCGAAGGATTCCTAGGTGATGCTTTCATGATGTTAAAATATCTGGTTATTTTCCACATTGTTTTAACTAGCTTTTAAGATGAGTAACAGCATCTCTCAGAATATATGCTAAGTTTATTAGGGAAAGCAGTTTGTAGTTGAAGAATATTCAATATGCTTAAATATTGTAGTGTATCATACTGAGTGGAGTTTTTCATCTTTTGTCTTTCTCCTCTCATGTGGCTTAATAAAAACACCTAATCATTACATACACTACCATTCAAAATTTTGGGGTCATTTAGAAATGTCCTCATCGCTATTTTTCCAATGCAGATAACATTAAACCAATTAGGAATACAATACAATAATACAATACAATAATTTCTGATAAATAATTAGGAAGACATATTGTTAATGTGGTAAATGATTATTCTAGCGCAGGGGTGGGCAAACTACGGCCCGCGGGCCACATCCGGCCCACGGGACCGTTTAATCCGGCCCGCCAACCCTGAACAAATTGTATTATTAAACTTTTTTTTTTTTTGGTCATTTTGCCTGCAATGACTGCGTTTCCCCAGTAGATGGCGAAGCGCTCGCCTGCGCATTTACTACCGGAAGCCGTGTCAGAAAGCTCGGTGTACACTCACAAGTGCGTGTACGTACTCAGTAGTACGGACTTGGCGCACTCTCGCTCTATTTGTATCAGTCCCGAATTTAGAGCGTGGGCTTTGACGACAGCATTCTTATAATTCGCGCGCTGAGCTTTCAGATGCAGTTTTGCGCTAAAGCCACCCACAAACCTTCCCCTGGAATCCTTCCATTAAAATGAGTTGCCCAAGGAAAAGCAAGGTGGACACAGTGCCAAGCGTTTAAAAGAGAGTGGCCAATTTGGCTCGACGTACGCGACGTGACGTTCAGCCACATCAACATCAACCCGTCACAGATCAAGGTAAACGGACCAACACCTCGGATCTCGCCTAAGAATTGCCACAACAAATTTTACTCCAGACTATGACGCACTAGCAAAAAAGGGAGACCAACAACACTGTTCCCACTGAAAATGAACGGGAGGCTCTCAAGTTTATTGTAAAAAAACGCATTTTGAATATGATTTGTACACATAGCAGGGATTGAAACTAGCGACCATTCTCATTTTCAAGCAATGCAGGATGCTCAAGGACATTGATGCACCACCTATTTGCGACTAATCTTAACCTGTAAAGTTCTTAAGGCTTACTTTAAGGAGGTGTTTCCCGTTTCCTCACCTCTGTTACCAGGTGTTTGCGAGTTAAAACTCTGCTCTGATTTTCAGATACCCCTCACCGTGTTGCTGTTTTGATTACTTTATTTGGATGTATGCTTTCACCGATTCTTCAAGATGATATATTTGGTCAGAATGTTTGCCGTTTGATGTGATCTCATAAGATAAATATCTTTCATTAATCTGACCTGCAGGCACTGAAGTGATGGACATTGTTATTCATAATAACAGTGTCGTATTTTATGAGAATCACTGATAGCAGTTTTTTAGTGAATTATTTTTTTTTTAATGCTGTTAATAAATGCATTTGTTTTCAAACAAATTGTTTGGAATATCCATGCTTTACTACCTACTAAAAGCCAAGATCTTTTATGCAATGACCTTTACAGGTCGCTTATATGACTTCACACAACGCCTACGTCCATCTGCTCCTGGTCCGGCCCTCCGGTCCAAATTTAGAACCCAGTTCGGCCCGCGAGTCAAAAAGTTTGCCCACCCCTGTTCTAGCGGCAAATGTCTGGTTTTTAATGCAATATCTACATGGGTGTATAAAGGCCCATTTCTAGCAACCATCCCTCCAGTTTTCTAATGTTCCATTGTATTTCCTAATCGTGTTAGAACGCTAATGGATGATTAAAAACCCTTTGAAAACCCTTGTGCAATTATGTCAGTGTTCATGGAAAACACTAAATTGCCTGGGAAATCATACTTTTGGAGTCATTTAGTTTAGCTTGTGACAAGGGTTGTGGCTGACTTTAGACTCATCGTCAGTTGCAGTTCCAATTATACCACAGGCCTAGAGCGTCCACTTGCGGTTTAGTGTAAAAGTAACATGTGAAATGATATAATGTGTTGACAATTTCACACATAAGTCGCTCCTGAGTATAAGTCGTACCCCCGGCCAAACTATGAAAAGAAAAAAAAACTGCGCCGTATCGTCCGGAGAATACGTTAGTATACGTAGTACGTATTGTGTATTACGTACACAACAAAATCCAAAGTAATATTTGACCCATGAGTTACAAAACATAGATCTGTGGTTCTGAATATGAGATAATATTTGATATTTGATTTACAGAACATTGATCAATAGATCAGTCGCTGTCTTGCAATTTTGATGACAGGTGCTCATAGCTTGGTAGACCATCGTGGCTAGGGTTGATATTGCTGCTGGGGCCAGACTGCGGTCCACCCTCCCGCTCGCCCCCATTGACATCTCTCCGGTCCGGCAGAATATTGAGAGAGTTTGCAATGTGGTTCAGCATTTGATCCATGTGTGTGATCTATGAGAAGTGAATGCAATGTATGAATTATGAATGAATCACGGTTAGGGAATACAACATTTTTACACCGAAGGCTCCTGTACATCTAGAACTGCGAGAGTGGATATGTGGTAAGCACTGTGTGGAATTTGTTCCTCCTCTTGCTTGCATGTTTTAGAAAATCTAAATTGGCGTGTAGTGAGTATCAGTGGTTATTTGTGTGCCCTATATTTAAAAAATAAATCAATGGTCTAAGTCAAAGAAGTCAACATTATACCAAAATAAATGATAAACTCTTACCTTGTCCTCCATCCTGCTGAGTCGGGCTCCAATGGAGTTGTTTCCCTTCTCTTTGGTTCGATCTGAAAACGAGAACAGCATTTCAAGACAATGGATATACTATAGGTGGTTCTGCTCCAACAATTAATGCATTCAATAGAGCAGTTAAATAATGAATTACCTGCTCCAGTCTGGAAAGAGGTGGTCTTCCCTAAAGACTGGTCCAGTCTGGAGGCATGAAATACAATGAGACATTCAACAATTTCTAATACGTACGTATATCACGTGTGGATGAGATCATTGTGGGTTCACATTTATTAAGGTTGTCAGAGTGCCGCATTTACCTTCTCTGTATTTCCTTGATCCGCACCATTAGATTGAGATGACCATGGGTGTATTGCTCAATCACATCTCGAACTTCATATGGTTTACGAGCTTGCTATTAAGATAAAGAAGATTGTCAGAGCTATGTTTTATCTGACTTTAACAAATAATATAATTGACCGCACAACACAGAGTTCATTAATGTACTGTAATATGTAATCCTGTGTCAATAGTCATATTTACATAAGAGTTTTTTTTGGTATTGAATAAATCAATGGTCGTATTTACAAAACAAATGTTTTTTGGTATTGAATCACACTCCATCACACTGAGCATTGCAATGCATGATTTTTGCAACCTCAAATTTAATGTCATGAAACAATTTACTTTGTATTCTAGTACACCACTGCAACTTCGAATATATAATGAAATGTATTCCGCTCTCAAAGTGCTGATGTAAATTTTTTTTTGAATATACAAACAATTTCCTACATGCAGGTGTTCTTCCTGTACTGACCTGGAACTTGCTCTTCGCCACAAAATAGCGCATTTTCTGGATCACACGGATAGCTTGTCTATGGGACTTGGTTAGTCTGTTAAAAATGAAAGCTTGTTCATATCGGAGGGAAAAAAAACCAATCAACTAGCCACATATTATTCATCAATGAAAATAAATCGTCGTAAAAATGTGTTTTATTAATGTAAAAAAATAAAATAAAATCATCAAACTTGAAGTTCCCACTTGTTCCAATATAAAATGTTGTCACTTAAAGCGCCACATTAGACATGAATGTGCTGATGGACAATTAAGGACAACAACAAAAAATACGCTTAAAAAAAATCCTGGTTTAAAAATAAAGAAACAGCAACTCAAGGTACAGTGAAATATTTCAGATTTAGCTGCTGTAAATAGAGAGCAACACAATTTTCCACCAGAGCCTCATTACACTGGAAAAACAAATGAATGGTTAAGTGGGAATAAGAGCATTGTGTATTTTATAATGGGGAGCACTTTTGGCTTCATCTGGAACTGCAGTCAACTGCCAAGCTAGAAATAGGATTAGGTTATGAATACTGTGCTTTGTATAATTGCATAATGTAAAAATAATGATGTTGAACACTGCATTGGAATAATATTTCATAATTATGTATCTATCTACTATCTATCATGCACAAAGAATTTAAGACTAATTCAATTGAGGCTTTACAAGAACAATAAGAACAATTTGCAGATACAGTAAATGTGTGTTCTTAGGAACTGAATAATAAAGCTGTACGCGTATTTATATCTGTCATTTATTTTCTTTTGAAAAACGTTTTTGTTTCGGTATAATCATGTTAACTAAGATACATGAGTGATTACAGTAAAGAACACTTTAACTGTTATACTTCTTCCTACTCCTTTTCAGACATGTGAATGTGACTTATGGTTCTTTCCCGGCTATATGTATATGTATGAATGTAGGTACGTCTGTATGTGTATATGCATGTATTTTGTCATGTCCTTTATTGTGTACAATAAGCTTATTCTTCTTTTTTCACATGTTTGAAATAAATAAACGAAACGAAACAATTCCTCCAAAATTTCTGTTCAAGAAATCTGATTAAGGGGATGCATTCACTAGACCTTGGTAGAGAAACTTAAGGCATTTAACACATTGTTTTTTATCATGAAACATTGATGAAATGTGCATAATTTAGTGTTCAATTTTATTGTTTCTTTTATTTGTACTCTGACAGCTGCTTGTTGTTAAGTTTCGAACATTGGTGGATAGTTTTATAAATTGGAGTCTGCACAGCAGTGATTTTTGCCATCAACACTGCTGCAAGCAATTGCAGCTCTGCATCATTACCCCACAATTTAGAAAGGAAGTCCCATGGGTCAAAACTCTAGACCTCATTTGTTTCAATTAATGTTAGATCCTTACATTATAGTGCAGTTACTTAGCAGTTATTTCCTTTGATAGATGCTCTGAAGCTTTCTTGTTCAAGTGCTTGAGCCACCTCACAAAAGTAGCACATTCCCTAATAAGCAGTTATTTCACAGCAACGCTTTTAGCATGACTACATCATATATGATAATTGGAGGACCAAATGCATTACAATTATATTCCATTAGGAACACACGTAGAATGAAAGGCGATACAATGTACGGCGGGGTCCGACATCAATAGCGGCCTGCTGGCCTTAGTAAGAGAGCAATATAGACTAAAAGCCAGTTTAGATAAATACATGGATCTGTACTTTTCCATATTCACAGGCAGCTAACTAGTACTTATTGCTTTTTATGAAGAAGAAAGTGTGGCTACTTTGAGAGACTGCCTTCTCCTTTATTCACTGAGTGTACACGGCACGCTAGGCACATCCCTCGCATGCGTTTGCGTGACAGAGACAGCACGCTTCACAACTTCATCCAAAGGTACATAATTAATTTTAAGTACAATAAAGTATTCTAAAACAGATTTACTGTCTATCCATTTTCTATACCGCTTGTCCCCACAGGGGTCGCGGGCGTGCTGGAGCCTATCCAAGCAGTAGGTGGGGGACTTATACTGTATAAATTGTATTTGGATGGCTTGGTGGCGGCAGGCTGGCTGTGTCTCATTATCTTAAAGCCCAGAAAGTTTTTTTTAAATTGTTTTTTTTATGTGGGAAAGCTCATGTGCATTTTGATTTGCTACCCGATTAAAATTTTGACTCATTACATAAGCACCATGGACCGCTATGCAAGAGTTCAGTCTGGTTCAGCCAGTAGACTTAAGGTAGACATTTTGCAGCGACACCAGTGTATCAACATTTAAAATATGGTCGTATCATGTGTTTATAAAAACCGACATACATCAAGTAGAATGATGGGCGTGACATTTTGTTGTTATTCAGCTCAATTACAACAGTCCATCTGATTGATCACTTACGGTATGTCACAATACATCAGGGGTGCCCAAACTCGGCACTGGAGGGCCGCTGTCCTGCCTTTTTTATATGCTACCCTGTTTCAACACACCTGATTGAAATGATCAGGATGGTTAGCAAGCTTCTTCAGAGCTTGCTCATAAGAGCTGAGCAGCCCTTAAGCGCTGGAGCTGAACCTGATTGCACAAACATGGCCTTTGATCTTCTTTTCTGAAGGTTTTCCAGTGTTTGTGATTGGGATGTCAAATATTAAATGAGATCTTGTTCTGCCCGAAAAAAAAAAAAAATACTAACATAGAAGTCATTATCTTAAGACAGGGGTCAGCATCTCCAGTCTTCAAGGGATCCTATTCACAATGTTTTAGATGCACCCCTCGTTTTAAAATGACCAGCTTGTCATCAAGCTCTGTACAAGGATCCTGATCATTTCAATCAGGGGTGTTGTAGGAGGGACGCATCTAAAACACTGCAGACAGGTACTCTGTAAAGAATTGACTATCGTATTTTTGCAGTTTTTTTCCATAGTTTGGCCAGGGGTGCGACTTATACACTGGAGCGACTTATGTGTGAAATTATTCACACATTATTATATAATTTGACGTTATTTTCACACTAAATCGCAAGAGGGCGCTCTAGGCTTGTGTTGGTAATTGTCTTGATAAGCAACGTAGAAGAGGAAGCACCACCGATCTCCGGCGTTAGCAAAGTTGTTTAAAAGTGACACAGAGGATGATTAAGGATTTAGTGATTTGGAGTGACACGGATGGTTTGGTAAACTTGTTCGCATGTTATTCATGCTATAGTTATCTGAATAACTCTTAATCTGTTATGTTAACATACCAGCCACATTCTAAGTTTGTTGTTTGTGTCATGTAAAGTTAGCATACCGTACAATTATTCAGCCTGTTGTTGCCTCTATTCTATTTTTTAAATTGCCTTTCAAGATGACATCTCTGTTCTTGGTGTTGGATTTTATCAAATACATTTTCCCCCAAAATGCGACTTATACTCCAGTGCGACTTATATATGTCTTTTCCTTCTTTATTACGCATTTTATGGCTGATGCGACTTGTACCCCGGAGCGACTTGTAGGCCGGAAAATACGGTACAACAAAATATGGATTAAAAATGAGCTCATATTGACCTTTAAAACACTAATTTCCACATTCTCACATGGAAATAACCGCAGTGTGACCAAGACTAAACTCACTGAGATGTGGAAGTAGCCGCAGTCAGTGCACAGTCTCGCTCCATCTCCTGATCCAGGTTGTCTGCTGAACTGCATTTTGTCTTGAGGCCAGTGGATGGATCAACATCCAAAAAGCCAAGATTTTTCTCTACAAATGAAAAGCACACACACCATGTTGTAAACTGGACTTTCCGACTTGTGAATGCCAGCTAATCAGGGGATGCAGCATAGTCATTATATAGCTCTTTTTTTTAAACAATTTCTTATTAGCGGTAAATGAGATGATCAACATCAAAAACGACCCTTGAGAAGTACATTGCTCTAATGGGATTGGCAAATGAGGATTGTCACACAAAAAAGAACTCTGTAGTGATGATTATAATAATAGCTCTGTTTTTTTACATTTTGTAAGGCTGAAAACAGTGTCATCATCTTTAATTGTCTAGGAATTTCGAGCGAGTAGCACATTAGGCAGGTGCCTTTTATCTGGGGCTGTATGCTCTCTGCTACAATTAGGACGGCATTTATCTTTTCAAGCAGACAAGATTAAGATAATTCTGCAACTACCATGTCTGCAACACAACTGAATGTCAAATTTAAACTGAAAAAAAAAAAATCTTCTATTACTTTTGCTGTACAAAAATATAAAAGTAACAATGAGTGCAGGAGCCTCTGTGGGATTTCATTTTGGATTTGGATGTGAATGCTCAAACCAAGAATATGAATTTCAGTCAATACGTTCTTCTTGTGTTATATAGATAACAGGTTTGATCAATATTTAAGAATAAACTCATAAAATATAGATATCGGTATGCTGGTAGGCCAGTTCCCAAATCATTCCCAAAGTGGCTTTAAAAAAATTAAGAAATGCTCAGTGAGGGAGTGCCATGGGTCTGTTTGTGCAAGTGTGTGGGATGTATGTGAAACAGGGAAAAAAAAATCTGAAGACGTGACTGGACTGAGAGTGGTGTGAAAAATCCAAATCTTACAAATATACTGTAAATTGCGTCACTGTATTTAAGTTTCAAATCTTTATAAAGACAATAATTAATATTATTTGTTCAAATTAAAGTGACAACAATGCGACAACAGGATTTTCTGGTTCTAAAGCTGATTCAGCCCAAAAATGACTGCTTAAATAGCCCAGTCAATGGGCAATATTTTAAACATAACACCAGCATTGTTAGATTTTTTCCTGGGGCACTTTTCATTTTCTCACCAGGTCCGTCAGCAAATATACTATTCTGTCTACTGCCTATTTGGCTTATCCTCACAAGGGTCACAGGCAACTTTGGGTGAGAGGTGGAGTAAAACCTGGAGTGGTTATGAACCAATCAGAGGGCACATAGAGCAAAATTACCATTGATTTAATTCAGTCTTCAATGAACCTAACATGCATATTGTTTGAAAATAAGAAAGCAGGCAGAGTACCTGCAGAAAACCTCACACAAGCATGGAGAGAACATAGAAACTTCACACAAGGACAATGGAACCAGGACCCAAAACCACAACCTCAAACCTGTCAGGTGCATGTGCAAAACCACTCACCCACGGCAAGTGCACAAGAGCGACTCATTAGAGATTGTCAGTGCATCGCAACTGCTGGTTCTAAAACACAATCACGGATACACAATGAGCTGCTGTGCTGTATTATGTGAACTCGTGGCAAACCAGAAGATTGGACTTGTTGAGCAATAAAAGCTTTCCAGCTTTGTGTTGTATGGATTGTACTCAGAAGAGCATTCGGAATGTATTATCCCCTTCTGATATTGTTCAGTATGTCCTTTCTTCTTTGAAACAGTCCTTTTTCAAGGCTTGAGGCATTGATTGTATTACTTTTTATGCACAGCATTTCAAGATAGAATAAAATGTTAAGAAGAAATGGATGACACTCTGTAAACTATAAACAATAAGAAACACGCAGCTGAACATGAAAAAATTAATGCTTACACGCAATTAAAAAAAAGGACAAAGGATGAAAAGCCTGATCTCATCCGCCACATAGTTTTCAGGCTGGGGCTCCATTTCACATTTTGTTTTCCTGTGTGGAATTTGCATGCTCTCCCTAAACTAGCTATCTTTGGGTATACATTACAAAACAAAGTATGTTAGTTTAATTGACGCTCTAAATGTGATGTCTGTCTATATGTGCCCTGTGGTTAGTTGGTGACCAGTTCAGGGTGTACCCAAAGCCAGCACTTCAGCAACCCAAAAAGTGGATAACCGGAAAAGAAAATGAATATATTGAAGGATGACTTAAGTCCAGGGTTGTGAGCAAGACATACTACGCATTCCCATGTCCAAATGACAAAATTGGGTTAAATGATTTACTTGTAAATGACTAATTGCATCACTGCAGTATATCCTGTGTAGAGTTTTGCAAGTTCAATTGTACAAACTCATTTTTGGTGTGCTTGACCATGTGTAATGTTGAGAATATGTCCCTGATTTCCCCAGATTCCCCAAACCATAATACATTTTACTTTCAGACTAAATGTGCAGTTTCCACTCAAAGGGAAAAGTTATTTAAGTTAACGATAAATCATTACAGAGACTTTTTGTTCACACTAGACTGGAGATATTCTGGGAGCATATGTTTGTACCTGTGTCCACTGTTTTGCATACATCAGAGCTCAAAACGTTGTTCTTCTGACTGCTCGGAATTGTGAGAAAATTTGGGGAAGAGTCTTTCTTTTCCTGGCAATGAAACACAAACATCTCAGCCCAAAAAATGTCCTTGGTAAATAGCATAGTATTGGCCATGTGCATGCAAAACACCCATAGGTGACCCACTCCAGAGTGGTAGGCATTCTAATAGATTCTGCATTTCATTCAACTGTATAAAATGTTCAGATAACAGAGGAAAAAGTCCAACATTTGACTCATCCACTTTCCTGCCACTTGTTCAACAGAAAATGTTACACTTTGTGATACAAAAATATAGCTTATATTAAAAAGTTTTTGGATAATACAGTCACACAGTGGTTAGCACGTCTGGGAAGTTTGCGTTTCCCCAATTTCCCATGGATTTTCATTCACGCACTTGGGCTACGTCCCAAAATTCCCAACCCAATATATTTAAGACTCTAAATTGTCTATGTGTGAGTGTGATTGGTTATTGTCTATCAGTGCCTTGCAATTGACAAACTTAATGCGCATCAAGCCCCAACATTGGTCGTGCAGAAACCAAAAAGGCCATATCAATTCGTCTTTTCCTCCATACACCCAAATCACTACCAAATTATTCATATTAGCTGCTAGTCATTCAATTTTGGTTGAGTCTAAACTAATCCGTTGGCAAAATTTGGTCTGGTAAAAACATAAACCCTTGTTAAAGAAGAAATTATTGATGTTAAAGAAGAATTTATCAAAACAATACCAACCAGTTTCGTAGCTGTTGTGGTCGACAGTGAGTTGAGGGTTTGTGATCTCTTTCTGAAAAACATCTTATATGTGGCTGAATCTGAATTTTCCAATGCAAAACATCTCCATGATGTCTGGGGAGGACAAACATTAGAGATATGATGGCTGGAACGCATTTAATGTACAGTGCCAGTTGTGCAAGGAAGAGCCACAGTCACACCATGTACCGTAATTTTCGGACTATAAGTCGCACCAGCCATGAAATGCAATAAAAGGGAAAAAAAAAACCATTTATATGTATATAAGTCGCTCCTGAGTATAAGTCGGCCCCCCACCCAAACTATGAAAAAAACGCGACTTATAGTCCGAAAATTACTGTAACTACAAATGATACTGGCTTGTTCATATTTTACGGCTGAATACCTGGATCACACTAGCAGCAGCGGGGATTTGTCTGTTGAAATGTTTCCGTCTTTGCTTCTGCTGCACCTGCAGCGCAAAGCCGGAGCCTAAAATTCCCTGTGAAGAAAATCAAAGCTTGTTAAAGTCCAACAGCACAATGGTGGGCTGCAGCGTTGCCCAAAATAGCTCATCCATGGCCAAAAATGTTTCTCTAACAAATAAGTAGCTCATCAGAAAGGTTGATTGAAAAGTTAATTGACTTGAATATAATCATTTTTCAAAAATAGGAATGAACTCCAGACCTAATAAACAAGACATTTGAGTGTTGCAGTGCCTGCTTCCACTTACTGCAGGAAGTGCAAAGAAGGATATGGCAAAGACCGAGAAACACGATGCAATCATTTTCCCAATCCACGTCTGAGGAACGAGGTCTCCATAGCCAACGGTCGTCACTGTTACCTGGTACATGAAATTGTTTCAGTTTTGTCAATCATATGATTAACAAAACAACTTAACTGAGCTCCAACTGCTAGCATGGTCAGACTCCAATAAGTGGACCACATTTTTTTTGCAACAATTTTAAACTGCACAACTACTACGTTATCATGATGCAAAAATCTCTGACACGGCAAACATTGGCCCGCAGGTCAAATCTGGCCCACAGTGTATTTATATTTATATTTGAAGACAAACTGTGACTTTGTGTAAATACTAAAATTACAAATTGTCTTTACTTTTAAAAATAGAGATGTTTCTAGCAATTTTTATTTCCATTCATCTTTTTAAAATTTTGATCAGTTCTTACTATTTCAAAACAACTGATTCAATAGTTTGTTGTGTAGCCTATACTGTATATAATATGAGACATTCATGTAGTATTTATTATATAGATATTTATTATTATATATATAATTGCCTTCCGAAGGAAGCTATGACTACGATACGGCCCGTGACAAAAATGAGTTTGACACCCCTGCTCTAACATATTCTTACCACTCCCCACCACAGAGCATCAGCGTATGTATCAAACGCGTTAACTTCTTTTTCTGCCAGGTAGACAAAGTACGAGGCGAAAATCAGGCACAGAAAGCCAATGTAGAGTGTTGTGATCAGCTCCTGAAATACACATTCACACAAAAAGGCAAAGGTTATTTGAAAAAAAAAAATGAAATTTAGCATTCAGTTATCGCCTTCGTGATTGACAAAAAACTTTACACTTATGTTTATTTCATCTAACTAGAAAAAAAGTCAGTTTCCCTTCCTTCATGGACAAGACGCCAATCTGGGTTTTAAACATATTTGGCAGGACACTTTAAAATATTTTCTTCAAAACGGGGAAGAGGGATGTTCCAGTCATGTGGAGTGCATTATGCAACACAGTATACACACTAGTGTGGTTAACAATTGAAAGCTTATGGACTTATTCTTTGTCAAGGAAAGGAACATAGCACCCAGGGGAGTAGCTTTAGCGTTCATCTGGCAATTCTTTTTTATGACAAATAATGCAACTACAATGCAATATAAACTATAATATGTAATACAATATGTAACGTAATACAAGTAATGTGAGCTATAGCGATTTCATAACATTTTGTGAACAAGATTAAGATCATTAAGAAATACGCAATACAAGAGATTCTTACTACTGTATGGGCTTAATAATGATGGCATTTTCAATGTGCTAGATCAGAAATGGAAGTAGTCATATAGTTAAAACGTAAAAGAAAAATCACCAAGGGGAACTCTTTATAATCAAATACGTAGAAGTTTAGGGTTTTGTCGAGTTCTGTATGATTGGCTGACAAGGTCCAACAAAGATTGGGCCATTCTCCCTAATTGCACTTTTAGCAATTAAAAAAAAAAACACTTCAAAGTAATGCTCTTTCTGCTTTCATATACTGTCTTAAAATTTCACAAGCATTGAGAGTTCTGCTCTTACTGAGTTGGAACCAAATCAGGAAATGGGACCACATGTTTTTACAGCCTGCCACAAAGGAGCAGAGGCAGGTCATTGCATAATGTCTTTTTTTCTTCCTGGCAAAGGTTGTGATGTTAGTAAAGAGTAGGAAACCTCCACCATCTCTAGTAGACCATTGGCATAAAATCTAATAATCCCTTTAAATTCAACTCTTTAATCTTTAATCTCCAGATATCTTTTATTGCATCCCTACATGTCTTCGAGGAGTCATTTCCAAACGTTTAGTCGAACTGGCGACTACATTTAAGAGGCAGTGCTTCCCATCTGCTCCTGAGCCAGTGAGGAGCAACGGTGCAAAATGTGTTTACAAGCCAGATGCATGCGAATGCTATTTAGTGTATATTTAAATTAGGTTATACAATTAGGACTGGATAGTTATTAGAGTTAATGAAACTGAACTGAATTTGAATTTGAACCCCCCCAGATGTTACAACAGAAGGGTGTTTGGCTAACTATTACTATAAAAACAAAATTGAGGATACACTGCAGCATGTCCACATAATAAAATTCAGTCTGTCTTCTGGTACTTATTGTGTGCTGGGGATGTGCAGCTATGGAAAACTAGTAAACCCTCCCACTACAGTGTGCTACTAGAGGAACGGCACAAAACGTGCACGTTCTAGACACATTTAGTATGAAAAATTCTCAATCACTCTTAAACTGGGTCAGTGTGACTATACAAGACTTTTACCTGAGGCTACATGTCCTTACAGAGTGGAATTAATGGCACAATGTGCAACAAATCAAAAGCAAGCACTGGATGGTCATAATATTGGATGCTACCTTGAATGACCATAGCAGTCAACAATCATATTTCATTATCTGTTTAATTTGCTACAATTTCTTTTTTTTTTTTTTTTGTCTTGCTCAACTGTTTATTTGTTTTTTATGCTTTGTCTTGGCAAAAACTTACAGCTATGGAGGCTTTAGCCTTACTTCTGAGACTTGAAGAAACATCTTATGGAGGAGAGTTTTGTCTCTTGGCCGTTGGACACAATGTCATGTAGCTTTGAGAGTGACTCAAAAGTGATATCACAAGCGTTTGTTAGCAAAGAAAAAAAACAAAAAAAAAAAAAACAGAGTGCATCAAATTGCACACTTGGCAACAAGGTGAACTATGCTTCTACATTAATGATGTTGGAGTAGATGTCCTTGATCAAATGGGAATTTAGTGAAAAGACCAAGCTTGCCATTGGTAATCTTTTATAATATCCTTGACCTGGCTGCCATAAATGTTTCAAGCTTGTTCCAGAAATGCATCAGTGAGATGTTGGAGATGCTCATAAAGGTTACCTGTGGTGTCTGTGAACCATAAGCAAAACAGCATGGCATTCTAAAAGCAGAGTGTCTTGGACTGGCTCTCAGCTGTCACAACACTTTGGAACATTCATATAATTTAATAGTTTTAATTGTTCAAGGTATAATAATGACACCAACCTATACTGAAAGCAAGATACATTTGTTATTATTTTTCCAGAGAAAATGTTTACAACTTTGTACTCGTAATTGCAGAAGATGTATGCTACATCAATTAAATAAATAAATATTGTAATTATAGGTTTCATTTGGTGACATGATCTGTTTTTACCTATTCCACCAATTTATTCTTAGATATGTTTAATAGAAATCAAATTTTATGCAAAAAATGGAGCAGTCAAAATGACTGCTATGGTCATGATAGTAGTTTGCTGGATTCTGCAACACAGGGTGTTAAAAGACTACAGGAGCAATTTGGGCATTAGCACTTTGCAAGCCCCGCGCTCAGCGGGAAGAAATGGACTATGTAAAGTGAAACTTCTGCGGTAAGAGCAGGAAATCATAGTCACGTATCTCTGCTGATTACTACTCAGAAGGAAGATGAAAATCTGAAGCCCTAAATATTCTCCACAGTAGCTTTTTTTTTTTTTTTAACCTTTCTTTCAATATTCTTGGCTGTGAAGTGTTTTCGCCCATTTTGCCAGTTCAAAGTGTGGTGATATAAGAGTGCCAAATAAGTAACATGTAAATTTGAAAACCCTAAGGGTTCTGGACTGAAAGGTAAAGTACCTGGTGATGGGCATAGACAACAGACCCCAGGATACGCCATGTACCTCCCTGGCGGTCTACGTGCAACATACGCAGTATTTGCAGGAAACGGATCGCCCTAGAATGACAACAGAGGGGAAACACACCGATTTTTTTTTCCCCACAGCAATTTGACTCAGGGTGGAGTCTTACCTCACAGCAGAGGTTGCAAACACCTGCCCATTGGAACCAACTGCTAGCACGAATATTGAGGAAACGACAACAATCAGATCTGTGCAAAGAAGAATGAAAGGCTTGAATAATTATGACCCTGCCAAATGTACAAAAACATACCTTGCTGTACAAACATACAAAAAAAAAAGTACATTATAATGACAGTTGGTATTTGGACTGACTGAACTAAGAATGAAATACGGGAAAGTTCATAAAGAATACTTTAAAATAAAAAAGGTTTTTTGAAATAATAAATCAACGTAAAATGAAATACACAACATAGCCATCAAATTCTTTTTTTACTTAAATAATTAAATTAATATTGTATTACAATAACATTACAATTACAGAATCATTTTATGACATTAAGAGATAAATAGATGACAGATAGACAGATACTTTATTGATCCCAGAGGGAATCTTCTTTTTTCGATAGAAATCGCACTGCACTATTTTCTTGGTTTTGTGTGCCACATTGTGTGTGTGCGCGCACGCGCATTTGCATGCATGCATGTATGCGTATGAACTTCATACCTATGATGATTATTGGCTTCCTTGCGAATCGTAGTCGTCCACAGAAGCCAACATATATACTGCGACAACCTGCTGACCAAAGCCGGACAATATATTCCAACCCTAAGAAAACCACAACAAAAATTTCCTAGAAAGGGAGGAAGAAAATTAGATTAAAAAGGACAGAAAATGTTGAACAAAAATATGACTGTACTTGTTGTCCTCTTTTAGACATTTCTATATTTAATTCCACAAAATATTTTTAAAACATCTCTAAATAAATACACAATTTTGTCCTTTTCTCAGACTAGATTTTTTTTGTTTTACCATTCCTCAACTTTTATCTTTTGCTGCCTTTTTTTTTTATCAGCATTTGGAAATATGTTGAAAGCATTCATTTCATTCATTCTTGCATTTTTCTTACATTAACTATTTCCTTGCTTCCTTTGTGAAGTGGTAAATCACAATTACCGTTTTTTTCCGTGTATAATGCGCCCCCATGTATAATACGCACCCTAAAAATGGCATGTTGATGCTGGAAAAAAGCCTGTACCCATGTATAATACGCACCCAAATTTTTTTTAAGTCCCAATGATCGTCACACACGCAGGGAGGCAATGGGTCTCATTTTTATAGTCTTGGTCTTAACTAGGCTGGATGTATTTTTTTTTGTTGGCGTTGATTTCTCCGACTGCCCGTAAAGGCACCACCGCGATCAGTGCGGACATGTGAAAAAGGCGTGCGGACGTGAAAAAGGCGGCTCTGTATGGGAGAGGCGTTGAAGAGGAATAAAAACACCCTTGGAAACCAAAACTTGCCCCTCGTCGTGACTCGGAGCCGCAACAAATGTTTCGGATTTGTGTAGGGTACATTGTGACAGCAAACGAGCAGGTGATTGAGCAAGCGTCTGATACGAGAGCATTGCGTTCGTATGGAGCGTGTTTGAAGTGAACAGCAGAGACGAAAGGAACAAGGCAAAGTGTTGTGAAATAAAACATTACCTGTAATACGCATTTTGTTATTTGCTGATTGTATTAAACTATCACATTCATCGCTCATTAGTAAATAGCTGATGTGTCTTGCGCATCTGTTCTGCGCAGCTGACCCATAGTGCGCATGTGCAGTTATACTGCCTTAGAATGACGTCCGGTCCGCGATGGAGATTAAAAACCAAACAATATTTGACAATAACACACCATCAAGGATTTCACCATCGCATCAAACGATGTGTCGTCAACTATGAATTTTACTGACTAAGTGTGTTGGGCAGGATGGCTGAATGCGATGCGCGATTGACAACAAACAAGAAGAAAGGTGATTTCAAGTTTTATTTCGAGGGAGATTTGTCATGTCTCGTCCCCAGTTTTGCTATGTGTCTAGGTTGCCATAGTTTCTGTTCGCGTCGCCCCTCTCTTCCTGTGTCACCTCAATCGATGTAACGTGTTTTGTATTTAAGTCCTGTCTGCCCCTCGCTCACCGTCGGATCATTGCATGTGTTACTGTCACGATGTCTGTTTGGTTTCTGTTCCTGTCTTTGGTAATGTCACCCTGTCTTTTTGTTCCACGACTTTGTCGGTCAGTCCTGTTGTTGGTTTTGTTGTACCATGATTTTCTTAAAAAAAAAAAATTAAAAATTTAAATAGATTTTAGGACAATAAATTAGTTAAATTTTGCGCATTATACACGGAAAAAAACGGTAATTGATTCAATATGACAATCTCTCTTTGACAATCAAAATAAACACTCACCACCCAAAAGAGAGCGGGGAAAACAGAGTCCTGTGACTTGGGGATGGTTGACAGAATGCTGAGAATCAGGCAAGCAATAATCAGAAGGAACCTGATCATGAGAGATGCAAAGAGGAAAATTAGTGCAACATAAGGACTTCACACTTGTGAGATTGGGGGAGAATAATAATAAAAAAAAAAAAATCAGTGCAACATTAGGACTTCACACTGCAAGATTGCGCGAGAATAAAAAATGTGCATGCATTGACAAGTCTGAATCCTTCATTTGGTCCTCATTATAAAGGAATGCATACACATCTGTTTAGCTGCACAGCCCTTGAAAACAAATTGCTATAAAATACTCATGTTGCAGTTCTAAACCTTGATATAAATTCTATGTGAGAAGTTTTAGTTCTAATTTGCACTGCTCTTCCGAAATTACATGTACCCTAGTGCTTTGCAGGGAAGGGAACCATGAATGCAATAAAGTTATAAATATATTTCCGTATCTAGTTGCTGCATCTTTTGTTCTTTAAGTGAAAAATCCGATGACACTCACACGGTGAAGTGATAAACGAAGCACTTCCAGCCGGATGGCCTTTCCAAAAAGTTATACACACGTGTTTGGAGAGAGGCGTGAGTCAGGACAGGTCGCACCCTGCTGCTGTACAGTGACATGCGCCCCGACATAATGCGGGGCTGAAGTAAGTAAGGCTGAAGATGAATTGCTGATGCCTCCATAGTTGATCGGTGGTTGTTGGACGCGCCGAAGTTGCTCTCTCCCAGTTCCCAGTCTGATGATCTCTCATCTGGAGACTTTCGTGTGTTCCCCCGAGAGCGTGCAAAATCCGACATTGTGTCTTCTGTATGTTCTTTCGCCGCTTGGTTAACTTCCCTCCGCTTATTGTTCGGTCAATTGTTGAATACAGTCGCTATTGCGCAACAGCTACTCGGAACAACAAGCATATTCCCTGGACAAGATCCAGGGTGGAGGGCGTGGCTTATTGAGCTGTTTACTACACTACAAGAAAAGGTACTTTTGTGTATATTTTCAACAAATGTTTCTTTATTGTTTTCACTTCTTATTCATGTGAACCTATCAGACAAAACTGTTGAAATACTTGCAGGAATATGATCATGCATTTGTGATTTTGATGCTTTTATCATTTTGAATCTAACGTCAATTATCACGTGTCTTGCATCGTATTAGCTTTCTGTTTTATTCACGTAGGCGTTTTTATCACATTATTAGTCTATTTCCGTATTGCAACATTTCAAGTTTTTTTTTTTTCTGCGTGTGCAAATGTTATATTAACAATTGCATAGCATACAGATACTTACGGAAGAAAAGAAAAGGAGGGGTGACAGAATTTTGACTTTTTCTTTCTTTTCTTACTAATGTCTATACATACATTACTTTTAGATAGTATAAAGCTTTTAACATTATTGCAAATTTTAGAACTAATAGGGTAGTTGTAGAAAAGGTGAATTATAGTTTCAGCATCAGAATTATTATTCGTCATTTTATTCATTTGGCATTGAGTGGTTCTGGAGACTTGTAGATTATTTTGACAAGGTCACTCTACACATTTCTATTTTTGAGAGATTTGCTAAAACAAGTCCAGTGCAGCAGGTTTTAATAAGATGAAGAACATTCATGTGATGACAGGTTCTGTTGCTCGGATGAGTGCTTTTTTCATTATTTCTTTTTTTTAAGTTTTTCATTTTACATTCTATTGTGTTGAGGGTTTTAGACTGACTCTCTGTTAGCAGATTATGTGTTTATTCTTGAGATTTTGATGAAAATCAGCCCACATTTTCTGACCAGAAATTTAAGAAATACCAAAGGGTTTAGATCAATTTTTCTTCCACTGTAACAGCATTCATTCAAACAAATGGATATTGTATTTTACTTTCTATTGAGTATAATTACTCCGGATACATACATATAATGGTGGCTATTGTGCTGTGAAATGACTCATCTTCAATTAAAAGAACACTGTGTGGGGATTTGTGCAGACGAGTATGTGCTCAACTGAGAGGAATGTGCATATCTCTGCCGCCAAATTGGCTCAGCATTACAAGTGTTCTTTGAGATACTGCAATCAAATCACAAATCATCCTGCAATTATTTCCGATAATGCCAGAAATTCATTAACAATTTACCAAGCGCAGTCAAGATTAATCTAATCAAGATGATATTATAAAATTCATCTGTGTCTTGCAGGGACAAAATTCCTTTCACTGTGCTGCTCAATAGGTAATCAAGCATGAGTTTATAAAATATAATAATATAAGTACTGTACTATGATTGTATGACATGACCTAGCCACTAATTAAACTTTAAGAAAGGAACTACTTACTGACAATGTTAACACCCTGACCCTATGAAATCCCATTACATTGTTTTGGTCTGTACATCAGGCACATTCATTAATTGATTATTTCCCATTAGCATCATTATACGATTAAACATTGTCCATATATGTGTGTGTATATATATATATATATATATATACACAAAGAGGAAGAAAGAAGATATTACACACTACAGTACATTTGACCTTTTAATTCAGTATTTAAAAATATGAATAACTTATGTCAAGTCTGCACTGTAAAACGCTTTGTTCATTCTTATTTTTTTCCATGATTTCAAAGGAATTCTGAGAAGGGAATTTGGGATTGTTAATATCTTTATATTTTCAAAAGCTATGATTATAAAAAAAAAAACTTGGGCTGCAATAGTCTTACTCTGGTGTTTTGACGGATGCATTTTTCAGAATGTGCTTTGTTGACTACAAATTCGAGCATTGTTTGCTGTTCCAAATCCTACGGGCGTGTTATGTTTTGTGAGAACATGTTGGCACTACAGCTGGGATTTAATTTTGGATTTTATTTTTGTAATATAACAATTGTTGTGGAATAAATTTGACTGTCAGGCTTGGCTCATTAAATCTGTCCACATGTGCAACACTTTGAGATGTGCATCATGTTGTTTTGTTTTGTCTTGTGCCATGAAGCAGAAGCCGTCCCTTCCTGTGCCTTCTGAGATCACACGCCAAGGCCTCAAGCGGGGATGCTTATGAGGACACCGAAAATGAGAGTCAAAGAGGAGCAGCAGCGAAGAAATGAACATAGCAGAAGACTTTGAGGTGAGAATGTCTCAAAAAAGAACCGCAACATGACTCGGTGTTTTGTTTGAGACTGCTTTATTCTAGCCTGTTCAACAAATCGGATCAAACACAAGTAAATTATAGACCAAACCTTGGTACAGATTTAACTGTATTGAATAGTTTACAACCTGAGTGAATATACATTGTGCAGTGCATTAATGATGTATGCCTCACGGGACAAATTAGTTATGACAAAGCCAACAATTGAAAAGAAATTGAAGAAAAATCAAAGAATGCTCTTTCTGCCGGTGCTGCCTTGGTTTTAAAGAATTTTAATTATTGATTATAAACTACAGAGCATGTCAGGTGGGGATAGATCTTCCCCTGTTCTCAATAACAGATTTATTATACATGTTGAATGTGCGTCTTGCTGGGATAGAGGAGGCCTACTTCGGGTTTGCGCTTCACCCGCTCTGATTTTGATGTAAATGACGGAAACTACGTGGATTGGCTGGGAAAAGTCCATTCCCAGCCCACAATGGCACAAACTTGATCGTTGTGTCCAGCAAAATACAAAAAAAAGATAATTCCACCCATAGGCACAATTAGACTGTGCTTTGTGCTAGACATGTACCCGCAACAAAAATAGGGCCCATTGTGAG
Source organism: Syngnathus typhle (assembly GCF_033458585.1). Taxonomy (NCBI): domain Eukaryota; kingdom Metazoa; phylum Chordata; class Actinopteri; order Syngnathiformes; family Syngnathidae; genus Syngnathus; species Syngnathus typhle. The sequence continues at coordinate 11,387,160 of NC_083741.1, read as the reverse complement.
AAACAATCTTGTTCGCTGCTCCCTTTTTCAAGTTATTCGGGAGCATGCTGCTGTCATGGCTTGTCGCGTAAGCGGAGGTGGTAAAAACCTGGAACAAAGAATCTCTTCAAATTTCCACGACTGAGTTTTTTAAAATCTTTCCAGAAGCTTAAGATGAGATGTCACTGCTGGGAGTCTTTAAGATGCACAAAGGCTTCAAGAGTGATCTTGAGGTTGACGATGACGCCAAGCCTTTTACGATGAAGACAGTTGAGGCCACTTAAAAAGTAAATCAACTGGTGTTTTATGATCACAAATTGGCAGTGCAATTTGAGGGGCCGGGCCTTTCACCATCTTAAACAGTGTTTTTATTTTCTTTACATACTCTTCCTTCAGGTGAGGAGCACCATATGAGTGTGACAAAAGGTCTTGGCAGTGTGCGGCACAAAAGCCACAAAATGAAATTCTGAGTAATCAAAATTCTATTTCATCCCCATGGATAGCAGACAGTCCTGTCAATCCAGCTGCTGGCCATGGCTAGATAAAGACGTAGTACGTTGCATAACGTAAATAATGCAATATTTTATTTTGGACTGGTAAGAATGATTGAGCGAATCTTTTTGCATAACATGTTTCCCATCCATTGAAAATCAGGACCAAAGATACACCATTATGACTGCACAGTGACTCTGTTAAATATTTTGGTCACTTGCCATGCATGACAATATGAGGATTTAAGACTTTACAGTCACTGCAGCTGTGTAATTTTTTTACAGGGTGGGCCATTATTTATTTTAGTTTGGAGTTTCAGGTTTTGATTCTCTCAAATATGCATTGTTGGTTTTTTTTGGGTTAAAACTGGCGATCATTTATTTTTCAGATTTTTATTCTAATCATTATCATCATGTATTATCGTATAAATAAATAAATAAATAAATAGATAAATAAAATAAGTGATGACCTCACTGTCAAACAGAAATTCAACTAATTCCAGATGGCACTTTCATTTCCTCCCACATTACTGTCAGGGCATACTGACAGGTTTAACAAATATGACAAAATGTGATTGATTTCATGTTCTTTTATTTTCAAACTGTCTCTTACAAGATTTAACAAATACATTCTGTGCAATTTTGAAATAATTGCTTGGTTCATTTATCGTCAAATTTCCCTGTGTTGTTTGTTTTGTTCGTAGCGTTTGCTATCAGATTCTTTCAGCAAGACACAATTACCCCGAGAGACATAAACATAATATTTGGAAACCTACCGTGCAGTCCCATCGTAATGTCTGTCAAATATTGACACCCTGAGAAACTCAAAGTTGTCTGAACAGCATTCTTCATCACATATTTGCAGAAGCATTAGATAAACAGTGGAACTCAAACAAAAAGCCTTATGGAGGATTCACAACATGTTCAATACAACTGAGCTCTCGTTGTCAAATCTCTGCAAGCCTCTCACACTCGTTTTAGCCAAGGGCAAATCATCATTATCATTGTGACAACCCTGGTAACTGGAAATTGACAATATTCCTTACTAGCTTGTGATTGGACGCAGTGTCTGTCAAATTATGTTTTGATGTTTTTCCGGACTATAAGTCACATTTTTTTTCATAGTTTGGCCGGGGGTGTGACGTGTTATTTTCACACAAAACCACAAAAGGGCGCTGTAGGCCTGTGGGATAATTGGAACCGCAACTGACGATGAGTCTCACGTAAGCCACGTAGAAAAGGAAGCGCTGCATCCTCTATCTCCGAAGTTAGCGGAGTTGTTTAAAAGTGACACAGAGGAGGAAGATTTCCTTGTATTTAGTGATTTGGAGTGACATGGATGGTTTGGTAAACTCATTAGCAAGTTATTTATGCTATAGTAGTCTGAATAACTGTTAATATATTACGTCAGGCACGTTCTCAGTTCGCTATTCATGTGTCATGTAACCTTAGCATAACGTATAATTATTCAGCCTGTTTTTGCCTCTATTCTATTTCTATTTTAAATTGCCTTTCAAGATGACATCTCTGTTCTTGGTGTTGGATTTATACTCCAGTGGAGTTTATCAAATAAATGACTTATATTTATACTCTAGTGTGACTTAAATATGTCTTTTTCTTCTTTATTATGCATTTTATGGCCGGTGCGACTTGTACTCTGCAGCGACTTATAGTCCGGAAAATACGGGACAATAGAAAGGGACCCCCCTCTGTTCAGACGAATCTTCCTTTTGGGATAGAAGGTGCCATAAATGTATTAATGTGATATTAAAATCACTACAGTATATGCATTGTAGCCTTTATTCAAGAAATTCCCTGATATTAATTAAGTACTTGTTATCATTATTAGCAGTAGGCCTATGTACAAAATACTTTTCTCCTTTAATTTCTTCTTTTTTGTTTAAGAAACAGGATGCTCCTCCAATTGTTTCTCCGGGCTCTCTCAACGTTTAACCAGACAGTTTATGTAATTAGCATTGTGCTCCTGCTCAGGAGGCTTCAAAACAGCCGTAAAAATGAACAAAAAAACCTGCCTCTATCTAAGAGTTTCTGTCTTGCATGTAAGAGAAGGTCGGATGTGAATATGCATTTTTATACATGGACACATCATCTTGACAGGAAGAAAGAATGACATAATTTGCTTTTAATGGCAAATTAAAACGGTGTACACTGAAGGACACAAGCAGCACAACTTCTGTGTCAATTATGTCCAGTAAATCTGTATATGCACATATCCTTCGCTTGTTATTGCGGCTTTCACAAATGCATTAAGTAATTACAATAACAAAATCTTGAATCATGGCAAAGTTTCATGTGGCTGGTTGGAAGTTCTGGTTTCATCAGCACTAATGTATCTAATACTTGTAGATTAAACAAGGAGTCATAAGGAGTGTTTGAAGTGGATTGAAGACAACAGTGGGTCACATTCTGATAATAACTGCATCAAACATTCTTTTAGAAGTATACTTTCTTTGAAAACTCATGTAATAGTCAAAACTCATTTTCAAAAGAAAAGAGATCATTCTAGCACAGTATTTGAATTCCTCATGCTGAAAAAAAGTTCTTGACATATTGGCCATAGATGCATCTATTCGGTTTGATCTTCTGTTTTCTTTCTTCTGCAAATGATTGGAGTATATTCCCAATGGAATTCGTTTTGGATTCATTTGACATGAATTGTGTTTTATCAGGTCTTTTAGTCCCTAAACTCTGTAACAGTATACAATTGCACGTGTGCTTGGCGTAAAACCTGGTACATATTTTTTGTACTGGGGCAAGTTTAGTTTATCTTGTTTTGAAATTTTGGCAGACTCTGCCTTTCTGGGCTTTCTGGCAGACCAATGTTGATCTCTGACGCACGCCAGGCACAACCGACAATTTAGTGACAGGCAGTAGAATAAACATTAGAGCAGACAAAAGCAGGTCTAAATTGCGGTGCAGGTGGTGCAACATAATATTGAGTAATAAAGGTTAGCTGCTTGATTAATTGTTGACTGTCTGAATATTCTATTTGCCATATGTAGGGTACTTGTTTAAATAGTCAGTCTTTGCTCGTCACTGTAAGATAAGGGATCAAGATTAATTCACTGAAATTTGTTCTTGGAAAATTAGCTCATAGACACATGATAAAATATTGAAATGTACATTTAAAGTACATTATGCGTTATGCAAATTTTGCTAGGTTGCAAGTGTTTTTCTGACACTAACCTTGAGCATGGGTTTGGACATTACTCTCTCTGTTTCATTCTCAATCTCATGCCACTCTTCCACTCTCCTCTGTTGTAAGAGTTATAAAACCCAACAGGATGTTGCACAGTCAAGTGGAACCACTTATGCTACAGCTCAACTCCCGCTGACAAATTATGATATACCGCTATATTATAATAAAAAAGCAATGCTTCCACGTTGTTGGACAGCTTTCAGAGTGTATGCTCAGAATTTCACCATCTTGCGGTTCTTTTAATGCTATGTAGACAAATGAAATATATTAGCATCTTTTTCTTCATGCGTTACAGTACTTGGGATTCCCACTCCATATCACTGTAAACTAATGGAGCTATATTCCTATGTCTAAGATGCAATCGTAATTTCATATGAATTTAGTGCACTGTAGAGAAAAAATGTGAACACTGTTTTTGTAGTCATGGTGACAGTATTGCTTTGACCGTTCATTATGTTGACTCAATTTTCATAGATGGTGCACGTGAAAATGCTTTCTGATTTTCATCCAAGTGTAAGTCTCTGCTCCAGGCTGGGAATACTGGTGTAATGAGGATTTGTCCTTGAGGATTCGCCAGGCGGAATGTCAATTTGGTGGCCAATGATAGACCTTCTCATATTACATCAAACTGGTTATTCTTAACCATACATTTGTGGAAGAAATACAAATCATTATCAATCCATGACATCCCGTTGCAATTGAAAAGGCGTAAGTCACGAATAATTTTAGTGTTCTGCATAAGCGAGAGAGGATTTTTACAAATGTATGTATGGTAGTCTAATCTCGTACCACAGTTGTCTGCATTCACCATCACAAAGCTACCTGACGTGTGCCTGTGGCTTTCAGGCGAGTAAACAATGAAGAATGATGAGGGGGTGTGTGGATGAGACAAATGCCAGCATTTATTGTCTTCTGAAACATACCCAAACATACCTTTGTTTATTACTTACTATTTTTCCAATTACCCACATCCCCAAGTGTAGTAATCTGACCTTGGTCCTTTCACTTGGCCGTGGGCTGCATTCTTAAACCATTTAGTCAGGGCTGCCCGCATTTGCTCATTGCATTCAATTTGGTTGCGTAAAGGCATGCATTTATAGTATTTTCTTAAAATATGCAAAAAGCAATGTTTGTTTAAGGATAGTTAAAGCCTGAATTTAGTCTGTGAATAGAATATTCATGATTTTTGCAAATCCCCCATACCTAACTAATCCCTTTCCATAAACCTATGCCAACCACTGCACTGACTTGATGGGGGAAGTTGTTAGGGATATATGCTTTTTTTAGCAAACAAATAGCTCTATTCTACTCTGCTCTACTTGTGTAGTCGCACTATACAACTTCAAATAACTTATTGTTAACAAATACATGTTTTAATTAAAAGTAACAGGTATGTAAAAACAAATGAGTTGATTTAATGATCCAAACCCACCACAAATAAAAATTTTCGAACATTGCTTCTTTCAGAGCTTATTTTTGGTCCTCATAGTGGACCTCAATGTGAATCTCAATAGGACTACTTAATGTGATTAAACAGCATGAGAAGGCTTAGAAATCACAATTGTTATTTGTACAAAACCTTATGGGCTATAAGCGTCATGATAGCAAGTCTTTTGAGCTAAATGTTGGACAAAACAAGATCAACAAATTCATATATATTTTTTTAAATATAAATTTTTTTCTTTTTTTTTGTCTTTATTTCAGTCCAGCATACACAAGTGCAGTTGAGAGTTGTTTTACCAGCGTTAGAATAACCATTTAGTAGAAATCGACCATTTAGTGGTTCCTCGTTTATCATTGAGGAGCTGAGAAATTACAAAGAAATAGGGAATTAGACGACCAGTGATCCTCTTTTGTCTTCTACATCTTTAGGTGATTTGTCTGAACAATAGCAAATTACAGCCAGATACATCAAGCATGAAAGGTGGAAATTGGATTTCTTATCTGGCTGATTCCCAATGTGTCCTCAGTCATAAGTAGATTTTATCTGGAATTGAGACACAGGAGGTGACAAATGTAAAATGGCCTTGGAAGATTTTATAGATTAAAAACATGATTAGGAATACTCTTAATAATTTGGGTCCTATTCGTACAAATTTCTTTCAAATGGATTTTAAACGGAATGTTTTTCTGGTGTCTGGCTACTCCCATAGAAACGAACCCCAACTCACCTCACGTCCCCTAGACGTATGTATGTGGTTTTCCTGCCACGTTATTCACACCAAAGGTTCTGAGGTTATTTCCTAGCAATGTTACTAATCTTCACCAAGGTGTGTATAAATGTGTGATGCTTTTTGGAAATAGGGGAGCACATTTTGTACTGATGCCAGCACAAGGTCATAACTCATTTTAGTTTATATACTGGAGTGTTTTCATAGAATTCCATTTATTTATTTTTTTGTTCTTTTGAATCAATGCTTTTTCATTTTCTGGGTAACTTGGCGCATCACGCTCCAATAGCTTTAAGTGTGAGTGCCACTGTAGTCCTAAAGTGTGTCCGGCTCACTGCTCTTCTTGGCACTCGGGGTATAAATATGATTATATATCCTTTCAACACTCTAAACATCACTGTTATCACTGCGGCCTTTGACAGTTGCTGTTCACTTGACGGAGCTGCGATGGAGTATCGGAGCAGTAAAAAACTCGTAAGTCATCGTAAATGACTTTTACTGTCAGCTTCAAAAAATCAGACAATGCATTGCTCTTTATTTGTCTTTGCTTCAATAATCAAATTTTGAAGATTTTTAAATGAGAACGGCAAGATAAATGTTACTTCCATTCATGATTATTCTTACTACCAACAGTGAAAAAGCTGTGTTGTGGTTGTTGCAATTTTTGGCTTGGCTCATCAACGATTACCATGATATAATTGGTACAGTCTGCCCTTCCTGACTTAATTATTGGTACCTGGGTATTGGAGCCCTGGCTGGGTATTGGGTATAGGAACAGAATGTCTTTTGACTACAAAGTATTTTGTAGCCACGTGGCAGGAACATTGTACACGGTGGCTCGCCTTGTAGCCCAATCTACCAATTTATGTACCATTCTGTTGGCAGTTTAATAATCCATTGCGTTGCGACAAGAGTATTGAATTGGGGCATTGAACGTACATTTAACGTTCAATATCGTGTTTGTGCTGACTGGCGGTCCCTGATTGCCCAATAAAACCGTGTTGTTTCTCCGCTGCCCAGACTTTATACGGTCAGCTTGGGAAAAGACACAGCACTCCGTTTAGAGAAAAAAAAAACATTGTCTGCATTTTATACATCATCAGATACACTGTTTTTTTCTTTCAGTTATTGAATAATACACACGCTATTTTATTTCACCTTGTGTGACCACAATTCCAAACGGGAAGGGAGAGTGTAACTCTAATGAGGCCAATTATACCTAGCAGACCATGGAGAAATGATGCTTTTGGCTAACTGCAGTGTTGAAAATGTCACTGATGGGTGTAAACATTCACATACATATGGACTGTAAAAGATGGTAGTATATACGTACAGGGACCGGCAAAAGGATCTGACACATTTGTAGGTTGAATAAAATGCAAATAAATTAAAGAAACAAAAAAGTTTAGTTTTATTTTCGAAAACTAACTTCAGAGCTAGTGGACCAGCATTGAAACGAAAACCAACGGGCCGACCTTGCACCGCCAGAACTCCAGAAAATGTGGCAGCGGTAAGACCAAAAATGAAAATAAAACGAAACAAAACAGAATAGCATTACATGTACTTTTTGAAAATAAAACCAAACTTTTTTGTTTCTTTAATTTATTTGCATTTTATTAAACCTACAAATGTGTCAGACCATTTTGCCGGACCCTGGATAAGGAGGGGGAGAGGGAGGGAGAGCGAGAGTGCCAGGGTATTTATCCTCTGACCTCAAAAGCATTGAGGTCAGAGGATATAGATTTCTACACCATTAGTTTTCCTCCCTTAATAACAGTAACTACCACCTCCAATGGCATATTTTTCCTCCCTGGTATGTTTTTTTTCTGTACAGAAAATGGTCAGTTTGAAATGATACATTTTGCTGAGATCATTTTGACCCTTTTAGGCACCCTATGGGGCCCATTATTCCAGGAACTCACAACCTCCCTGCACCACCTCCTTGCCAATGTTCCATCCATCTGGACAATCTAAAGTACCATGAAATAGCATTCATCAGTGAATTAAAGCATTTGAAATATAATTTTAATGTAATGTATTTCTGAACCTGTTGCAAACCTTTCATCGTGTGAGATTGGGTAGGAGTGGACAAAATACGCATGATTAAATATGCATGACTAAAAGATTTTGGAGGATCTTGCAATGTGAGGTTTAGGGCACTCCAGAGACACCAGCTACTTCGAACTCCTGCTTTTTGCTTACAAGTGTTTTTTTTTTTAACAGCTGGTCTCTTAATAAGATACATTTGCCTAACAGAAACTTTCCAACCTATGCCTTTATCGAAACAAACGTGTTTGTCCTCTGAAGTGTACAGCACATGGATGTTTTTTTAGATGTTCAGTGTTTTCATTCCTTTTGCACGTCACTGGACATTTCTGTAGTTTTAATGAATTCAAAGTATGCAGAAACATCCACTTTTTTTCCCTTTTGTTTAAAAGGAGTCATATCCTTACTGTTGCATGGAAACTTGGATAACATTTGTCACTCCTCAATTTTGATTATTCAACCCTTTGGGAACCATTTTTCATTTCTAATGATAATTATATTTTTTTAGGGGGCGCTCAAAAACTATGATTTTGAAGATGCAAGGATCCCTCTCGATGTGTATCTACTGTGTACTCTGTAATAACTTGAAACACAGTGGACTGCAAAGAAAAAACACATTTTATACATTTCTTCAATATATGTGTAGTTTTCTCGATGTTTTGGCATTTGAAAATAATTGCAACTGTAAGGATTCAAGATTTACTCACTTTTTGAAAAACACAGCTATTATTTCCAATATAACTATATTACAAAATAATAATTCTTTCAACTGGGTTATATATATATATATATTTTACTACTCAATTGCGGCATTTTGAACAACTCTTACATACTCAATAAACAATATACTTGCTTTCTCTTTTGAAAAGGGTACAGCAAATGTATTTCTTGAATACATAATTTTCTCTTGAAGTTATATAATTTGCTTAAATCCCATCCATGTTTAGCAATGCAAATAAGAAAAAAATATTTAGGGGGGGGGGGGCAAAAAACATTCAACATTCAGAACATGTCAAAATACCTATTTTTTTGTTGTCAGAAAAGATCACATAATAACTTTTTGTTCTTTTTAGTGTGTTAACATGCACACCTTTTTATTACAGCGTAATGTAACCAGATTAAGAAAAATGACAATTGCATGTCTCCCTATCTTCCTTTCCCATGAAAATAGACTAAACGTCACACCTATCACTATTAATTAACAATCAAACATCTAGCTTGTCTCCAGATTCATCTTCAGTTACCTGTTCAAAAGTCAAGACACATTAGTAAACAAAAACACTTGGTTGTTGGACAGCCAAAGCTGAGTGATACGTATGGCCCTGTCAACAAAAGTATGAAAAGATGTGTATTTCTTCAATCTGACATAAAATGACATATTTGAAATATTACATCCAATCTTTAAAATCCCATGGCCTTAAACTGAAATTAAGAATTTATAAATGCAATATACTAGTTTAATGAAATAATAAATCTATGGTGTTGCAGTCATTGCTACTTGCCATGGGATAGGAGGAATATTTAAGCATACAACAATGGAGTTTAGTCGGTACTTTGTGTTTTATAAATCTGAATGAGTCTTCGCTAAGTTTGTGCTAATAAAAACAGCATTCCTATATCACCGATGACATTTTGTCTGGATGTAATCTGACAGTATTCATTTCTTTAATTTGTGTGGAGACTTGCATCAATTGTGTTTCTTATTGCCAACTACTGTAATTTGCTCGGAAGCAGTCATTCAATTTAGCGGTCGGTATGTGTGCATGTTAACAGACTAGAGTCTTGCCAGTACAATGTTTACATTTATGCAATGTTTTCTCTTAAAGGCTTTTTGTAAAAAAAGAGAGAAAAGTACATATGGACAAGATGCTTTTGCAACTGTGTAATTGCGATTGCTCAAGTACACATTTGAAGCAAAGATAGTGTGTATCGCAACTGGAGTTCATAAGTCTATGGTATTTTTATGGTTCACATGATTTTCATATTGAATTGTACGGGTGTCTCCGGTGGACTAGCCTCCTCTGCATCTTCTTTGCGTGGCACATACTCAACCTCTATACTTGGTTTGGTGTTGTCTTTCCCTCGGCTCCAGAGAAATAGTATTACAAGACAAAAAAGTACAACGCCAAGGAACGAGATGAACCCCATCGTGGTCGCAATGATGAGCGTCTTTACATCAAATGGAAATGGAACTGTGGTACGGGTCACATTCGCACCTTCATCGCTGGGTTGGTTGGAAATAAAGGCAAATGTCTTGTTTGGTTGATGAGGCCAATTAGGAGAGTAGCTATGAACAAAAAGATGAGCAACTTTGGTGTCATTGCCTGCTGCATTACTTGCAATGCACAAGTAGGTCCCGTTGTCTTGGATCTGGGCATACCGAACCTCAAGTCTGCCATCATCAGACACCGAAAGTCTTGACCCCCAAGTTTTGGTGGTGATGTATTCTTTCTTCGGAGAAAGCCACATGATGACCGGAACTGGCTCACCCTCAGCTTGGCAAGTAAAACTGACCGTAGTCCCTTCATCCACATGACTCTCTTGAATCTTGTTATCCACAATCTTAGATTTCTGGCAGATGAAATAATCAGAAGGTAGAATATCTGGGAAGTCCTTAAACTCCCTTCGCTGCACCATACCAGGTGACGCACAGATGGGCTGCTGTCTATTAAAGTTTAACCTCCACCGCCGGCGGAAAACCCAAAGCAAGCGACAGTCGCAGGCCAAAGGGTTGTCATGCAAAGCCAGGGTTTCCAAATTACCCACTGAATGGAAGACGGATTCCTCCAAGGTGCTTAATCTATTACTAGAAACATTAAGAATGTGCAGATGATTTAGTCCTCTAAAAGAGTAAGGCTCAATGACAATTAATCTGCCACCGGCTAAATGAAAAGCCTGGAGCTTTTGTAGATTGTGAAGTTGGTTCCCTTCAACAGTAACAATGGGATTGAAAGACAGGTTTAGAAAGCGTAAATATCTTAAGTGACTGATAGCTTGGTAAGGGATGGCAGTAAGATTACAATTTGTGATTGCCAAAGATGTTAGGTTGATTCCAAACAAGCATTTCGGGGTCATGGTATCCAGGGAAGGCATCTGTGATATTTCTAGTACCCGCAGCCTATACAGCCGCTTAAACGAGTAATCTCTAATGGCAGTGACGTTTAGATACCGTAATCGAAGTGACAGCAGGTTGTGCAGATGGCTCAGGGCATCAGTGGGCACCGAGGACAGCTTGTAACCCTCAATGTTGAGGGTTTCAAGATTGCTGAGGCCATGAAACGATCGTGGTGAGATAAAAACGAGGTCATTGTCACCCACTTCCAGTACCCTCAAGTTGTAGAGCTCCTGAAACATGTAGTCCAGCAGAATGACAATTTTGTTCTCACTAATATCCAGCTGGGTTAGGTTGTTAAGGCCTGTGAACACACCAAGCTGAATGAGGTTCAGCTGGTTGTTTCGCAACCCGAGATTCCGTAGATTCATGAGGTTGCTAAAAGCTCCAGGGTCGATGGACGAAATAATGTTTTCATTCAGCTGGAGCTCCTCCAGTTGGGGGTAGTTGATGAATTCCTCTGGCCCCAGAAGTTTTAGCCGATTCTTGCTCAGGTCTAGGAGCTTTGTTTCAGTGGGGATGCCTTCGGGGAAAGTAGCCAATCGTCTTCGATGGCATACGACCGATCGCTCTTGGGCATTGCAGTCACATCGGGAAGGGCAGCCCGTGGTTGAACCAGACAGGACGGTTCCCAGCATCAGGACGAGGATGGGCTGCCAGCACGCCACCAAGTAGCTGTGCCCCCCTGCCTCAGCAGAGACCATCCTATTGTGAACCTATGGAGATATAGCAAAAGAGAGTTGAGTGGTGGAAGTGAATAGAAATATACCCAGAATAAATATTGCACATGCATTGAGTCACATGCATTATACATGCGTACTACGATTGTCAATATGAAATATTTCTAGAATCGATTGTTCTATTGATTACGCCATTCATTATTCAAATCATAATTTTATTTGTATCAAAGTGATTAGCAGTGTTAAAATTAAATGTTGACTGTTCTTTTAATTTGGATCTTTTGTGTATTTTGACAAAAGCATGTCAGAGGCATTTTATTAAGCCACTTAGGAACTGCTTTGAAAAGGATTCTGAACAGGGAGGAATACAATGTTCTATTCTATAATATATAGTTCTGCCAGCAGCTAATATAATGAATACAGTGGATTAAGAATTTCGTTTTCACTGAGAGGTATCTCAGTTCGCTTCACAAGAGCTACTTCATGTTCAGTCTGTTTTTTTAGTCGCTGTTACATCTGTGCCTGCACACTATTTCAAAGCATCACATTAGGAATAGAAAAGCACTTGGTGAAGCAAATTGTATCTGGAAAATGAAACAAGTTAAATTGATATTTCTATACCAAAAATGATCATATGTGCAAGAGACATAGGGCCTGCCATTTGCTCAACCTGCCTTTGACTTTTGGTTTTGCATATGCATGGCATTAACATTTAGTGTGTATGGGACACTGTTTAATGAATGAAAAAATACAGCCAAACACGTTTTTAAAATGCCAGTTTAACATCACTTTTAAACTAACTGACAAAATGGTAATAGCAACAAAAAGCCATAATTTCACTAAACACAGTGAGCTCCAATTTAAACGAATAAGGCCTTAGATAATTCGAAATAATAGCACTGAGCCAATGCAGTCAGTGACATGTTTATCTCGTTGACACGTTATAATTTTTCTGTGTCAAGACCAAAATATGAATGCGTATGACAATCCCTCCTGCCTTTGCTAATCTAAAGCAAATGAATACAAATGCTGTGGTGATTTTCTTACCAGTGCACATGCATGATTTATGATGCAGACTGTCGTATGGAAGGAAGAGCTATCTGTGTAATCTGGCCTTACAGCACATACCTCACAATAACAGCATTTTGTTTTGACCTTGAGCCACACCTCAGAAAAAGGCAAGCGACAAATAAACCCTCACAAATATGACCGAGTTCTTCATAAACCTATCTTTTTTTCTACTTAGTGAGAGAGAAAATCAATGTTTGCTGTCATTATTTGCCTCAATATATTTGTATTTGTTTTCTCTTCCTTTGAAATGGGTGTACAGGGAAGAACAATAGCAGAACTTTTTCATGCTGACTGTTTGCATTAGTTTCTGTCATTGCCTTCTTAGTTCACATCTACTGTACAATCACATTGCCAAAAATCTGGCCTTTTCTCACAATGCTCCAAGATTTCTGCAAACTTTGCAATGTATTCCAAACCAGTATGAAGCCAGCATTACAGTACTTATTTTTTCAGGATTTTTACTGACTATCTATGTGATATGTTTCACTGCAGTTTTGTGCTTCAGTAATACTTAAAAAGAAAAAAAACATAGTTTGACCCGCATATCAAGAAAATGAAATATCAGATAGAAGAATACGTAATATCTATATTTGTAAATCCATTGTATCATCGCTTATTCTCACCCCAAATACTACTTTTCTGCAACTGTAACTCATATCAGCAGAGCACTTGGACTGAATGTCATGATTATTCACCACATCCATGGTAACAAAGCTAGATGCGGAATCAAAGAAATCTTCTGATGTTTAATTACTGCTACTCAACTCAAATAAGTGACTGTTGTCCAGCCCAAGTGTGACCCATCCTTACTACAGTTTCGAGCCTCAAACCTCCACAAATTGAATCAAATTTTAATAGCTCTTGCACCAAAAGACGTTCATGTTAATGCTTGGCCTTTTTAGGGTAGCCCTAGACTGGTCACTCAAATTCACTGTCATGGAAAAATGAACGTCTTCAGTGAACCCTTTCCCGACTTACTTAGGCTTTATATGTGCAAAATTGATTGCTCATGCAAAAATTTCAAGCTGCTCTACTTAACCAGGAGCACCCATGATTGTGTCTGCCAGATAAATTTCTAAACTGCCATGCAGTTCATTTAGCAAATTCTAGGGGGTACATGCAAAGAGATTCATTTAGCCTGCGTAAGATGTTTTATCAAATGTGAGATTAATTTTAAATACCATTGGCCCAACTTTCGTTCAATCTCGCACATGGAGGGAGTTTTCTTTGTTATTTTAGGGAGACAAGGTGCGCTGTGTTGTTGGAGGGAACCGAGATGGTTTGTTTGCCATCCAATGGAAGCGACTCCCCTTATTTCCTTTAAATTCAGCGCAAGAGAGAAAGCAGGGTCTACATGGTGGAAGGACTTGCTGGAGTCTATCCACAAAACTGACGCTTCAAAAGTACATTCAAAAGGAACAGGAAGAAAATCTTCACTTACAGTTAGCCATTGTGGTGTAGCCATTTCTAATCAGCCACAACGTGGTCTGCCAAATTCGCAAACATGGTAAACCAGACTTGCCTCAGCATGAAATAGAAGATGTGCCGATTTTTACACTGAGTGCATGTGCCAATGTGTGAATTGGCCCTACGTCTGAAAAGCAAATGCAAATGTCACTGTTGTGCGTAACCATGATGAGGGAGTGCAGGCAAAATGAGAAGTGACAGGGAGAATGGAAGAGTGTGATATAACATATTTACCGCAGGTTATTAGGATGTCTGCACATGGTAAATTGTGAAACCAAATGCATATAAAAACACAGCACACTTCTTTTAAAAAGTGCTCTGTAATGGAGTTTTTTTTTCAGGATGCGGATAATTGTTCATATCTTTTAACCAAATCCAATAAAATTCTGACTATGATTTTCCTTCACTGTGGACAACTAAAGAGTGGATTGCTTTGCTCTAAAACCAGACTGAAAAGATTCAAATCGATTATTGGTGACCATGTAATCAATAAGCTGCTGCGCTACTACTTTTTCAAGAATTTTTGCAATGAATAGGAGATTTGAAACCGGCTTGTAATTACTGAGACTGTCCGGGTCGAGATTTGGTCGCTTAAGTAGCCGTTTAAGAGCTAACATTTCAAATCTTATTAGGTAGTGAGCAGACATAACAGTAATGGATGGTATTACTGTATATTTGAGGTTGGCAATCCTCGGAATAATACCAGATCTAAGGTATTTCCATTCTTATGCGTTGCTGCCTGTATGGCTTGCGTAAAACCGAATGTATCAATTATTGTCTGAAACGCCAGAGTAAGTGGCTCTGGCGGTATATTTATGTGGATATTAAAATCCCCCATAATTATTATATTATCCGCATTTGTCACTAGGTCAGCCACAAATTCTGAAAATTCATCCAGAAAACCAGAGTAAGCCCTGGGTGGATGGTCAATAACAGCAAGATAAAACGACGGCAAAGCTGTGGATCGGACAACGAGAACTTCAGAAGTTTAAATCCATTAATCGAACGAGGCCTAAATCAACGATCGGAATTGGAGATAAGGGCTACACCCTTATCTTAGTTCAGCATCAAATAGTTTGAAATTAACAGATGCAT
Organism: Syngnathus typhle; assembly: GCF_033458585.1. Lineage (NCBI taxonomy): Eukaryota > Metazoa > Chordata > Actinopteri > Syngnathiformes > Syngnathidae > Syngnathus > Syngnathus typhle. Next base: position 11,371,828 of record NC_083741.1, on the reverse strand, counting down.
CACAAAATGTTCATATACTACTTTAAAGCTTGGTCTATGTTGTAGAGGAGTCCTCTCTCAGCTCAATTTTTAGTTCATTGCCAAAGCATGCACAGAAATTATTTTGTAAGTTATTCCTCTGATAACCTTACTCACCTTTACAGAAAGCACAAGGACATAGTGGTTGCCCTTTGATTTATTTGTCTTATGAAGAGAATGTACAAAATAGTGGATTTTGAGAGACAATACTGTACATCAGATTTGGTGTTAAGAATCGTGGTATCAAGAGTCCAGCTGTAATTACTTGTTGGCCCTGTCTAGATTTGGGAATATGGAAATGCAACACAGTAATTACTAATCATTCCACTGATGGAATCTAGGACAGTAGTGCCAGACATTCAGAATCACAGTATATAACAACCACACATGTGGATGTAGACAGAAAATAACAGGAATTGTGGCAGGTCAGTCTACATGTGCAATATTCAAATAAATCTTAATATGGCACATAGTGAAACCTTTCCTTGTACTGACCTTTAACATTCATATATTGTGAATAGAAGGATGGCACAGAGCAGCGGCAGTAGTTTGATTTTCATTCATTATTACTTTTATTAAATACACATTTGAGTAGCCGGTGGCAATTTCCCTTCATGGTCACCTCACCATTTCAACACAGCACACACACAGCGGGCTCTGTTTTGGTCGATAGCACATGTTAGGCGTAAAAACTGACATCTTCATTTTCACGCCGGGGCAAGTCTGTTTTACCATGATTTGGTATTTGGCAGGTTGTGCTTGCACTGTACGTTCTGGCAGACTAAAGACATTTTCCTGGCGGACCTGACAATTTGGTGATGGAAAGTAGACTCCACTTCACATCTGCACAGCTCTGAGTTGTGACACAGATACTGTAAAATAAGTTTGGTGAATTTGATTTAAAGGGAATGAGCCTAGCCACTTTGATTACCAAAAAACACGTGTTCACTCCCACAACAGCGCAAAACCTCCGTCTGCAAAAAATACTAGAAAGAAAACTTTTAGCTCATCTTGCACTGGGCACCAAAATAGGGCCTAGTGTGCCTTGCAGTCACTTCTTCAGACACGTTCTCCTTTCAGGATGTCTAAAGTTAACATAATCTTAGGATGCAATCCAGGGTGTTCTCCTTTATGGAGCCAAGGGTGATATGAGGAGGCTAAGTGGGATCCTCAAAACGTATTAGGGCATAAATTAATGGGTGATTGCATTCAATAATACATGTGTTCCTAGGGGGGCTTCCATCTGCAGCACTTCTCTGTACTGGCTCTATGCCTTTCGAGTAGCAATGAATAAGATGCATACAAAGTATTCAAGAAGGATCATTCAAAGCAGTCAGAAAATGATAATAAATCTGTTTGTGCAACTTAGGTGTAGGCGATTTTGCAACTCCAACTTGCTCCAACTAAAATGCATGGAAATGTAACTTATCTCTGTTTGTAGTTTTCACGAATGGCCCCGGAGAATCTGAATAACTGCTATCTATAATTATATATATTTTTTTGATCCTACTAAAAGAAACCAAACTATTGTTCAGAGTCTTCTGGACTGCATTAGACGGCATTAGCGTTGAACAAGCAAAAGAAGACTAACAAGTTAAAGAAAACACACACACGCACACACAATTGTTGCGTTTGGTTTTGTTTGTCTTGGAAATTTTCTTTCCCCCCCCCAATTCTCTATTTTGTTTTGGAGAATGAATGAATAAATTATGTTTGTACTTCCTTGCTGAAGAAAAGAAATTAACATAAAAAAGCATCAAGTTTCAAAAGTGAATCCACTCATAAAGAAAAGTATCAAATGTAATATATTTCATTTGAGCACTTTACACATTATTTACAAAGGAATGCGATTCATTAGTATTTACTTGTCATATCTCATATCTAGAGCATTTGATTTTACCATGTTTTATTAGAGTTGTGTTGTGTCAAATATAGTATAATGGAATAATATTGCAAGCCTCAGTCTCAAGCCAACCATTTGCATTCGGGGCTCAAAGTGATTGATTGATTGATTGAGTGATTGATTGATTGACAGACACAATCGACTTTGCTCATAACCAATCACTGAGATCATAATGAGCAGCACGCGTGTATACAGACTGGAGAAGAAATATTCAAACCAGTCATCACAATTAACACCAAGGCAAGAACCTAACATTGACACGAGCAAAGCAGATGCTTGACTCCAAGACTGTCAGGTCTGCATGGGCTGATTATGCAATGTTAAAAAATGAGAGTAGCTGCCTCTTTGCTGAAGTGTTGCAGCCACAGTAATACTTATGCAAATATGATGTGCAGTAGGATTTAAAATTGGAGAGATCATTCGTTTGGCCTGTATAAATCATCAAAGTCTTTCCCCTTTCCCATAAACCAAAGCTCTCTACCTGCACCGCCACCCATTGATATAACCTGATGCAAATCACCCAACAGCAAAAGGTAGCACTGAATAAATACGGTGTGATTTTGGCAGAGTTTACTGGCGTTTGAAGGAACACGAATTTTAAGGAGACGGCAGCTTAGTAGGCATCAACAACCTTCCTTGTACAAGTCAGTGAAGGGGAAAAAACAGTCAGTGCTCAGCTTTACACCTTCATTGTGAGTATTAAAATAAACCAAACAGAAATGCAGGCTGCTACTTTACGTATTGTTGTATATACATACTTTAATTATTATAGTAATTAAAACCATTATTTGAAGAGCTACTCTCAGACCACACAAATGTGCATTCTGCATTTTGCATATAGTACAAAACAAATGAAATCCATTTGGATGACAAAGCACAAATGAGACATGTAACCCTCCTCTGTGGACCGTCCTCCTCCCTCTTTCCATTTCTGCCGCTACCTACTAATTTTATTCCTGAGATCAATTTGCTCACATGGCACCACCACTGCACCATAATAAATCTGATCCAATACCTCGGAGCTTAAAGCCCACCATAGAGACAGAGTACTTACCAGGACTGTCATGCAGAGAATTCTAATTCAAGCAGCTCCATGTTGCCAAGGAAATTCAAAATGCCTCCAAAAGCATGGAGACAGAGATGCAGCAAACAAGACGGGTGCAGATTTCAAAGCTAATAGTGGACGTATGTAGCAATGAAATTCCCTTGTCAATTGGGGCATCCGCAAAATGCCTTCGTCCTCTACAGATGCGCTAAATCCAGCAGCACTGATAGGCTGATATGTAAACACACAGGCGGCTCTGCTGCCTCACACGCTCACATGCATGCTGTACCTAGCAGAGACCAAGAGGAGGAAAGGGGGGGGGGGATGAGAGAGGTGGAAGGAGGAGCTGCAGTGCCCTGGAAGAATGAGAGGACACATGAAGGGAGTTGAAAAGAAACCGAGAGTGCTGTCCTCTCATTGCCCTGGCAGCAACATCACTGGTGGTCTTCCTTTTCGTTTAGGGATTTTTCGATCGTAAATGGAAATGCAGTTTGTTTGTTCGGAGCGAGAAAGTCACATTGGTAGTAGGGTGAGAGGCGCAAGTATACAATACGAGATGGAGATAAGAAGGTGACAGATTATGCCAGCCAAGAGGACATTTTGTCATTGGAGTACAAACAACCAGTTAAACCCAATTAATGGCACGTTTGTTGATGGCAAGCTAGTACAGTCTCGATAAGGATGAGCAAATGATTAGTTCATTGTCCCACTTATAGATGCGTTCCAATTAAAGTGATCATCATCAGTGCAAACCACATTTGCAGACGCAGAAGCTTAACACTACTAATTGCTGTTGCAGGAGTACAAAAAACTGCCAATGCCAAGGAAAGCTCCATCAGGGAGTTTTTATGGGCCAGAGGATTTAGTGAAGTGGCCATGAGGAGCTCCATGCTTCTCAATAAGTCATGTGGCATTATTAACAGAAAGCAGAATGTTGTCATTTGCATTCCTTATTGTAAATTTGAGTGGTAATGATTGGCGGTGAATCAAGTCAACTGTGTTCACGCCCACAACGGCGCGAAACCACCTTTTTGTACTTTTAGGGTGTGTCTTTTTTTGTGAAAATACCTTGCTGACTCGGTTCCACACCCCATAGTTAATGTAGGCTTTACCAATTAACAAGTTCGTTAGAAAACTAGGACACTGACGATTAAAAAAAGGTTAGTTAACCCAATGTGAATCAATAGTCAGTAGGCGAGTCACTGGACAGAATGTGTTCTAGCAGTATGCACTCTAAATTCTTTAAACCTACCCCTCAATTAGTCTGTGACATTAAACAAGCAAACTGAATAACCCTGACAATTCAATTGTAATGTTGACATTTAATCTAGGAATGGATTGAAATGTTTGCTAAATTAAATCAAGTGCCCTTTCAATTACCTTTTTAACCTCATATTAAATACGATAAAATAGGTGTTTCAAATAAATACAGCACTCAAGATGTAAAAAGTCAACATGAGACTATTTTAGTTTTCAGTTATGCTATCTTCGAAATAAAATGTTGTAACCACCAACATGTCCCCACACACAAAACACACAAAGACATTATTTTATCTCTGCGACAACAGTGAGATGTAAGAATTAAATGACTGGCACTTAGCACAGCAGGCTGCTGCGCGCTGTACTCATAACTCCAAGTGAAAGCATAAAGGGCTTTAAAAGCCATTTTGATTTGTATATGTCATGTTTAAATAATGCTGAGCAAAGGGCTAGTCTGTCAAGGTGTGAGCAGAAGAGCAAAATGAGATGGCGCTGAAAAGGTCTCGTGAGGATGATTTACTGCACAGATATTACAGGCATGCTGATTTCAAAGGTAAATACAGTACATGTCTTATCTAATTAAAGAAGTCTGAGTTAATTACTTTGGATTTAGCCACCCTCGTGTCATCACATCTCTGAAAACCTCGTCAAGCCTTGACACCAGAAATTACAGCTTCATTCTGATGAGCTCTGACAGTGATATAAGCATCTGAATATATTTAAGGGGTTTTATATTACTTTTAAATTAGGTGCCACATGCACAGTATGGATCAGATCTTGATCTTGTTATTATATTGACATTAAAGCAAATAGTTTCAAATTATGGTTTTAAAATAGGATTAGGGTTTCAAATTAGGGTAAAATTGTTAACGTTAGGTTTCGAATTAGGGTTATGATTTCAAAGTAGGGTTTGAACTAAGGAAGAGCTTCATATTAACGTTCAAAACTAGGAGTAGGGTTTCAAACTACGTTGGGTAAGGTTGGGAGCAACTTATGGTTTCACACTAGGGTTTCAAATTGAGATTTCAAACAGTCGAATTTCAAACTAGGGGTAGGGTTTCAAGTATGTGTGTAGTGTGGTTAGTTGATAGATGATTGGCATCCACTAATGCAAGAAGACTTAATATTACTTGAGGTTAGATGAAGTGGAACCTCTAACAATATCATAAAGTTCATCTTATTGAGGTTCAGAATGATCTCAGGTGACCAAAATAGAATTTTACACAATTTCCCAGCAAACGTAATTGTAGCCTAACATTGTTTTTAAGACAGTAAAAGAGAGCCACCTTGTGGAGAAGCACAGAAACAGCAGCTTTATTCTAAAGGGAAGAAAAGTACAAACACACACTTCAAAATGCATTGTTATATCAACAATCATCATTTCTGTTATCACTGTCATGTGTAAACTCCCTACACTGTACATTTACAAAAAGAACAAGTCAGTCACTCATACTATTTGACAAATTCAGCTGCTCTCCTCCACAAAATTATTTTACGCCCGGCCGATGCTGCAACATTCAGTTGTAGAGTGTTTACAGGGTTAGGCACTGATATATTCAGTGAACAACCCCCAGAAGAGCCAAAGTAGACAGCTTCCCCCAGCATGATGCTGACTTCACAAGGGCCGTGTCAAAGAAATCGACAGTGTGTGTGAGACTTACTCGAGCACGACATACACAATATGCTGAAATCGTTTTATTTTGCTGCAGCATCACCTGTCTGAAAAATGACAGAAAATACTAATGAACACAGAGGTGATTGTATCTGATTGTTTTAAGTGATGAACCATTTGCAGCCTTCACGAGCCATTTCCTGTGACCTTGTTTTTACTTGTTTTCTTTTCAGCTATCTCCCTTTGACTGTAATAAGATTAATTCATGCATGTTTTTAATGAGGTCTAACTGGGGTCTTATCTCGCGCAGCATTCATAAGAAATGTGTTTAACTTTGTGTCTTGTTTTCTGCACACAATATAAAGGCCTAATTATATCAACAATAGTATAATGAGTAAATGATGAAAACATAAATAAATCTTACTTTAAAAATATAAACAATATATAAAGCTGCTTTTATCAGTCATGTGATTTATTCTAAGATCCGATATAGCAAAATGTGTTTTATTGAGCTCTGCCGTGTGCCTTTTAATTCCAACTTCACCTTCAACTTTGTTCAGCATCTGCCTTTTGTTTTTTGCATGGTTCTCTGTATAAATTATTAGCATTAGCAACATAGAAAAAAAAGCTGTCTAATGTAGACGAAGGCAGATATACCAAAAGCTTGAGGATCTAAAACAGAGGACATCCCACATCCACAGCTTGTCTTGCTGAATAGCAGGCAGTGCTTACAGGCTTCAATGCAGTGTGATCTCCAAGTGTCACTCTAGTAGGTCCAGTTTTATTGTTCTTCTTTCACCAAGGCTGACTGTAGTGAGTAGTGTGGGTGAAGCTTTTATCTCATAGCGAACACACAAAGAAGGACTTTCCACATTCCTAGCAGAAGTGATGACTCTCAACTCTGTGAGTCAGTGCGGTTGTAGAAGAATGTGATGTGTCGAGTTATCACCAACAACAGCTCAGAGTAGTGTCAGTAATGTGTCAACCTTTACATTTAAATGAAACCTGGCACGTTCACCTTTTGTCTCTTTTTAAAAAAATAAGATACCGTAATTTTCAGACTATAAGCCGCACCAGCTAAGATTCGGGGACATTTGTCAGCTGCAGCTTTGCTTCTCATCTTTTCATCAATTTTCCAAGTCTTGATAGTCTCACTGTTGTGCCATATTTTTTCCATGTTTTTTATCCTTTCCACAAACACTTTGTCGCTTCCGGTACAGTCTGAATTTAATCCTAAATTGTTTGTCAAAAGATAACTGAGACATCCATGACTTTATTATACAGTATGTTTATGAGGAGCTACTGTAAGAGTGTGTAGAAGAACATAATTTAGAAATCGAAATTTGGAAAATTTAGAATGCATATTAGAAGTGTCTGAAAACATGTAAAGAGACAGAACAGGCACTTGACAATATCCTTGTCTGTAGTAGTACCCTAATTTTACCAATAGATGATGCTGTTGCTCTGTGCAAGTTCTGCTTATTTGAGCAATTGGGCAATCTGTGGTGACATACTTCTTCCGTCTCACCTATGTATTTCAAAAAGAAATATGTCAGTGAAATTCAGCAATTTGAAAAATTAAAATCACTATTCTGATTAGGTTAAAGAAAATCATACCTACCTCCCTTGACTGAAATTTCCTTGTTCTAAATAATTGTTATACTTTATGCCTCGCATGTTTTCACTTCTTTCTGCTCAAATAATGATGACTTGGAAAAATATATTTTTCATCTGCTTACCTTGAATCTAGTGTATTAACTGATCTCACTTGATAGAGATCATGTGTACTTTTTCAATTTCACACCGGTTCACTCAAACCCCATATGATGAATTCAAATGGTGGTGGAGGAAAGTAAGCAAGTCAGAAAAAAGAAAAACAGCAATTGGTACTTCGTAAGACCCTCTTAAGCTTCACAAAGTGTTTACAGCTGGTCTGGAAGCTATGTGATGTGATTGGTTAGACAGGGCTGCTGACTTCTAATTTAGTCTTTGCTTTGCTGAAACAAAGAGCTTATGTAAGGTCCCATCACTCTCGTTAAACGGTGTGGTTCTACAACAGTGATGGTGTACAGCAGCAACATTCCATGACATTTGCTTAACTCTACTTGCTGACGTTTTCTTCTCGAAGCAGCAATACCTCCCTAATGTCGGTCCCTCGAGGGCCAAACTCGTATATATACTCTGACAGTGTCAGACTGTCAAAGCAGTCAGGGTCATATTCCATTGTCCTCTATATCTTCTTAATAAGGAATTGGACTTTTCCCCTTGTGGGTATGACAGCTTGTTGGAAAGGGTGAGAAACTTTTGCTTCCTGTTATAAAATGCTGGCAAGATGATATAGTTGATACTTTGGTCGTAGGTTTTGCCGGACCGCCATCTTGGTGGTTTTACAGCCTTCATTTTGATAGAAAAAGTGTTTGTAGGTATACGGGTGTGTTTATTGTAATTCATCAGATATCATTTCAGATTCCAGCTGTGGCTAATATCTAAGCGAGGTTTGACAAAATATATGACATTGTTCTGAACATGGCTTCTGCCTACTTCTTCCTGCTAGACACCTGGCAGCGCTTCCTCTCGCATAGCTGAGCCAATATGCCGTGAGGGAGGAAGCAGTTAAGACCCTCAGGAGGGCTTGAAGATGCTCATCAATAAGTCTGGACCTGTACTTGGACTTATTGAAGTTCAAGGTAGAAAAGCGCTTTTCGCACAAGTACTATGTTCTCCCAAAAAGACACATTTGAATCAGCACCGCAAACAACCATTCATATCGAAATCGCGAGCCACACTAACATTAAACTTTAATATTAAGACGAGGGCCGCAAAATATCACGGGTTTGACACCGCTAATTTTAATCTAACAATATCAAACCCAAATTATAGTTACTAAAGCGTATTGCCTCAGGCCTGGTTGCAGCTGTCAGTTCCCATTAGTTTACTCCAAGTGGTTCAGTAGCACTTTGTCCATCTTCATCTATTCGTCAAGCGTGGAGGCTAGCTGATCAGAATGTTTGTGCAATTCCTTGAACTGATGCCATGAGTGGTGTGGTGTTAGTTAGTTTTGGGAGTAAAAGGACTGCCAAATGTTTAAATTTTGAAAGTGTTAATTTGACTGCGAGGGAGTAAAAGGACTGCCAAATGTTTAAATTTTGAAAGTGTTAATTTGGCTGTGAAGATTATGGAGTGATAGACCCTCCCTTTTTTTATTAACACGATTGAACACTGGTCTTTTTACTGTGTCAAATCACATTTCCAAGTGTTGATTTCTGCAACAGTTTGCATGAGGTTCTTAGTCACTATCAAAGATAAAAAGCTTTCTGTTCCATCAAAGTCACTGTTCACGTTCTAAAATGATATTTTAAACAGTTATAAGTATCACTAAATCACACATTAATTTGTTTTTTCCAAAGCGGTACAGAAAATAGATGGATAGAAATATTTTGAGATTCATAAAAAAACAAAAAAAAACAGCACAGACTAAAATGTCATGCAGTGTTCGGAAGTGAAGATCCAATGTAGTTTAAAATCCAACAAGAAGATGGTGGTAAAACTCCACTACAGAATGCCATCTTCATTGGCATGTTCTTCAAAGTGGATGCTTTATTTTTGTCACATTTTATTCTTAAATTATCTTGACATTTTAGACATCAATCCACACGTTAAACAAAAATATAATTTACACAAAAATTAAGGTTACAACTAGATGTAGATGAATCAATGTACCAATATTAGCTCAAAAATCCATTTGCGTTGCTCTGAGTTGACAAAAAAACCCACAAATTAAATAAAACTATATATTTCTGCGATTTAGTTCATACATCTGTACACGTCCATATAAATGAGCACTTCATATTATCTTAAAAGAAAATCATCCACCTGTCACATGACACGTGAAGGTGCTATTTAAAGACAAGTTTAGGAATAGGTTATCATGATGCGAATTACAGGGACTGTCAAGTCAATGTTGATTTAACTACCAACATTCTCTGCTAACAGTTTGGCGGTATATCTTACACTGCTTTCAAAAAAGCAGTTCTTTCCTGACCTGCATACAAACCATGTTACCTTTTGAATATATCATTAATGAATATATTATAAATATAATTTTGTCCAAGACAGTATCACTTCCACAATTCTACTCTTTCCCATTAAATGTGTCATTAACCAATTTCTAATTAAGTAGCCCCAATTGGTCGTTTCACCAAGATCTCCGAAAAGTTGGAGGCATACGGAAAGCCCAAGACCTCCAAAAAGCCAAATGCAAGAAGTCTGCCATTTTATGTTTTCTTTCAAATTTGATTCCATAGCTTAAGGGTCACAGTTTATATCATTCCTCCTAAGATATTTTAGCCGATAATTTAAAACCATAGGTGCTTTGTCGAAAATGTTCAAGGTGAAGAGGAAAAGACAAGCTTTTGATTATGTGGAATACTGTTGCCGTAGCGACGCAGTGTTTCCCAACGTAACTCAAGAAAAATGAGGCTGATGGTTTTAACATATGTGAAGCCATGAAACTGCACACACATCATACATGCCAAATTAATATTCCTAGTTCATTGTGGTGGTTTTGTTGCGCTGACTATGGTATTTTAGCGAAACAACTCCAGTTGAACATTCCCCCACTATCTGCCAAAGGAAACGGCCCAAATCTGATAATAAAAAGTCATCCATGTTTAATTTCGTTTCAAATTGTGCCTCATTTTGGGCTTTTTGTAGAGGTCATATTTTATCAAGTTAATTTTTAATCTAATATACTTTCTTTTCCCAAAAGTCCGATTCCAATGTGGTAGTATCCCACTGTCCCAGTACCCCAACATGGCTGGGCCTCCGAGGGTCCTTTACAGCCACTCGCTGCTCTCATTCTGAAATTGTAATTTGTGAGCCAGGCATTCCGGACTTCCATCCCACTGTTACCATTCAGCAGGCCTAATTTACATAATAATCATCCCCACGCTGAGTGTCAATGAAAGTATCAAAGTTCCGGAGCAAAAGAACCTTTTTACGTGTGCATTGGACTGTGATAGTGTCTGATAAAAATATTGTGATAATCGCCATGGTGGTGGTGGACGTTTGTCTTTGCTGTCATGGGCCAAACAGCTACATGGTTTGATTTGGTGATAAAATGTGACAATCGCTCATTTTCATTGTGTGTGTGTGTGTGTGTGTGTGTGGGCGCAGCACTGGCTTTATGTAAGGTAATCTGTGCTGCAATAAGTGACGTTTGATTTACAGATAAGCACTAGATGACAATGTTAGCTTCTGAAATGCCGCATTGGATTGTTGATTTTGGAGAAGACATGTTATAAGAGATTTGGCAATTGTTTTAAATTGAGAAATCATACAAATGTCTCCTTTAACTTTGAACATTATATACTAGTAGACGTTTATAATGAGCATCCGATTCAGTTGAGGAATTGCTGCAAGCTTTTAAAAAATTGTACACCTGACAGAAAGTGTGCATATTTTTATTATTTATTTTTAAGTTTAGCAGCAGCTGTTTTGGCAGCGATGAAGTGTAGATACCTTTCCTTATGCTAGACTGAAGGGGATTAACACCTAACAGATGACAGAACACTTGTTATGGTTGGCTAGTTCAAATTAAGCCTTGACACGACTGATTTTCTGTTTCTAGTAAACAAAACAAAAAAATATATATTCTCCATTAATTTTCTTTGTGTCCCATGTCTCATCTGTTCTCGTCATCTTTTGCTCACTACTCGTTCCTGTCCTTGTTAATGCTTGCTTTTCTTAAACTCATCTCCTGCTTACACGTCTTCTCTCCTTGATAGCTAACTTCTCCTTTTCCTTTTTTGAATCTAACCTCACTCATCCCTGTGTTGGGAGTTTAAGATCAGTGGATGTTTGAGAATAATTGTCCATTTTTGGACATGTGAAGGCTTTTGAGACTTGCTTGTAATTTAGGGCTATATAAATAAACTTGACTTGACTTGAGCCATTCCAGGCCAACTAAATGATATGTAATATTCGATATTTTTTATCATTAGTCATCATTTGTTTACTGAGCGCATGGTGGATGAGTAGTTAACACATGTTCCGCCTAAGGTTGAGAAGTTTGAATCTGACCTTTACATAAGACAGACACAGAACAACAAATCCTCCCATAATCATACACCACTACATGGAAATTGTTCTGAAACTATTTGTTTTGCACTGATCAGCAAAACTTGCGGAAATTGTTGTAATATGCATATATAGGTAGCATCCCTTTGTCTGTTTAATAATCTTCGTCAGCGTATATGAGCCATTATAGTGGGATATTTCGTCAGCAATACGACTCTCGTGAAAGCAGTAGTGGTGCAGTAAATGCACAATGCTGGAGAGGCATTATAAACACAGATGCTACAACAGCAATATTACTGGTTTGATCATAATGTATTTGTGCAGACCCTGACTGAACACTTAACACACTCCGTCTGTTTTCACAGACTGCTGCACACAAGAAGTGGTAACTTGAATGTTTTTAACGCCTTTGACTTTGACCCTCATTTTGAAAAGTTAGCATGTTTTGGCTTGAAGACACTCATGCAGTAACCCCCAAAGAAAATACTTCTGTCCCATATTATGTATATAAAATAATCTTTCAGGGTGAGGTAGGGTGTGTCCTCGACAGCATTCAATCACAGGCAGAGTACAAATAGTCACACCCCCATTCACACACTCAACCCACGGACAATTAGAGTCTTCAATAAACTACATTTTATGGACTGTGGTGGGAGCTACTTTTATGGAAATAACCCATATAGCCTATGGAAGAACAAGCAACGTGTCACAGAAAGGACATACGGGGAGAATTTAGCATGGAATCTGCTCATTTTGTTTGTCTGCTTTATACTGTGCAAGATGTTGGAAATGCACTGTACAGTAACTTGAATGAAAAACAGCATTGCTTGCTCCAGGTAGGTAGTGCTAAAAAGGATGATGATATCCTCTATGTTCTTGCATCTTCGGGAGCTTAGGTCGCAAAGGTAAAGCCCTCCCTTTCCTTTTTTCCACCTGAAGCGAACCGCACCAGAGTTCGTTTGGAAGCGAACAGAGACCACTTTAAAAAGTGGGTCTCGGTTCGCTTCTTTAATCCGCACCAGGATTCGTTTGCGTGTCTTCACACCTGCACAAAAGGTCCGGACCAGCATTCCAATCGAACCTTGGTCTGTTTAAAGTGGACCAAACAAGTCAGGTCTTTATACACCCTAAAATTCTGCCACTGGCCTCCTAACTGGAGCTTGTCAGAGCAGATAACTCCAATTCTGAGCTCCCTTCATGAGCCCCCAAGAGAGTTTAGAGTTATTTCAAGGTATGTCGATTTGTTTTCAAATTGTTAAATGGCCTCGCCCCAGCTTACTTCTCTGTAAGTGACGGTGTTTCCGGTCTGCAGGCCAGACTACTGGAAGTGCCGAGGATCAAGGGGATCGAGCCTTTTCTGTTGCTGATCCTTCCCTCTGGAATGACCTCCCCTTAAATGTTAGGCAAGCCCCACTCCAGTCCAGTTTTCGAATTCATTTGAAGACTCATTTTTATTCTTTGACTTTTGACTGACTTTTCCCCCCCTTGGTGTCTTTGTGTGCAAAATGCACAAATGTATTGTATTGTATTGTATTGTATTGTATTTATAAGGTGCACTTGCACCGTAATTTTCAGACTATAAGTCGCGGTTTTCTTTCACTTTTTGGGGCATTTTATGGCTGGTGCGACTTATACTCCGAAAATTACGGTACCTGTAAATTGTTCCAGAGCCACTCATTTTCCATCAGTCCAATCAGTTGTTGCATTGTTGACAGAACCAAGTATGAATTAAATTACCTCTTGCAATAATAATGACAGGTTGGGGGAAGCTGTGTTGGCCCATTCAGATTACAGAGCGAAAGTAAACATCCCCCCACAAATTCTTGTCTACACAGAAAACAAGGTTCAGGCCTAATATGGATGTTCTTTGTGGTGCCTGGCTGGTAGCCTGCATCACAATCAAGTGAACAAAGCTGGATGACAATTATTAGGCGATGTTCCCGGTGGCCATGGCCTCCCTGTTTTCCCAAAATATAGTGCGTGCGCAGTGGGATTTGACCATTTTTCTCTCTGAATTCTTACTTATTTTTTGGGGGGGTCTATCATAGTAACCGTGATTGGCAGCTGGGATAGAGGCTGTTGAGTCCTAGAGGCTCAAAGGCTCACTACATTTTGGCCCGCGGTTTACCACAGATGCTGGAACGTTCCTTCTTCGCCTGTCACATTTTGTTGGGCCTCCTCACGTTTTCCCATTCTGTCAAGACTTTTTGTAAATGATTCCTGGATGCTGGGCATCTTTGGAGCATTTATGCCTAGGCGGAGGCAGCTGACCTCCTGCCTGGCACCAGAATGGTCAGTGGAGCACAATTATGATGGATACTGATGTTTTTTTTGTTTTCTTTGGTCCCTAATATCGTCAGGCATTGACGGCAATCATAGACTGTCGCGTTTGCCCGTCCTATTTCCCCTGCGTTCTCAAACTACCATCCCGTTTTGTCAGTAGATGCCTGAAACGTGTCTGCTGTAGCAATAGTGTGAATTCAGCTTTAATGGTTTCACAAGGCTTTTTTTTTTTTCTTCAACAACACCAAATCTTAGGTTGTATTCCATAAAAGAAGCATGCCCTGCTTGCTGTGGTCTTATGGGTAGCGTGGGTGTCTTGCCAGTTCACTGTGTTATGAATGTGGGTGTCTTGTATCTGGCGTGGGTTGACACATGATCTCCTTGGCATCTACTGCAACTGTAATTCCTGCATTGGTTTGAGCTGCAACTATCAAATTTATTGACATAGTCCTTAATCTCAGATTTGGTTCTTTTTTAAATTTACAATTATTTATGGATTCAATCCAGCAGACAGCATTTCAGTTTGAACATTTTTCACACAAAAATGGAACAAATGAGCACAAGCTGTGCCTTTTATTTTTTGTACTTAGGATAAGAGTACTAAACAAGTGTAACTATGAACTATGAAGCCTGCATCATCAACAAAGTCTACTGGTGAAAATGCTCCTAACTCAAGCAGCGTGCCAATACGCCATAATCGCATTCATCTGTGCATAATGAACTGCCTAAAACTTGCACGATACAGCCAAGACTTTTTTTTTTCTGTGTGCTCATGTTTATTTCCTCATTCCTGTTTTGAATGACACATGGGAAAATATGCAATGGAGTGGCGGCTATTGTCCCTTCATGTACAACCCCTCTGTAAACATATCGTGCATAATAGGATCTGGAAATTTCACTGCTTGCTATCTTATCTCCTTCTTATACATATTCATGGTCAGAAACATAGGAGAGGAATGAATTATATCTCCACGACAAACTGTTCTCACTGGAATTGTCAACACAGCAAATATTTTGTCTAGTTCCTGGGGAAAATAAATTTTGACTCACACAGGCAACTGTCAATTAACGTATCTGACTTTGGTTTCGTTGACTTTGGTGGACATTGTGAAAGGCAGCATGGTTGGCACAAATAGAATAAAACACTGCATGGATGTGTGTGTGTGTGTGTGTAAGGTAGGAAAAACAAGAAGATAAATAACAATGAAAAGTAATGACTTTACTTTGCACATCTTAATTGGTTTTTTTTCCCCGACAAAACCAAATCGCTTCGGTCTATTTACATAATTAATTTAATAACTTCAAAAAGCAATATTTTATGGTGGAGAACAATGAGCACATTTCCAACGACTGTATAAGATGTTTGTTTACTTCACACCTTTGAGTTATGTTAACGTAGTGTCACTCCATTCGTCCAAGACATTGCAATAGTAGTAATAGTTTAATTTCAAATGTATCCCCACAGCTGAAGGAGCATCGGTGCACTTATTTAAACTACTTCTGTCATTTTATTGTAGCTTGGCAAGCTACTTTTCTCTAGTGGGTAACTTCAGTGGATTTAAAATGCTTTTAATACAGAGTAACTTGGAGCTTGCCCTGCGGTTGGCTGGTAAACGGTTCAGCTTGTACTGCACCTCACACCCACAGTTACCTGGAATAGGCTCCAGCATACCCACAAGCCTTGTGAGGATAAGCGGATTACAGAGAATGGATGGATCGATAGTTGTAGTTTATCTCACTACATTTCCCAAATCCAGCGGTGTCTTGAGATACGAGTTTAATTTGTTCCTTGACTATGCTCATAACTCAGGTTTGAATCCAGTTTCCAAAAAGAGTTTCCTCGTGTTTATCCTTGATACTCGGAATTTGTCTCAATTTTTAAAAACATGCATGTTAGTTTAAGTCAACACATTAATTTGCCCGTAGGGGTAAATATGACTTTCTATTCGTGTGTTGACTTGTCTTCAATGCACCCATGACCCTGAACAGGAGAAGCAGAAGAAACTAAAAAGTTAGAAGTGTTTGTCCAAGCAAATTTATAGAATACATAATAGATACTGATGGTAATGCCTGAGAAAAATATGACACAGTCATGAAATGAATTCAAATGAAGTCGTGTACAAAATATACAAACCAATTGATGCGACACGCCGGCTTAGCTTTGGGGATTTGACTAAATGTAATCACACTTGATATCAGCAATTCATACTCATCCCCAATAATTATTCTTTACGATACTCATGAGGTTGGCTTAGCTAGCACATTGGCAACTGCAAGAGTGCATTTTACGCAATATATTATTGAGGAGATTCGGGCGGTCTGTTAAGAACCTTCTCCACTGTAATCTGAGGCCCACTGTGGTCCGGCCTACTCATTATAGCCGGTCACCATGGGTTTCCATGCATGAACTTCTAATTAAACCAGATAAATTGGTGGAAATCTTTCATTATGAACAGTAGCCTCCTACGAGGGCACAACAGACTGGAAATTCTATTAAATCTCTAATGGAAATGATTTATCATGCCCATGGTGTACGGTCTGTGACTTTCACCTTTTGTATGGGCTGTTTCATATTCTGCATGTATTTCATGGTTTTTGGTCCTGCTTGCTTGAATCAACTCTCACCATGTTGTGTTTTTGTCCAGGCCAATTTTCATGAATGCAATATTTAATTTGAAATACACTCCAGAGGCAATTGAGGTTAGAGGTTGGGTAGAATACTCTCTACACATTTGGTCAAAGCTGTTTTGTTTTGGAAAGAAAATATTCCTCACTAAGGCTTTCACTATGACCAGTGATGGGAGGCCCCAATTGATTAATTGGCTGGCCGATTATTTCCTCTAAAACATTAGCCAAAATTATCAACATATTTGCCCATTATTTTTACCTTTACGCATTTTATAGCAGTTGTACACAAGTAACTCTGGTAATATGTACCGTATTTTTCGGACTGTAAGCCGCTACTTTTTGCACAAGCTCTGAATCCAGTGTGGCTTCTCATTAGATTTTTCATGATTTTTATGATATTGTATGATTTGTGTGCATATTTTCTTAAATATGAAAATCAAATATTAACACACCTGCGCCTTATAGTCCAGTCCACCTGCGCGTTACTGACCATGTGTTGTTTACCGCCCGTCCTGAGCACCTGTCCGTTACTGATCACGTCTTACCTGTCCTGACCGCCCGCTCGTCTCCGCTACGCTCTGCCCTGCTGCATGCTTGCTCTGCTGTCTTTCCCACCAGCCACAAAATCCATATTGGTCAGGTACAAATATGAACTTTTGACAAAAGTTAGGTACACCAATTAATTAGATATCCAAAAGACTGTGATGTTTGCCTCTTGTGTCAATCTAAAATGGAAAAGGAATAAAACTATGACATCGTCTAATGTGAATCACATTAATACAGTTTGTCAAGACAGATGCTGTGATTTAAAACCAAATGTCATTCAAGGTATTTTATAGTATGAAAAATTCTCTTTTACACGCCGAAATATTTGTGGACGAGGTTTTATTGACTTGTTACAAGTTCAGCTTTTTAACTAGAATCAATTTGTTTTGCAGAAAAGGAAACATTTGTAAATACTATTTCAAGAGTTTTAAGATGGAATGATTGAGCTTTGGCAGAGATCTGCTCTCTGAGTGCTCTTGTTTTAATTACTTGGACTTTTTATTACTTTGGCATGCAGGGTAGCATCACTTTGCTTTGCATCCTCATATTTTCCCTTTTATGAAATGCAAAACCTTGCATTGCCATAGACGATTACATTCCGTTTAAATCTGTTCACATCAGTTCTCAGGACTGTCAATTCAAATGTAGCCAGACTCCGATGGCTACTCTCAGCACTTTCAGTATGCTGCGTTCTACGTCTCACACATTGCAGGTAGTAAACGGACAGTGTGGACTGAATGGGGTACCATAGTACTGGAGGAGCAACTAGCAGCCACACATTGGCAAGGATGCCTCACACCAGTCGCAGAAGCTGCGCGGGTACTGACATCATATATCTCCTCCACATCTTGCTCTCTTGATATCAAGCCACACCCGCTCCTTTTCATCAGCAAGTCGGTCCGTGTCTCTGTGTTATTTAAAACCCAATATCCCCCCCCCCCCCTCGCACAGCCACTGTGTTGCATCTGTCTGCCTCTCCGCATGCGTGAGTGTGTGCGCGAGAGGGTGCGCGTGTGTGTGCGAGGGTGCACTAAAATCCCAAGCAGCCAGTGGGAAGAGAGTGAGGAGAGAGACGCAGGGGAAAGGCTAAAAGCATCTGAGACGGCGGAAAGAACGGGAGTGTGATTCAGCTATGAAATCCATCCAGGCTTTTTGCATGCTGCTTCTCTGTCCAGCTTTGAGTCTCAACACCAGGTAGGCACTGGATGATGTTTTTATTCAACCAGCTACAGACACTCTGAAACAAACCAAAGGAGGGATGTACAACATTAGATTAGTAATCTAAGCCTCTGTCCTGCCCTCTTCAATACAAGATTTTAAACATTGTCCTGGCAAGGACTCACTGTGATTGTACAGTATTTGGCATGTTGATTCAAGAAACTCAAGGACTTAAGCGAGGGAAAAAAAGAGATCATCTGAGCTATTATCTTCCTCAGTTCTTGGTCGGCACGGAGACAGTTGTCCCATTGTGTGTGCAATTCTCTGTATGCCTGCCGGGGTAGTGGTGGGGGTGATCACGGTGCTTTTTGGGACTTTTGCTGCATGCTGGTTTAAGAGCGAGCAAGTTGAAATCAGGTGAAAAGAAAGGTTGAATCCACCGTGCTGCAAAGTGTATGTGTTGCGTGTGTGTACGCCTGTGTGTGTGTGTTTGATGTGATGTCTTTGCATTTAGAAGGAAGACCGGTCATAAGAAAGAAGAATGACTAAGAGAGATGTAGGATTTGCAGAGTTCTCACGATACATGAAATCCTTGAAATCATCATTTCAGCGCCTGTACTGTCTTAACAAGAGTCGTGAGGGGAAATTCAAGGCTTTGATGATACCCTGGAGACTCGGATACAGAAAGACATGCATTATGTTTACGTAAAAATATTCAATAATAAAACTTGCCATTCCTGCTCCCGAGTGACTAAAATGGCTTAATTCTGTTTTCATATTTTCTTTGGGAATAATGTAAATGACAGAAATAGTTTTTTTTTTTAAGAGAGATATTAATAATATGCTAAACTATCTTGACCCTTTAGCAAATCCTAATATCCATTTCCAACATTAACATCACAGAGATGAACTAATGATGTATGGCTTCCATTACTCCAAGCTGTATATAAACAAATGTATCCTCTTATTGCTTGTAATAAGTCTACTTCTAATGTAATGGTAATGTTTACCCTAGGTAAATAGGATTGCTTGCAACACATGACACATCTTTGTAATGCTGTTAATATGATCTTGTTGGAAACAATTGGTTATTTCTAATTTAATGATATCTTTCGTTCACTATTATTTCATTCAGGTGTATTTTTGAGGATATTCATAGCTTATTTTTAGAAAATATACTTGAGTCTTTGGGTGTGAATAGGAGTAAGCAGACATTGCAAGCTACCTCTTTAAATATATTCAAACTTATCTTCTACTTTGACAACATAGAATGAGCATATACATATAGACCATGGTGAGAAAGAAACAACAAAAAACTCAAAAATGAAGTTTCAAGATGAAGGTTATTAGTACAGTAATACATAGATGGCAGTCATGAAAAAATAAAAGTTCATCGACAAATTGTGACTCTATCTGAACAAGTTTTTTAGGATGTAATGACAGAGCCTTAAGTCGTTTGTGAATTAGACGCGTGTTTTGGCGTAGTGTATGTAACCACGCGGCCATGAACGAGCATTTGTCTATGTGCCATGTGTTTGAATAGCTTCTTTGTGACATGTATTGAAGCTAACTATTGTATCTAGAAGAAAAGCCCCAAGGAGTACTTGGTGTCATTTATTACTGTTGTGGTTTTATCAGACAAATATTGACCACTGAACTGCTGTATAGTTCATTCAAAACACGTTCATTTTCATTATGCTCTATTATCGGCACCCTGCTGCTATTGGTGACAGTTTATGTTCACACAGTCTAATATGTTAATTAGTTCTTAGAAGCGTAAATGAATTAACTGCAGATTTTCACGATGTGACACAATTGCAATTGATCACAAACTGTATTTTTTTTTATATTGTTCACATCCAACCAAAACATATTAAAGTGGGATTTCATTTTCGTCGGATGCCACTGATATTCTGCTCCACTGCG
The DNA here is from genome assembly GCF_033458585.1 of Syngnathus typhle. Classification (NCBI taxonomy): domain Eukaryota; kingdom Metazoa; phylum Chordata; class Actinopteri; order Syngnathiformes; family Syngnathidae; genus Syngnathus; species Syngnathus typhle. Next base: position 11,351,371 of record NC_083741.1, on the reverse strand, counting down.
GCACAGTACTGTAACATCGAACATTACTGAATGTAAGGCGGACAAGAGCAAAATAAATTGTGACCTGTGCTGCCGAGGCTAGGTAGAATCTGCCTCGCTTTGTTAGACTCACAATCATCACATCAGTGGTCTGTGAGTGAATCCCTTATGTATGTTGAGTGCAACGTCCAACAAGGTATGTCTGCCCTGCCCTGGCTTTGTATTATGAATGCATTAATTCTCTGGATTGCACAGTATTCTAAAATGATGTCCATAGTAGTTATCCGAATCAAAATAGCATGGATGGTAATGAAAAATGTATACCTGCCAGCTTTTCAAATGGGTGTGACTTTAATGAATTGAGTGGGAAACTCCAGCCGCAGAATGATAGTGCAAGGTGTGTGCCGTTGCAGAAATCAATTAGTACTTAAGCAGGACACTAGGCTGCATTGACACCAGCCCTGTGAGATATGACTGTCTATCTCAAGGTCAGGGTTGTGCTGTGAAGAAAGAACTTCTGTATATATTAGACTATTTTTTTTTTCAAACTGCACAGATCAAACAGTCACACCTTTTTACACTTTCAAGAATCATCTTTCAGGGTTTCTCTTAAAACATTTTGACACACTTCCTTGACATGATCTTTGACTTCTCTTGCATCAGCAGGCTCCTCTAAGAAGAAGCTGCTCTTTGCTGGCACTCCACAAAATCCAAAATGTTAGATTGTTTTACATGTCACATGGAAGGGCAAGTGAGAGTCTCGGATTTCTGATTGAGTACATACATCAAACTGTTATTTCAAGTGGTCTTTTTTTACATCAAATAAAACTCGTGGAGTGCCAACCACTTGAACAAGATGTTTAACAAGAAAATGATTGGTCTCTCTGACTGACTTTCACATCCAATTTACTCAAAGAAAATGATGTGCTAAAACGAATTCACATCCATCCATCCATTGTCAGAACCGCTTCCCCTCGCAAGGGTCGCAGACACGCTATCCCAGCTGACTTTGGGGAGTAGGCGGGGGACACCCTGAACTGGTCGCCAGCCAATCGCAGGGCACACATAGACAAACAACCACCCGCCCTCCAATAACACCTACGGACGATTTGATGTTCTTGTGGATGGAGCAGTTCAGAAGATGGATGGATGGATGGATGGATGGATGGATGGATGGATGGATGGATGGATGGATGGATGGATGGATGGATGGATGGATGGATGATTGATTGATTGACATACTATATAGGCAGAAGTCAGGACACACCACGTTGCTTTTTGCTATTATGAATTTCAAATGTATGTTAGTCTTTGTAAGAATAATGAATTTATCGATCTGTAGCAATAAATGTCTGTATGAAACTGAGGATGTAGTGGAGATGTAGTGCAACAACATGCAAGCCACATCATTTTTAAACATTAATAGCTAATCGACATCTTGTTTCATTTTGTACTTTTAAAAAAGATGGTTGTTAAAGTAACATTGTTGTAAAACATGCAAATCTGTCAAAATTGGTCCTTGCTTTAATTGACTATAGTTGAGCTCAATTCAGACCGAAGCACTGACCAAAGAAAAATAACAATGTACAGCACATCTTCATATGCAATGAGTTACTGCAACATTTTCACAAAGGTGTTTGGTGAGTGAAGGTAAATAGCCTTGCACCCTTAAGCATTATTGGACCTTTGTGTGATGGACTGCTTGGCACATATCTCACCCTGAGCTCACAGAAGTTTTGCTCATTTGACAGAGGCTAAGCTGGGACGCACATTTTTGGAATAAATACACACTTACTAAAACCAATATCATACGCATTTTTTACTATAAAGACACTGGAAACTTGGAATGTCTAAACATGCCTCTTTCAAAAAAAAAACAAAGGTCAAAGTTACTTGGTTACTCATCTTAATATTTATAGCACTATTTATTCCACCAAGGGTTCCGAAAAGGAGCAAACAAAAATGCCCTTTTTTACCTTTTCAGTGTTCTATGTTCCGGGTTTCCTGTGCGCAGTTTGCATGTTCTTCCCGTGCCTGCATGGGTTTCCTCCAGGTCCCCCGGTTTCCTCATGTATGGTGGACTCCAAATTGCTCTTTGGTGTGACTGTGAATGGTCGTTTGTCTGTGTGTGCCCTGTCAGTGGCTGGCAACCAGTTCAGGGTGTCTCCTGCCTACTGACCAAAGTCAGCTGGGATAGGCTCCTGCACCCCCGCAACCCTCATGAGGAAAAGCAGTACATAAAATGGATGGATTATTATTATTATTATTATTTCAACCTTGATATCGTGGGTCACAAATCTCACTTGATCTTGTTTTTGCTCTTTCCTTAAATCAAGCATTCTCCATAAGGTAAAAGGTTATCAGTGACAGTTAATTGAATCTTGGTCAGACCATTCATTAAGTTGTTGTTCGTAGAGGTGAAATTTCCAAAGGTCACTGACGGAAGCAAAAGTGTATAAACACCTCAAGATCAAATGTTATGTAATTCCTGAGGCTTTATTGAGGGACTATCATGTGAAGTTATTTATAAAAAAGTTTTTTTTCTGCACACAATCAACAAAATGACACGTCTGAGTTGATGGTTGTGGCCTTTTTGTTTTGTTGTGTCATCACGACATAAATGTAATTGAGCTTTCCTGTCTGCTCTTCTTCTACCTTGTAAGAGGCAAACCTTGACATTGGACACCCTTGTATTCATGGGCAATTTTCTCGATTCATGTTTGGAGATGGCTACGTCTAAGCTGAAATAGCAGTGTAAATGAAAAAAAATCGAATCGTTGCATGGGCCCAATGGGAGCAATGTGATTGGCTCTGACAGTCTCAAGACTCCGTCTAATGAGGCACTTAAAATTACCAGATAGCATGCAGGTTTTCTACCCAACGAAGGCTCAGTTGTTTCCATCTCATAACATGGAAATATTTTAATACTTCTTTTTCACTTTTTAATGATCAATTGTTGTTTTTTAAAGAGAGATTTGATTCTAGTTAGATGCTTTGCCATACTTCTCACATCTTAAACTGTAATTTACGTAGAGTACTGCAAAATAAGTCTATTTGGGCCTATTCTGAAGACAAAAAAAATAACTAATAAAGACATAAAACAATAAGAATGAGAAAAGAGTAATGTATTCAGAGTGATTTTTCAAAATTGGAGTGACATTTACTTAAAGAAAAAGAAAAGCCATAAATTGAAAACAACTTTTACAAAGGTAGCTTCTGAGTAAATGTTACTCGCCAAATGGCCTGAACATTGTTATTTGGTTCCGATTAACACCAATTCTAAAATCTGGACTGACACATAAGCTACTTTCTTGCGTAGCATAGGAAGCAGAAAATGAAAGAGCCTTTCACACACATTGTCCAATACAATTCATCATTTGGTAAGAGGGAAAAGGTCCTTTCTAAAACCACGGGTTGCCCATCCTCCAGCAAAGTTGCCATCTGCCCTGCCATTCTCAAATGGTTACTACAAAATAAATATACAAGCTATTTTGAAAAGGAAAAATCAACATATATGCGTTTTTTTCATTTAACCATTTCCGTTTTATCCCACACACAATGTTCCTGTTTATTGTGCTTTTTCCTCCCTACAGTTTTTTAAAGCCCATCTAAGGAACTTTGATGTGGATCTTTATTGCAGCTTCAACCGGCGCTTGATTGCACTGCTTTGATGCTGTCACTACACATAGTGTTGCGCTGTCAAAATTGCTGTTGTAATTGGCAGAGACTTAATTGCTCTGTCCTTCTAAACACTGATGCTTGTGTTCTCAGAAATGAGTCATTACTGGAGGGCCTGGCTCTTTGTTTTACACTGTAGTGCAAGGCGTATAACTACAATAAACAAAAGCTAGCACCATCCCTTGTCATAATGGCAGCAAATATGAACTGACTTGGTTGTTTTCTGCGTACTGTTGCACTGCGGCTTGGGGTCAATTTGTTTTGAAGCTAAAGCAGCACGCTTGAGTGGTGTTTGGATCTTGTCACATCTGATCAATTGGTATAAATGTGACGCTCAGGGCCTTTCAAAGGTTCTTCAGTGTGGATGCTGGTCATGGCATAAGATTTGAGGCAGTGTCATCATATTGCACGCTTTATATGATTCCTCAGCATCTGACACAGACATCCACTGATCATTCAATACAGCTCAACCAGGAGCTCATTTTTTATTTTTAGCATTCATTTTAGCGATCAGCCCTGCAGCCCCAAGATAAGTACCATCTAATTGGTTTACATATCCGTAAGTGCATGTGACCTTGATAACATTTCAAATTCAAGGTAGTAATGAAATTATGAACAGGGATGTTCATTTTCTACTCACAATCAGGGGCAATTTGGAGTTCTCAAATGGCCTATCAAGTATGTTTTTGGGATGTGGGTATCACTGCACTACACAGTGTTGAAATATCCATCACACTGATAGCATACAATATTTCCTTGTATTCTCTTTTTCCCTCGCCTTCCAGCATTCTCACCTTTTCATCAAGTGAACAGTTTGAACAGACAGTTTTTTTCACTCGCAGCATGTTCGACATTCATTGCTGCTCAGGGTTCATGTTCTCTTCTATTGAAGGTCTGCTCTGTAACATTGTACATAGTTCAAGTCTCAAGGCTGTAAATATCAGATTTTTTCGCAATTTTCATCTTTTGAGATTTGGCTTCCACTCATGATGTTGCCATTGGCTGTGTACATTCACCAGTTTTGTTCTTTTCTACCATCTCTAAACCCACAATTGGCTGACTATCGACGGAACCTAGCTCAGCCGAATTTTCTACAAACCGACTGAGAACCCAGAAGATGAAAATATTTTTTTGGCATGCACAAAAAAGGCTTATAAATTATACAGGTATACACAAAACGCTATGATCATGGAAGACAATGCTAGACCTCTGTGGTTCATCCCTTTCATTATTTATTTTGCTAAAGCATTTGCCTCTTCCATGCTTCTTCACACTGCTGTTGTATTCATTTTTCCAATTATCTACTTTAATACTGAGTTGATGTATATCTTCGTTATTTCAAAGACAGAAATCCCCAGATGAGTGCCACACAGTTAGCTCTACCACAAATCTGAATTGAAATGAATGTCAACTGAGAGTAATTATTCCACACTTGCTAAATTATTGCATGCTTTCATCACTTTAGAATGACCAGCTAAGGTAAAGCAAACTATTGTGTTGAGACTAGGCATGAGAAACTTTGTTCTGCATTCAACAACTTGTCAGGAACATATTTCAAATCTCTGATACATCTTTTTTGTTGGGTGATGGCTGTTATGTTAATTAGAGAAATCATTCAATGCATTGCACTAAATTAAGCAAACTGAGAAACTGAGGTTTAATGTTTGTTGAGAGCAGCAATTAAATGACTGCCTGAGTCTAGGAAGGTAAGTCAACAAAAAGAGAGTTGGTCACCTGTTTAATTAACACTTTGTTCCACACATAAACCAGATACTGCCGGTGAGGTAGGTGACACAAAGGTAATAAGAATACAATCAATATTTAGACAAAGCCTATCAAGTTTAAGAATGTTTTTTTAGAAAATAATCAAACCAAACTGGGCCCATTTTTGTTTGGTAAACAGAGATGTGCAGCCTTGCTCTCTTGTTCAATTTTTCAGAAAGCAAAGTATAGCTTTTATATTATGAAGGCTATGTAAACATGAATCCTTTATCAGTCGCGAACACATCTCTTCAAAAGTGTCTGGTGGTTTTCCGTTATTTTTTATCATGTAATTTCCTGAGCATAGTCTGGTGTCAAGATCCATTTTCGATGACAACCCCAAGTCCCAGATGTCCCTTATCATCCTGTTCATTCAGTGTTTTACCAAGTCACCTGGTGGATGTGTCCCTTACTACAGCATGTACAAGGAGAACAATTTTCATTGGGTCCTTTGCATTTAGAACAACAAAGCGCTTTACTGCTAAAATGTTTTGGTTGTAATTATTAGCATTCAGTGCCACTTCTGAACTGATAATTATCTCAAGGACTTTACTCAAAGGAGCAAATATATAGTACACTGCTTAGAGGCACTTATAGAATGAATGGCAACACTCAGGGGGAAATTTGTTTTCATTGGACATTTATTGCATCACATTTTGAACATGCTACCGTTTTTATAGATTGGCGAATCTCCAACATATAAAATAAGACCGTAAAAGTACCATTCCAGGGAGATTATACTGACCTGGAGATAGTGCTCTGGGAATAATGCTTCTGGGATTAAGGCTGTTTTGTCACTTGCCAATCAATCTCTAGTGCCGTGTGGCACCAAATGGAAACCCACTCAAGCAGTTCACCTTCTTGCTCATTGCATCTCTCTCATCAATCTCTGTGTCTTCAGCTTTTAATTCTGTATTCCAGCAATGACTAGAGTACCAAGATAAAACTGTATAACATACAGAATGCAACCCTGCTTTGTTTGGGTGTGCATGTACCGTATGTGCAATGAACCTCAATGTTGGATTCAAAAGGGATCACTCGAGAGTGTTATGTTATCAAAGTTCACCGTTCTGGTTTGCCTGTCTGTCAGATGTCTTGCTTGGCTGAGTTCCACACAGTGATGGTGTTGATAAAATGACAGGAAAGGAGCAGTCTACAGTGGATATTAGGTAATATGGCCCCAAAACATTGTTTCCCCGCAAATGCTTGTGCACCTACCCCAAACACACTGAAAATAAGAACAAGAAAGCAGTAGAAAAACAAGCACTATAAATGATATATGAAACAATTTTCAGTTGCACAAAGCTTCGAGGGTCACATGCGTGCTAGTCATCATACAGTCTGAGGTCTTATGCACATGAGATATTCTCTCACCAAGGGTGAAATTACATCCCGACTGCAAATTATACAAACAATTAAACTTCGAGATGCTCCTTGGCTACCTCTCGATCTACTAACAGTGTGGAGAGCTTGTATGTCTGTCATGTTTTTTTTGTGCTTCTAGAGCTTGGATTCAACCTGCTTACAGTCCTTTTGTTGAAGATTGTTTGCATTTGGGTAGTAGGGCTGCCACCAGGGAAGTATTTCACCACTCCAATGCTGCAAATGTTAGTCAGTCATGGGCCCTTGGACTTGTCATCAATTTTCTTGCAATTACAGTGCCACTGCTAGGAAGCATTCAAATATTTCTCCAATTTGTCCTTACACTGAATTGGAGGACGCCTGGGGAGTTTTTGTTAAAAATACCAATATATTACTGACTCACATCAAACATCTCCATCTTATCACAAGTGTTAAGTGACAGAAAACATCCCTGGTTGTATATTTTTTCAAATTAGCATTTGACGACAAAAGTCTGGATTAACGCTGATTTAATGAGCGTTAAGAAATTCCCTGGAGGATGAATTTGGGGTTTGGGGATTACTGACTTCCAGAATATTGTTAAAACGGAGCATTTTTGCTCTAAATCTATTAAAAAGGAAGACAGGAACAGATCTATTGTACCGATGCAAATAAACATGACTGCTGAGTCCAAAATGGAAAGAATCTTGGGAGTCGTCATAATAATTGCATGCAAAACTGGGGGAAACAATTTAAGAAGACAGTCTTTCCCAATTCAGTGAATCTTGTGACCACTGAGCAGAAAACACATTTTCAGGGTAACAAACTTTTTTTCGCCATCACTTATATTTTCGTATTGATGTTCATGTTTGATACTTTGCTTTTGAGGAATCCAATTCGAACAGCAATTCAATATTTGAATGCTCACTGAAACTTTTTTAGAAAAACAAGCCATGCATTCTGTGCATTTTCTTGGTAATAAGACACATTGACACGTAAATTCTATTTAGCGCGTGTGTTTTATTCATTATTTACTTAGTAGCCGACACATATTTTGAATATATCGAACTACATTCACTCTGATGAAGGCGGAAGATTCCGCCGAAACATGTCAGGTAAATGAACCTAAAACAAATTTGTTTGATATAGAAGAACCAGAGAAGTAATTGAAAAAGAAAAAACAAGATGAACCTAGTACAACTACATTCAAGATGATCGAAAAGTAACTAAAAACAAAAGTCCAGTGCGGATATTTGTACAGGCAGTGAACAGAAACAGAAACTATTAACTCAGCATCAGCAGTGTCCTGGTGGGTCCATGACCATTATAAAGTAGACCATGAAGGTAACTGACCTGATGTTATCTTGTCACAAGTCAATGTACCATCAGAGTGTTTACATATTTGTTTTCAAGGCAGTTTTACTACTACAAATCAGTTAACACTGCGAAAACATGGAAATCCGGACTCGGACGGGATGTCGGAAAATAAATTCTATGTCTTCATTTAAAATATATTCACTGACAAAATAAATTAAACAGGGCTGCACGGTAGGGCACTGCTTAGCTGTCCGCCTCAGAGTTCAGAGGGTGTGTGTTCGATTCCACCTCTGGCCCTTTCTGTGTGTGGAATTTACATATTGTCCCCATGCCTGCGTTGGTTACTATCCCCAGGCACTCCAGTTTCCTCCCACATCACAAGAATATGCATGGTAGGCTGAGTGAGCAGTCCAAATTGCCCGTAGGTGTGAGTGCGGATGGTTATTCGTCTCTGTGTGCCCTGAGATTGGCTGACAACCGGTTCAGGGTGTTCAGGGTGCCCCCCACCTACTGCTGGGATAGGCTCCAGGATGCCTGCGACCCCTGTGGGGACAAGCGGTACAGAAAATGGATGGATGGATTAAATTAAACGTAGTGGAACTTTAACAATGAGTCATACAGTGTTGGTTTGCTCTTTCTTTTCTTCTTTGTTGTAGTTCACTTTAATTTAGAATAGAGAGTAACAAAGGTCATGGTATGTGCTTTATTCTAAGTGAAATTCAGAATTGAGAATGGACTTGTTTAAAAAAACATGAATGATCCTCTTTGTGCATTCGCTTTCGTCTCTCCCTCACCTTTTCCATTCCACACAAAAGGTCTGTAGAGTCGCCCGCTCTGGGGATTGACCAAAAATGATCAGAATCCTTTCTCACTGTTTTTCCCCTTAATGCTACCAGATCCTCACATTGAGGAACCTCCTTCAAAACCCAAACTGTACTCAGATGTAGGTTTTTTTTTGGTTATTGAAAATCCATCCATCCATCATTCTGGTTTCAACTATTGCATATTATTTTTTTAACCACTGAAATAAATCCCAACAGTGAACATTCTGCAGCGACAAATCCAATCATTTTGTGGTTCTCTAGCTCCAACTTTACATCCCATGAGTCTGTCAAAGCTTAGGTAATATGTTACACAACTAATTTATCCAACACCTCCAAGCTTGAGTTAACAACAGGTTCTTCCGAATATAGCACTCGGCTGTGTAATGAGCAGAATCCTTTTACTTAAATGGATAGGACTAATAATGCATAATGACTTTCAACCTAACCGCATTACCAGTGATTTTATTCTCTTGAAAATGTGTTGAATTCCTTTTCCATAGAAATACCCTTTATATACAAGCTTTTAAGCAAGTTGATCCCTCTGTTGCCAATGTGTGTTATTGGAATGGAGATGGAATATTAATATACTAGGTAGGATCTTGGTGCAAAGAAGGAGACTGCGGCATCTCACTGTATAGCTGAATTAATGTCCCAGACAAACAAGTTAACACAGCCAGGAATGACTCAGGATTGGCGAACACAATTAATTTGAAGACTGAATTGAAAAGTCACATTGGAATGAAAGAGTAACTGAATAGGCAACCAAGACAAATAAATCTAGTCTAGTAAAGTCATCGTTAAATTCCAAGTTATGACCCACTGACAATATTTGTGACTTGGCTGTGAGTTTTCATGCTATCAAGCTTCCACCAGTGGACAATATTTGGAAAGATCTATAAAATGCGAGGGCAGTCATGTAAAACTAAACGATCAGTCGACTGCCAAATTGTAACCTAGTTCTAATTTCAGATTATTTTTCTTTTACATTTTTGGCGCATTTTCATCTACAGCTCCAGAAATACAGGCTTCTTAAATTCATTACGTCTAAAGCATTCAGCTACAAAAAGTAAAAAAAAAAGTCCTTTGAACATAAAACAAAATGTGAAGTCAAAACAAATAAATCAATTCAGACGAAGTGTTTGAGCTGCTTTTTGAAGTCCTAAATTACTGTTGTTTTAGTCACAGCAATTTTTATTTTACATAACCAATTTAAGGTACATAATGTGAAATTCATTCTTGACACATCTTCCTACTAATCGTGGTCACACATACCATTCGCCATGTTCGGTTCCAACAAAAATGTGTGAAATAATTGCTTCTTTGGTTTATTTATACATGTGATTTGTAGTGTCAATCATCCATCTGTCCGTCCATCCATCCATCCATCCATTTTCTCTACCGCTTGTCCCCACGAGGGTCGTGGGCGTGCTGGAGCCTATCCCAGCAGTCATCGGGCAGTAGGCGGGAGACACCCTGAACCGGCAGCCAGCCAATCGCAGGGCACACAGAGTTGAACAAACATCCACACTCGCACTCACACCTATGGGCAATTTAGAGTGCTCAATTAGCCTATGGTGCATATTTTTGTGATGTGGGAGGAAACCGGAGTGCCTGGAGAAAAATCAACATGGGGACAATATGCAAATTCCACACACACACAGGAAAGGCCAGAGGAGGAGTCGAACCTACACCCTCTGAACTGTGAGGCTGACCTGCTAACCAGTGCGCAACTGTGCCGCCTAGTGTCAATCATGTTAGAAAAATAATTTAACTCACAGATCTTTCAGTACTGTTACCGCTGTAATGCATGTACTGAGGTCTGCTTGGTATAGCTGTGTGTCGGCGTTCCGTCAAGTATTGGTCGTCCACATTGCGTTATATGGCAGCGTGTGTGTTTGCAATGGCAAGAGAACACTGTAGAATTAATGAAAGGTGGTCTGGATCAAATGGTTTCCACTCTTGGAAGTGTTTTGTGTTTTCATTTTTAGTTCATTTTAATTTGATTTAACTTTGGGTCGAATACATAGGCAAAGCGATATAATTAATTTGAAGCAAATTAATTGTGTTTAGAATGAATGCTCCACTACAAACAATAGCTATTGGATTAGTAGTCATTTAACAAGGATAAAAAGATTTATTTGGTACGTTCAAACAAAGCAGACTTCCTGAAATAAATGGTTGAGAAGGGGTGGATGAAAGAACACAATGGTGAGAAAACGGTAATCCGTCATAATTTCCACCTTCACAAATGGTTAAAAAGATACCATTGTCAGATTATTTAATAAAAACAAATTGTGTTACTAGAGGGCCCAAGTACATAATAATATAGAGAACATATTTCACAGGAATGTCCCCAAAATCTATGATGTTTCAGAAAAAAACTCATTCCTTTGTGAGCATTTAAACCTTAATGCAACTAAACCAAGACGAAAAGTTTAAATAAGTAAAAGAAGTCTATAAAACTGTCTAAAAATGACATGCAGACTTATTGTCACTCAACACTCAACATAGGATGTACTTCTCCCTGAGGCACCTGAGCCAGTATTATCTCTCAGATGCCATGTTGCTACACTCTCATTTCCTGGCACATTTCCACTAATTGGCATTTCCCATTACAGAGATGGAATCTCTGACAGTTGTCTTGCTCCCATGACAATAACAGTAGACTTGCAGGCAAGTACCTGTTGTGTAAACATATCATAGGTGGATTTATTTCGGTATCAACTCTGCAATTTGACTTTTAAAATGATCAACTACCCATGTGGAGAATATGACTTAGAAAAAATAGTTTTTGTTACTTACCCATCGATATAACGTTATATTTATCACATGTTTAGTTCTTAAGGAACTAATTAATTTCAACTGTTTACTATTTTACACAGCAATTCAATGGACTCCATGCATGCACCTCTTCATCACCTGTGATACCTCGACACGCTAACACCTATCACAGTTGTGATAATACCTTTTTTCCTTCTCTTTTAATTTTCTCTTTAATATGTTATAACTTGTATCGTATAACGATGACAGGGTCGATGATGTATTATCTTTCTAGTTGATCCAGTTATCCAAGTATCCACAAAACGATCAAAGCATCCACATCTGATTTATTGAGCCATTCACAATTTCACGGAACATAGTAGTGTGTGTACTAAGACTTGTACAGCATCATCTTTGAGACACTCTATTCTCACACACAAAATTCCACTTTGTTATGTAGCGCGCAAAAACCACCACTGCTGTAACAAAGGGCTGAAAATGCATAAATCCAAAAAACGGTTCCGTCATTGCTTCCATCAGTCTGTCGATCGTCATTCACCTGGATCAGTAATTCCCAAATCCTGAATAGTGTTCCAAATAAGCAATGAGCAGAAATTGTGAGCAGAAAGTAAAGAATGCTATGTTTTGCTAAAATAATAATAAAATAAAAATATCTAAGTTAAAGCGAGAGGTCATAATAGCTGAGCTTAGGGCCCTAACTTGACTTTATGACACGTAATGTATTAAAATGCTACTAACGTTTGATCCAAATGGGCAGGAGCCAGACGTCTCTCTCTTCTCACTACACATTATTGAGGTTACCAATTAATTTGTCCACATTACCTACATGGAACTGTTTAATTCAATTTACTTTTCTATGACTCATTGAACATTCGATCAGCTTTGCTGGGATGTCCAGCCTCATTGCCTTCTGTAGATCCAAACAACTGCTCTGTGTGGCTGTTTACCTGCTGCAAAAAAAAACTTTCAAAGCCAGAATATGAGCAATAAGCTTCTATAATCATGTAAAAACCCAAATATGCTCAAAATTGCATTAATAATACAAATACAACCCCTGGGTTATTCCTTCTTTTTACCTGACTCTTTAGTCATATAAACACATATTGGAAGACCTCCATTGAAAGAAACATTCTAGCTGCTCATGCGACTTCCAAGCAATGGTGGTCATTTAAGTGCATGAAGCACTTGTATCTGCTGCGTCTGGCACATAAGCCACCAGAAATACAAATCTTGTCTTCTCATTTCCTTCATCGTAATGCATCACTGTTAAATGTGTTGGAACAAAAAGCCGGATTGAATTCCTACATAATAAGCACCAACAAAGAGTTAGTTGGAGAAGCTATCCCTTCGTCTTTAATGGATGACCCCTCCCCTCTTAGTCCATTAAATAGAGTGAGGATCCACTGTACTTATTATACAACCCCACTTCATCACACATTCGATGAATGAAGCTCTTTTTCTGTTAGATGGCATCCCAGTAGCTTGAAACGGATAATAAGCAGAAACCAGTGCCCTACCTAATATTGACCTTGTAAATGCTCAACGTGTACGGAATTAATGTACACTTACAAATTCAGCACTTTTCAGGAAGCCCCCACAAAAGCAGCAAATTTGGTCAACCATGAACATTTCTGTCAGCCTACCCACATGTGAATGCATGAATATTGTATCCAGTGTAAAGCATCTTTGAATATCCAGAAAAGCGCCGCAATGCTACATTGTTATTATTATTGTTATTATTATCGGACAATAACTGGTTCCGTATTGTATTTTCTTTGCAAAATGCTACATAATTGATGCTATTTTAACCCAAGCTCCTTTTTGGATGAATACTTTGGGGATTTTTAATCAAACAGGGGATTGTGCATCCCTTGTGAGCATCTCATCGTAACAAAGTTTGAGTCCTGAATGATGATGCATTTGAGTCATGAGTATCGTGTAAAGGTACTGCAGTTGCTGGGTTCAATGTGACGAAACTATCATCATTCTTAAAGCATGCTCGCAGTAACACAGTAAGTCTAACAGCCGAAACCTGGGCTGGTAAAGTGAATGGTTCAGATGCTCCCATTGTATCTTTACAGATACATTTTGCTCCACCTCTGCAGGACTTCACTATTTATCTGTGTTACAAGAGGTCTGCAGCAAAGAATGATATCGGATTGCTATAATTAAATCCTCTTTAACACATTAAAACACATTGTATGTGCAGTGGGTGCATTGAAATTCACAGAACAAATCCAACGTGATATGTACTGTATGAGACTATGAAATCCCTTCTAATTGAATTTTTATGAAGGCCCTGTGCCAATGTTTCACAATATTCAGAAAAATAGTACCGCCATTTCATATAATCTGAGACTTAAGTAAAACATGTGAATGTATCTCTTAAGAATGACTCATGCATAAATCTGTCCTCGAGATAAATTTGAGGAAGATTTTAATTTTTTCCCAAAGCACTCTATTCGGTCACATTGTTAATACAAGATAAAGAAACTTTGAGGGAACAAAGAACGGTGTGTGGGGCAAGATATAAAATGCACCATAACAATTTCATACTACTCTCTTTACTTTTTATTAGCAATACCTTGAATGTCGCAAGGCAGCTTCATTTTTGAATTTTGAAATCTACCAACAGCTGACTGAGAGCCAGCAGAAAATGTTAGCAGTCGGTAAATTAATTCCTTGCTTGTTAAGGCAAACCCCACCTTGCTTGAAGAGATGGTATTTCCAGAAAATTGACACAATGTCAATATATTTCACTGAGTGAAAAGCACACACCTCAACCATCTCGACAGTGACAGGCTGAAGGGCCTATCAACTGACCAGATGGTTGGCAGAGTTCCACTGAAAATATCTCAGCATTCAGAAATTGCATTTTTTGTAAAGGTTAATCAAGAAAGTTGTGCTTTAGTATCTCTGATTGTTGCTTTAAATTAAGTTACATTAAATTAAGTTTCACCAAATACTCCTGTGTGAATAATAACAGATTTGGATGCTCAGCAGCAGGCTTCTTGTCTTTACCAGAAATATCCGACAAGACATTCACAAAGCACAGTACCTTTGTGTTCTTTCTGCTGCAGTGATGTGTTACTACGGTTAAACCATGCAACTGTCACATATTATCAGCGTCCGTTGCCCGGTGGCTGATCTCATGTGCTGCAAAGGTTCATTATCACACCTTCTGCTGGTGCTGAGAGCCGCCAAAGCTTGCTGGTCGAGTGAGAATAAAGCAAGTCAATTTCTTGTTTAGTTTATTACCCATGTTTTCCTTTCGATGGCTCAAAGATGATTTCTTTTGTCTTGCCAATGCTGAAGTCCAACGCTGTCTTTTTGGTGTTGATGTGACCTTGTTTGACTTTGATCTCGGCAATTCCAGGGTAGGCTGGTGGATAAATAGTTAATTATCAACGTGATTGTGTCCAATGTGGGCGGCACGGTGGTCGACTGGTTAGCACGTCCGCCTCACAGTACAGAGGTTGTGGATTTGATTGCGGGTCCGACCTTTCTGTGTGTTTCTCCTGCGCTTGCGGGCACACATTCCAAAAACATGCATAGTAGGCCGATTGAGCACTCCAAAATGCCCGAGGGTGTCCATGTACGTGTGGATGGTTGTTCGTCTATGCGTGCTCTGCGATTGGCTGGCAACCGGTTCAGGGTACTCCCCGCCTACTGCCCAGTCAGGTGGTATAAGGTCTAGCATGCCCGTGACCCTTGTTTGAGAAGTGGTTCAGAAGATTGATGGATTGCGTCCAATCTTTTGAGACATCAGGTCTCATTTGTCAATTGTCCATTTCCCTTGACAAATACTTTGAGGCAGTGCCTTTTCATATCCAGCATTGCCATCCTGTTCATCAGTATAGGCGAGAAGCATCTTTCCCTGAGTCTCGTTGCTAATAACCGTCTTGTGCTAATTAGCAGCCCATCCTCACATTACCGTAAGGAGTTAATGAAAGATGTTGAAAAATGGCTTGTGGAAACATGGAAATCGGAGATTGCAGGCCAGTGTGGTGATGCTGCCAGTAAATGGATGGAGGAAGGTAGAGGCACAGTTGCCAACACTGTGTTCTGATGAGTATTTACCTACAGGGGGTGTGCTCATTCTTTCCATGTTGTCTCAGCAAGCACATATGGTCCTCGGACTGTGTGTCTTCCAAGGAATGCCTTCTATTCCATGTATGACAGTAGTAAGAGTTTTCCATCTGGGCTTTTCAAGTGTTTCAATTGCATGTATTTGGTTGTATTGGTTGTTTTTGGAGAAATATTTAAAAACTTTAACATCCATGTCTTTCAAACTGCATACCGTAATTTTCGGACTATATTTTTCTCAAGGAATATGATATGATATTTAATTTAAAAATGCCTTTATTTGGATCAAAAGGCAGAAAATTCACTGGAGTCCATGCATGAGATCAGCTTGTGGAAAGTACATTTCAAAGGAACTGTAAGATCCCCACTTGCGAGTGATGTTAAGTTGGCTCCTGTGAATTGGGCACTTCAGAACAACTGTCACGGTATTGTGCGTCGGTGTGACGGAAATAATTACCAAAATGAATATGCGGCCCTTTTTATGCTGAAGGCATGCACGCCTGTCTATGAAAACAAATCCCTGCTTGAAAGAAGAATCTGTATATTGGTGGATAAGGTGAATAGCATAAACTTCTAGGGCCTGTTGCAAGATGCAAAACATGATTGCATTTTCATCGGAAACGACTTGGGACATTTAAGGAAGCCCTGAGACATTTTCAATATAATCTATAATTATATTGTCATTGTCAAATAGTTTTTACTGTTCTGTTTAGGAGTCCAAACATGAATCTATCAGACCTGAACCTCCAAGTCTTCTTTCGACGGTTGTAAATTATTTTTCTTGGTTGGGTTCTCGCTAAGCTACAGTAAAAAGTCACAGACTCTCAGAAAGTTTCCTGATTATGTTGCCTTTGGCTTCACTTCCTGTCAGCAAATTCTTCAATTCTTAGATGCTTATTGCTCATTGGTTTAAAAAAAAATTGGTGGTAAATATTACCATGAGTTGGTCTTTTTGTTTGGATGTGAATTCTATAAAATTTGTATTTGTAAATTACTATTATTAAATGTGGTGAGGATTAGGAGTTCAGATGATGGATGGATGGATGGATGGATGGATGGATGGATGGATGGATGGATGGATGGATGGATGGATGGATGGATGGATGTTGTAATTGTTATCCCTCAAGGAGAAATTTAATTAACACAAATTTTTGCACATCATATTAGAACCAGCTCACGCACACGTAGGCTTGCATGGAGTGATATCAGAGTGATGGGCATGCAAGTGGTCCTGCCCTCCTGAGGTGACTGTGGGACGGAGCATGGTACCTTGCTCAAGGGCACCTCCACAGTAGTTTCCAGCAATTAGCTCCAATTTACTTGAAAAATTATTACACATTAACCGACCAACTAGTATTTCAAATGATTCATTTTTCAGGTTTGGGGATAAAATCCAAATTCCTGTACGTTCATTTTACTCTAAAGAACCCCTTGATAATAAAGCCTGATTATGTATGTGAGAAATGGGGACAGTTTCCTTCCCTTGCTGTAAACCGTGCAACTTTAAATAGCTCTACTGATTGCGGCTGAAAGCCATGAGATCTATTTGATTAGTTTGGTGCCAATAGTTGGAATTACATTATGACAAAAGTATTCAGAAAGTGACATTGTGAGGATTTGCTTTGTACGCTTGTGGATTGGTTATAGCAATAGTTATAGCGTTCACTCATATTGTATGGGGTATACTGGATAAGTGCCTCACAGTTATGAGTTTGGGGGTTAGAATTTCTGTGTGGAGTTTGCATGTTCTCCCTGGAGTTTATTTTTTTTTCTCCAGACCGTCCATCTGCTCCCTATCACATTCCAAAAACATGCATATTAGGTTGACTGAGGATTCTAACTTGTCAATAGGTGTAAATGCTTTGTCTATGTGTGCCCCACGATTGACTGACCCTTTCTTGGACTTTGGTTTACTTGGGATGTCCGTCCACCAGGCAAATAGTGGCCCACGATTACTGGATTATTGGATAAAGGAAGCTTTCATACACAACCCTTCATTATGGGGGACCAAAGAAACACATGCAATGCCGCTTTTAAGTTAAAGGCAGTTGATTTGGTTCTTAATGAAGGAAATAGAGCTGCTGCATCTACTGTAGAGGTTTCTTCCAGCCACGAGAAAACAATGGGCTATTATTGATGACATCTTGTTGTGTCACCCTTTTCAGTATTTTTGTTCCGGGTCTTGTCTTCTCCGGAGCGTTACGCTCTCAAGACGCGCTTTAGCTTGTCGAGCCGAACCGAATGTTGTTTCGGGGACGCGGAGACACCGTCGGCTAGCCTCGACTCAGCTCGGAAACCTGCTTGGAGTCAGGTGTTTTGTTTGGTTCGTTCGAAACAGAGGGTCTGTAGTTGCCCTAAAACAACCATTGCAGCATGACCGTCAAAGGTGCATTTATTTTATTGGTGTTGTGTTTTTATTGAGCCTTGTTTATCTGGCTTGTATTTTAGTTTTTAAATTTGAAAAACAATTTGTAAGAACGGTATACAATAAAGGTATTATAGGGAAGTAAACAGCGTTCTCAATAGCAGCCGTCTCTTACTGTGGTCCATACAAAGCATATTAAGTGTAACTGAGCACAACAATTCTCAATAGGATTCTTCCTTTTTAGTGGGGCAGCTTTTGAGTTTCATTTTATTAGCTCACATCTGTTCAATTGGTGCACAGGGACAACACTGAATGAAAAAAGCAAAACAAACGCAAGCCCAATAAAGCATGAATAGTATGTAGATCAATAAAGAAAAAGGCCTTTTAAAAGAAAGTACCAAGTAAGAATAGAGCCACTTATAATTTGTGGCCAAAACTCGTTTAGCTGTTACGTCAATGTTTCCTCCATTCTTTAATCTTTACTTGTCCTCTCATGATACTGGGGCTTCAGCACATATTCTCTGCTCAAGTATGAATAATCAGTGGATTGTCTGGTCTTAATTGGAAAACTGGGTTAATTATACTCAACCCTGTGCTCACCCAAACCTCCCTTGAGACACTCTTGGGATTGACGCATAGCTTGAACACAAACCTGCATTGTGGAGACAAATGATGGCGTGAGAGCAATCTGGCCTGACGTGTCCCCCAACGACTGCTGAGGACAGTCAAGCAAATACAAATCAAGAAAATCCATCATCGTTTCCCGCTGCCTGTAATCACTACATTTTGTGAAAGCAATGTGTGCTGATTCTTCCTCTGGGATTTCACCAAAAAGGGAAAACAAATCTGTAGTGTGGCCCAAATCTGAATCAATATCACAGAATGAAAGACATTAATCTGTATTTGAATATCTGATCAATATTCGTACACTGTATGTATCCCACTTGCAATTGACAATAATGTTAAATGCTTGTAATGCCAAGGGTGGCAGACTTTGGGCTATAATTCTCAGTGATGGAAATGCAACCCAACAAGACACTTTCTATGCAAAATCTATCACAAAAGCCAAACATTCTAATTATAAATATTTATCTTGAACATATTCAAAACATGAAAAATAGAGAGAATAAATCAAATAAAGTAATTAACACTTTAAAGCGCCATATCCTCTGGACATGTCCTCTGTCACCAGGATGACATAAAGGACGAGAAATTTGATCGATGGATTTAAAGATTTGGAGTGACACAAATGGTTTGATAATATTTTTGTTTATGTGAAAACATAGCTTATATATCGTTGTATGGGCCTGTGGAATAATTTGAACTGCGGCGCGGCACACGGCATTGTTGACAAAGGACGATCGATGGATTTAATGAATTGGAGTGACACAGATGGTTTTATAAACGTGTTATTTATGTAATATTTTTTTTTAAATAACTGAATGTTACGTCAGGCCCGTTCTCAGCTCCCCGTTTGTGTTTGTCACGTTCGCATACCGTATCGTTTAGCCTGTTGTTGCTCGTTCATGTCTGTCTTGGTGTTGGATTTTGCCGAATAAATTGCCCCCCAAAATGCGACTTATACTCCGGAACGACTTATATATGTTTTTTTTCACATTTTTGGGCATTTTATGTCTGGTGCGATTTATACTCCGGAGCGACTTATAGTCCAAAAATTACGGTAGTTATAATTATCTGAAGCACTTTTAGTTGCATGTTTATATGGGAGGAGTGCTGTATAAATAATACTGATGACTTATACATAACACCTCAAGGCCATGCCTCTCTAAAAGGAGAAAAAAGGCCCGATTTTCATGCCCAACGCAAAGTCCAGTCTAGCTGTGCACATATGAGTGCAGTTCTCTTTTTTGACTAGCGCAGACAGAAAACAGCATTTGTTGCACCATGTGGAGTTGTGAATGGGAACACAGCCGACTGTCAATCGAAGCGGCTTTTCTTATTCCCTCTCAGTTGCTATAACGGACTCACAGTTTGTGCAGTTGATCGGAATGCATAAAGTGCATTTACATTTAAAACAAACTGCAAGTTCTCTACTTCCGGATGACGTAAAGTTGACTGCTGTGGCTGGGCACACTGCCTTCCACCCCCGTTGGACTGCTTGAAATTGCCTGAAATGAAAACAAAGCTGAATTTGACAACAGCATTAATTTACTGATCCAATTTTAATTCACTGTCCAGTTTAACCCCCAAGTTCAAGACTGTTGGCCCTAGATAAGGTGCCAGGGGCCCCAAAGTCAACAGAATAGAAGCAGTCATCGGGCAGGAGGCTTTGGACAAGTTGAACCTGTTGCCAGCCAATCGCAGGGCACACAGCGACAACTATCCAC
The DNA here is from genome assembly GCF_033458585.1 of Syngnathus typhle. Taxonomy (NCBI): domain Eukaryota; kingdom Metazoa; phylum Chordata; class Actinopteri; order Syngnathiformes; family Syngnathidae; genus Syngnathus; species Syngnathus typhle. The sequence continues at coordinate 11,330,891 of NC_083741.1, read as the reverse complement.
ACTCGCACTCACACCTACAGGCAATTTGGAGTCAGCCTACCATGCAAGTTTTTTTGGGGGGGATGTCGGAGGAAGCCGGAGTGCCTGGAGAAAACCTACACAGGCACGGGGAGAACATGCAAACTCCACACAGGGAGGGCCAGAGGTGGAATCAAACCCGCATCATCTGAACTGTGAGGCGCTCTTGGCCAAGACTCATTTACCAATATTTGGGAGAATGTCTTTGAAGAAATGCAGAGCCACAGAATCATATAGGAAGCCAGATGGCTTAGTCTGGCAAACCACATCTTCTCAAAACTTCAAGGAAACAGCTTCAAAAGAATTTAAAACCGCTGAACACGGAACATGGACAGACAGGTCAAATGTGGCGTTTGAGGCAAACACCAAGAGCATGGGTGCCTGTCTAAGAAAACAGGGCCCAAAGTCTTAGCATATTACCCATTAAAATCTTATTTGAGAATTTTGATTTAACTAACTAAATCAATTGTTGATTACAAACTTTAAAATCAAATTTGAGCATTTTGATTTAACTAACTAAATCAATTCTTGATTACAAACTTTAAACGGTACGTTTTACATGTCTGGCTACAATTTGTTTTATCTTGTACATGTAAAATATTTGTTTGCACCTCTGACAAACTGTTGAAATGCCTAGTCTGTGTAATATAAAAGGTGAGGTGGTGACGTCATTTTAACTTTCAGTGCTTTTCAGAGCTTGACTTTCCTTTTGTTGTCTACAAAATAGTGTGTATTCCATGACCAGATCCAAGGAGATTACCATCTTCAGCCGAGTTAAGAATAGCAGATTCAAAAGGGGAAGCCTGTTCAATAGAGATATGCAGCCAAAGGGACACTTAATGGCAAGGCTGCTTTAGAAAATTGCTGAGAAAGAAGAAATGGCCTTAAAGTGATTCAAATGCTCTCCTGGTTCTCTTCAGATATGTGTGAAAATTGGAACCTTGTAAGCCGACTGACCAAGGGGGCGAGGGCTTGAATGAGTTCGTCCTCACATCTGTACCTCATGCACATCCACCGTGTTATCATGCACTGCAGTGCAGCCGGCTATGAATACCAAGCCTGAATCCACTGCATACCAAAACACTTACCAAAGAACTGCATTACGGATACGGAACAGTCTTTGTGCAATCCCTCAAATCAATCTGACAACAGAAATATTTCCTGGGGGGGGATTTGGCCAAAGATGCACTGCATTCTAGTACTTTCTAAAGTTGGTCTGAGTAATCTTAAATGGCTTCTTGTATGTAACATTACATTTATCACACTGCTGTTTACTGCTTTGAACATAAATATATGAGGATTCATTCTTGTAATGCGTTACTACAGTAACAATACAGTAACTTGCAATAATTAATTGCAAGCTACTCATCAACACTGAGTTGTTTCTTTGCATTCAACTTTTAACACTCCAATACACACCAAGATAGAGCAGCAGATGTGTCCATCTTCCTTGCTCTCAGTTCCTCTGCATCAAGACATTTCCAGCTTTTGTTTTTTAACTTAATATGTAATTGTGTTATTCTACACCTTCAATTTTATGTGTGAAAGCTGAAGCTTATGCCTACCAATCCCAAAAATTCTCATATACAACAAACATTTTCTCCATTTACAATACCCACAAAATATCAAATGATTAAAATATTATTTTGGTTTTCTTCTCTAATTTCTAAATTTTTTAACTGATTCAAACTCTAAAAATACAAAGTTCAACTGTTCAGCATATCCCTACGATGTAAAAAAAAAAAATCCATATTTACCAAGGATTCTCTATTTTGCCCAATAACAAACCATTCCAACTTCAACATGTTCAAGTCGTTTTTGGTTTTTGTATACTATGTCATTCAATATTATTTGACATCATTCAATATTATTTTTTAAATAATTCCACATCTTTTTATTCAACCTCTCAGTCTTCACACACAATTTCTCCAGAAATTGCATTCTCTCTCATTCCACATCTCTCATGATCCTCGAAACAACCAATCAATTAATGAGCGCATGCTAATTAAAACAAGTCTGTGAGACCTGCCCCAATACATAATTGATTAAAATATGCAGTATCATCTGCATCACCACTTTCAATGCCATTATTATTATTATTTTTATGTCAATACATAAAAGACAGAACTTTGCTAATTAACAACAGGATTGTATTTCTGTCTTAGTTGCACATTGCATGACCAAGTAATTACATTTATTATACTGATCAGCGCTATGAAATTAGCACTGGTAACATCTCAACGTTAATGATTACGTAATCTAATTTTCCCCCGCTAATATATGTATTACAGTATTTGAGTATTACAGTACATAATACTATTTGATGGCTTGTCTTGATTTACATGGATGCAACACATATTCTAGGGTAGAGATTTGGTAGTAATTGACCTCTGTGACAATGAATTGTCTTTAAATTTTCAAGTGTTTCAAGAAGTCATGTTTGAATTGAAGCTCAATTATTGATCACTGAAAGATTATACATGTCCTTCAATGAAGTAAAACTTATCATCCAATGACATAATATAATTTGCACCCAGAGGTGGTTGGGGGCTCATTTAGACATTGGATGTTCAAGGTGATGAAATGCCAACATGTTTGTGCATCCACCTATATTCTACATTGTTTTGTCTCATTAGGATCAAGGGTGAGCTGGTGTTTGTCCTAGTTGACTTTTCTAATGAGACATTATATACCCTGGACTGTTTGCTAGACAATCAAAGGGGACACCTAAATGAATGGTTATTCACATTCATTCAAACCTCTGCGCATCTTAGACTTTTCCAATCACGTTTAATGTTTTTGTAAGGTGTGAGGAAGCAAGTGCAGGGAAAGCATGCATATGCCACACACGAGATTGACCCTTAAAATGGATGGGTTAATACTCATTGGTTCTCAAATATTTAACTAAAGTCAAAGGGAAGATCATGGGTTAACTATGGGCTAGCATAGAGATGATGCAATTATATTATGGTGTCACCTCAAAGAACTTATTATCACATTGCGCTCACATGATCCTCATAGTGCTCAAAGCGCTCCACATTTCAGCTTCTATTTGAGGATTGCTACTATATTCCTCGAAGTGCTATGCAGCAGACTAGCTCCCAAGTAATTTTTTCTTTGCCATGCAGCTTTAGTTACAGCACTGCTTGTGCCGATTTCTGGAGGAACTGTTTTTCCTTCTTCACTGAAAGCATCACTGTGTCCAACCATAAGTAGACTTCAGGGCAGACCTATATGATCATTGTATTTTGGAGGAAATAATGCCTTGCAATGGTAGTGTTAACACATCATGAATCATGTGAGTCACTCCTTAATATAAATTGGACATAGAAAGTATCAAAAGGCTTGTGTCAGAACTAAGGAAATAGCACTAGCCAACCACTGAGTTGAAAAATAATGTTCAACAATGTTCTATTGAGGGCAAAGTGAATGTACTTAAATACACATTAATATGTACATGCTTATATAGATATTCCTACCTACGTACCTACATAGCTACCTACTTAGTTACCGACCCACCTACCCATCTACCTACCTACTTACCTACCTACTTACCTACCTACCTACCTACCTACCTACCTACCTACCTACCTACCTACCTACCTACCCACCCACCTACCTACAGTACCTACCTACCTACCTACCTACCTACCTACCTACCTTTTATGTTTTATTGTATTTTGCTATTTATTTATCTTCGGTATTTTTCACAGAAGGTTGACATATTTAGTGTACAATTTTACTAGAACTCACCAATTTGTTTTAACATTTTTCAATGTAAATAGAAATCAACAAAATGTGTTTAACCACAAACGATAAAATAAAAAAAATAAAAAACTGTGTAAAATACCTGACATCAGTTCAACCTTATAACTGATTTTCAGATAACTTACTTTAAGAATTACTGTAACTGTCATTCTGAATTTTCCAAAACATTTTCAGTAAAACTGAATATTACACTCATTTGATTATTATTTTTTTTGCTGTGTTGCTAAGATTCAAATGTAGCTAGTAAATTCTATTGTTTTCTCTATTCAATAAGTCACTTCATTTTATTTTCAAACCTTCTATTCTGTTAATTTGGTTTTCAGACAGCAAAAGAATGATTGACAATGAATTAGTTCTACACAAAGCAAGAAATTTAGGTGTGATACACGTCATGCACTTTGCAGACTCAATAAAGAATTCAGTGGTGGCAGCAAGTATAATTCAACTAATTGCATAGTTCCGCTTTGCTCAGTGTGGCTGTTTTGAAACAAAACAGGTCCTCTTCTATGCTTTTGTTATATCACTATGTGTTCACTGCTTGTCCATGCTTATTTTGCTTATAGAACATGCATAAATTGTTCTCCCAATTACTAAGGCATGTAAGCTTTATTTATTTATTTCTTATTAATATATCTATTTTAAATTCTTATTTTATCAGCCATCTCTTTTTTTTTTTTTCTATCTTCCACAACATAAACTGTTTAATCCATTGGACTATGAATCTGCACCACTGTTCTTATTCAAACACGCAATTTGGAAGCTTGGCCACAATATCTGTCTGGCTAATTGAGAAATACAACCCGTATGCCATACTGCGGAAAGATCAGAGGGTGACTTACCAAACAAGTTTGACCTACTGTATGATACACAGGGGATTCGACTTCTTAACACGCTTTCCAACTTGCTGACTTCCCCTCTCACCTATAGTTATCTTTATCTTACCAGATAAAAGTACGTGCTGCATCACCTTCCCCTTCTTGCCTTGGCTTGTCTTTGATTTAGGACTTGACATCACCTTCTGTGAGGCAGTCTCATAACTGATGATCGGGTGATAGGATTACTGGTCTCCGGTGAGCTGTATTAGCCTTTGTCGTCATACATTAAAACATTGGGGATTTATGTTTCTATTTAAATGTTGCTTGGTAACTTGTAGTAGATGGAATAGGTGCTATTTTTTAATACAGATATTCTCCCGAGAACAACCAGGGGCTTTCTGTCACAATGAATGTCAAAAGACAACTGGGACAAGACACAAGGCCTGATTTATGAAGATCTGAACTAGTGGACAGTAAATTGTATGCAAACAGACTGTGCACACTATTGCTGGGTGTGTTGTGGATGATTTACTAAGATTGTGATCTATTAGTAAGGTCTCAATAAGTGGGCGCAAAATCACGTGTTTAACAGATTGCACGGGACGATGGCAACAGATGCCATCGTAGTGGAGAGTGCCATACTTAAAAGAGATATTTGCACTTTTATATCTGTAGTGTTCACCCTGGAAAATTTGGGAGACCTGAGCAAGAACAAACTAAAATTTGAAGTGATGCAATTGGAAGTCTTGGTACAATCCCATTGATAATTTCGGGGAAGCCCGCAACTGCATAGAAGTCATGCAGCGTTTGATTTGACTCGGATTTGGATGTTCAGGTATGTGCACATCCCGACAAGCGCTGTGTCACACACGGACACAAATGATGGTGGAAGGAGGGCTGGCTCTAAGTGCCCAATTCAAATCAGATATTTGATCTCAATTTCATATTACCCGGTCGTGGATCCGCTCATTGGATGCTTGTGGTTCCTTATAAATGTATTTTTCACGCCTTGACCTCCCACCGGACATGAGCAAATCACTTTCACCTTTAGCCATGTCAGTGTGCCTCTTGCATTTTAAGGCATTAAGAGGGCCCGCCTCCACTGCAGATGATTCCTTTTAATCTACCCTCTTGTGATAAAATACAGTACATTCCCTCTTGTGCAATATTCATTTTGCATGCTAAATAATTCAACTTGCATAGATTCCTCCCACAATGCACAAATGAAACTACACAGCAAATTAGTCCATTTGATCGACACAATGCTGGTTTATTAGATCAGCTAATAATCAGATAATACCAGCTCAAATAGGTGGGGGGGGGGGGAAAGAATAAACTGTAAACTTTTAAGACCAAAAGCCATTCAATAGGTGCATTTATTGTCTTGTGTATTACAGCTATTGGGCCAGAGAAGCTCAATGCACAAAATTTTTGTCAGTACATATACAGCTTAGACTTCAACAGAGGCTATTAAAGAAAAAAAAATTTAATCATATTCCATGTTTATATATTCCACCTGCCAAAAATCAAAAGCCCATTTGTAAAAACCTAAGGGGTCATTTCAAATCACGGATGAGCAGTCAGGGAAAAAACAAAGGCTTATTTATTATCATGTGCGGCTTGATAAAGATGTGCATCGAGCAATTAATTTTCACTTTTCACTGTTTGAGTCACAGTAAATGGAATATTTCACTCAGAGGAAAGGATAACGGCACAATACTCATTTTTTTATATTGATCTCGGTGAAGCAGAAAGTACCTTGCTAAATAACAAACAAACAAACACAAATATATGTCTTTCACTAATATCCTTGGTGGTACTCTGTGCTCTACTGAGTGTCATATGGTTAGCTTTAGCTAGTGATGGAAAAATAAAACTTCAAATTTCATGAACCAGTTGTATCTTATGACTCCTCTAAATGGCACTTTCTTTTCAACAGTGGTATACTGACTTACCATTCCTTAATCTCTTTTAATCGAACCAACTGTCCCATCTAGAGAAGTAAATACAAATGAAATACAACAGCTGGTTCATGAAGCTTCATCTACCCATCCATAATTTTAGTTTCTTTGGTGCACTCTTAGCTTTCAACCAACACCTACATAAATTAATAGTCACTTATTTTTTTCATGGAAAGCCTGGGTGTACTTAAGTTAAACTGGGTCAACCACACAGTTGGGCATATGCATTATATATGACACGGCTCCAATCGTGGGCCCACTTCAAAGAGGCCCACTCACTTGGGTCATTTTAGACTTGAGCAGGTCGTCAATGTTATGCAATACATGGTTAAAATTGAAGAGAGTGTTCTCCTGCAAACTTTCATCAATGTCTCTCTAGAATTGGCACAGAAAACTGCGGAAGATGTGTGTCTGATCGAGGTAGTTTATTTGCCTTACTAACAGTGCAATGGAAGCCACAATAGTGGTTGAGCCCATTTTTTTTGTGAGCAGTACTACTCGTTTTTCTTTTTTTTAATGGTGCGTTGTCATTTAGGGTTGTTAGATTGCATGTAATGCAAATTTTATCAGCAGACTAGATACCTTTCATCAGAGGGAGAATGTCTGTCAGATCTTTCTCTGAATATTAAATGTACGTAGGTAGTCCTATCACTGTGCAGCCATTCATTATGAAACAACTTTGGAGATTGATGTGATACTTTCAAATCCAAGTATATTTTTTCAACTCAGTGTGCAAATACATGTTTAGAACATGTGCCCGAAGTCAGCTGGGCTAGGCTCCAGCGTGCCCGCAACCCTCGGGAGGATAAGAGGCTAAGGGAGTGGTTCTTAACCTTGTTAGAGGTACCGAACCCCACCAGTTTCATATGCACATTCATATAATATAATAATAATAATTCAAGTTCAAGACGCAGATGTTTTTTACTGGGGCACAAAATGAGCCGTGCATGATCATCGCCTTTTTCAAAGAACAAAACCAACACAATGCATGAACTCACAACAAACTACATACCTGTAAATCAGTGTGCTTTTGCGAGACCAGTTCAGATATGCGTTATCACGAATTTACACGATAAATCAGGTGTGTTCGGACCTCCGCAGTGGAGGAAACCCCTGAGACCGACTCACCGAACCCCTAGGGTTCGACAGAACCCAGGTTAAGAACCACTGGGCTAAGGTAATGGATGGATGGCTTAATATGATCAGTAAAAATGCTTCGATGCTTCTCCTGTGGAAAAGTCACAAGAGACAGAAAGTGTGGTTTACCAATTGTCAATCATTTGTTGTGCACTCACGGGCACCCTCATTGTGACCACTCCCCCAATTGCAAACTCCTACTTGGCATCCAAATGAACCTGTCCTCTAATCCCATTATAAAAAAAACTATCGATTTCAGGCAAGCTATTTAGAGATCATTGTAAACATTTTAGAATGCATATAATTTTATAGCCTATACAGTAATCCCTTGTTTATTGCAGATAATTGGGTCCAAGACCACTCGCGATATGTGAAAATTTGTGAAGTAGTGTCACTCTTTTTTTAAACATACTACATACAATGTTTGTGTATCAATAACTGTATATTAAACCATATAAATGCATATGTTATCATTAGAACATTAAATAATAGTTTCAAACATGTAAATATTATATTAATATGTAGTACAAATGACATACAGAAAATAATGTATAAATAATACGTATATATAATTATGATGCGTTTGTGTGTGTGTTTTTTTTTTTTTTTATAAAAAAAGTCAAGTATGTTTACTGCAATTGTGTGGACACTCCCTGCCTTCTGCTTGCGTGTGGGCAACCTTCGTGCCATATTCCACAATTTAGAAGGTTTATTTTTAATTTGTGAATTAATTTTTTGGGGAAAAAAATCCCTGATGTACTGAGGCCAGGATAATCGAACTGCGATGTAGCGAGGGATGACTGTATATGTATATGTATATGTATATGTATATATATGTATATGTATACTATGTGTTATATATATATCATTATTGTTGTCTTATAAAGAGTAACATACTTGTTTTTCCCTAACACAGTGACAAGCTCAGCAGCGCAATCTCACGATTAATCATGAGTGTTGCTTTATTTTGTCTCCACTGAGACTCTCTTCCACATTGCGGGGGCTGGTAAGCTGACAGCATAACATTTGAAAAGAGGTTGATAGGTTGAGCAAGAAAGAGAAAATGTTATAATTCCCCAAGTTGGAAAACATCTTGTCTTTTTAGTTTTTCTGACATTGTGTAACACCTGACAGAACACATTTGCTGCTGCTGTGTACTGGTGAAAGGAACTGTGAAAGTAAATTATTTCCATCTTTTTTATTAATTTTCATTTCAAAAATACATCACAATGTGATCTTAACTGTTTATTCAGGAGTGAGTCATTTCCATGGCAACAGCAGATCACTTGGAATTTAAATATTAGATCAACCTCTGGTGACCCCCCATGTATTTTAACTCTATAACATACACCAAAAATGTTTAATATTCCGTAGGTCTTTCATTTTACTATTTCTTTCCCAATGATTATATTTAACTTTGAACTTGTTTATGCTTCTTGACCCATCACACCCACTCAAAGCTGTTGGCCTATGAGTCACAGATCTGTTGACAGGCTCTCTGTTGACTTTCGGCTTTCTGTCGGCAGACCTTTTACAGTCAGTTGCAGTTTGCAGGTTCTTTCAAAATCTTACTGATTGAAGGGTTCCTGTCCTTCATCTGAGAAGTTTTGACAATGGCCCCTTTCCACCAATCATGACAAATAGGATCAGATGAGACAAATATTATTAGTAATATTCAGTTGTGATTTTCGGCTTGTATCCTCAGGGGTGACCATAGTGAATCACTTGTGCTGTTCAGTGATGTTGGACTAGAAGATTGGCAGGCAACTTCCATTATTTTTACCACCCAAGATGCGCAACAATAGTTTTTCACCGCAGTTGCTCTCACAAAAACAAAGTGAAAAGCAAATGGTTGACATCAGAGGTTACATTGATGAGAGCTTTGTTGATGGGGAGAAGCAGCTGGAAATGACGTTTTTTTGTGCGTGTAATTACTCAGCAAATTGACAAGAGAAACAACTACAAATCTGTCTGATTATTTTGTTCTCTCATCTCATGTCTTTAAAGATAAACAAGCTTGTTCCCCACGCGCTTTTCCTCAGAATTCATTATCAGCATGATATTTTAATCTGCACACTAGCCCACCCAATGATCCCCTCAAATCAAAAAGGTAGCAGTGAAAGAAAGATTATCGAAAAGTGGAAGATAACCTTGGCTTTAATCTTAAAGGTCACAAATGAGTCCAGAACCCAAAGCAACAAGACCTGGATTCCTCCAAACTCTGACACACATAGAAAGCGACCCACAAGCCGAGAGGGAGGAGGGACATTTATGGTCCAAGCCAACTCTTTCTCCTCTGCATTTGTGAAGAAATTGAAACATTATGGCGAGCTTCCAGCAAAAGTCTAGTTGAGAGAAGCATGCCCACTCTAAAGTGATAAACGCGGCATTCTTCTTGCTGCAGTAGTGATCTTTAGCTATTGTCTGTCTCACTTCATCACAAGCTTAAGATCTTGTTCCCTTCAATCTTCCAACTGAATGTATCAAAATGTTAATAGTCTAGTCTGGGTACGAAAAGAGCATCCAAGATGTTGCTGACTCAGCTGATATCTGAGGTAGAATGGCTAAGACTCTGCTTTAGCTTTTAGCAGGACAGGCAACTCCTTTGGGGAAAGTGACTCGAGCTGCACACAGCGTGCCCCATATTACATATGACATATTCAAATTGCATGACTTATTATGCAAATCATATGGCAAGACATGAAAAGAGGTTACTTGTCAGCAATAGTCAGAGGGCTTGGACTTCTACATTGTTGTCATTTAAAGGGAATGTGGTTGATAAAACCCCTTTAGTGTAAACTTAGATCACGAACAAGATAAATGTGTGCTTTCAATAATATAGTTTCACATGAGTAGTATTTTATGACTTATTGACAAAGTTGTATTTTCATCCCCAATGGGTGTAGTTTTCTTTTATACAGTGAATGGATTTAAATTGACATGTTATTATCATTAATAATAATAATTTCTCAAAATGTAGTATTATAAATATTATTATTATTATTATTATTATTATTATTTATTACTCACAAAGTACTAAGTTTAATTAATCAACCTTTGTAAAACAGCTGACATTTTTCAAGAACTTTTAATGTAGACTTAGTAAATGTTTTTTTTTTTCAATTGCAATCTTTAAAACAATTATCATTAGAACCATAAAAACATTTGCATTATTATTATTATTATAAAAGTTACAATTGAAAACAATTACAGTCTACGTTAATACTTGAAAAACGCTTTACCATGGTTTGTTAATTTTACTAAATACTATATTGCTAAAGCTAGAAAGTGGTTGATTATGATTGTCGAGTTGCTTTGCATTTAATAAATGTGACTCATTTCGGCAAGTGATTTATTTTTAGCCACGCTCAAATTGAAAAATGCAGATGAGACATCATTAAAGACTTGGCTGGAGAGAAATGGTTTCTAATGCACAGCAAGCAGTCCTTCCTTCCATTTATGTGGGGGTCATCAAACATACGGCACATTTATTAATTGTTCTCTTCTCAAAAGGAAAATGACAGTTTAATGACTGTGAATGATTTGCAATGTTCCAACCAGCGTGTGTGCTGTGCTCATTGTTTCTGATGTTGCCTGACAGACGGTTCCACTAAAGATGGAGTTTGCATGTTCTTTCATTGCTGATTGGGTATTTCAAGAAGTGAAGTTGAAGGTTCATCAGAGACATTACATTTTGCTTGGATGGGTATTTCAAGTATTTCGGTGTCAACAGTTTTTCTCCTGGTGCCTGGGTCCTTCTATGCACCATCTAATATGGTCATTGCAGTATCATACTAAAATTTGTCACATAATGTCAATACAATGGTTATATCATATGCTAACTTTACATTCTGTGGTGACGTAGTGTTGCACAGACAAATCACTATTAGTTTAATAAGCAGTAAAAAAAACAAAAAACAAAAAACTACTAAAAGTATTACAGTGAAACAATGTAGTCAATAGTCTGTGTGTGTATGTGTGTTTGCAAAACAAAATTGTGCCCCTTGGACAAAAACCCATCGCCAGCTTGGCCCTCCCAGTAGTAAAATGAGTTGATAATTAGTCAAAAATTGCCACTGGCACTCAGGCACTTAATCGGTCAGTAAAGACCCAATACTCTGAGAAATATTGTCGACTAGTTTTGTATTAAATTCAGAGTGATTTTTCCCCGTTCTGCGGTTCTTTTAAGTACACAAATTGTCCTTTTTTTTTTTAACCTTTATTTAACCAGGCAAACAATTAAGAACAAGTTCGTACTTACAACTGCGGCCTGACCCAAAGAACAGTGGTTCTTTGAAGAGGGTGGGGGACAGGGTGCTTTTCATACTATTTCCTCAGACCTGTTGTAATTTTTACTTTGAGTTTGCCATACTTTACCAATGCAAAAGCCGCATGTAAACATTCATTCCCAAGCTATATGTACGTATATACATTTAATAGTGAGCTGTAAATTGATTTCATCCATTCACACATCTGCTGTTGATCTGCTTATCGAATGTTCCACTCGTTGAAATGCCTTCTTTCTCACTGCCTTGAGCATTTTCAGAATTTGTATTCACTTATTCAGGTATATGCTGGTAACCTGCTATCAATACATGATATTTTTTATGTGCATAAAATGCAGCTTCATATTAAAAGCATAACCATAAAATGAATTTGCATTATTCTTTTTTTAATTAAATAGCAGGGTTTCATGGGGATAGTAAAGCCCTTGCAAAAACTATTTAATTTACTGTAGATGCCTATAATCACATATACTGTAATATAATGTAGACACATTTACATCAATTACATTATTTAGGCCTCTCACCAGTTGGCCGGCGGTTAGTTCTCCAAAATTGAACCCTGCACCTCAGAACTGTCAGGCAAATGTGCTAACCAGTGCTTCATCCTGTGCATGTAGAAGATTTGATATACAATTAAGGAATTTTAAACTGTTCCACAGCCATGGGTATAAAGGCTTCCCCCCCAACACAAATAATTAAACAGTACAATCTCTCGACAAGCAATTTTACTAAACTTCAATGTGGCGTCATTCAAGTGAAAGATATACAGAGCCAGCGCTGCAATATAATGAGATGGATGCTTTTTCATTGCTGATTTGTGTTTAAAGACACACGCTCGGCAGATGCAGCACATTGAAGGTGGTAACTGTTGCTTTAGAGGCCAGGTACCAACCGTGACAGACAGTTTGACGGTTTCACTGAAAGAGCTGAAGGATTACAGTTGCATCAAGAACAAAGCAGAATGAAAATGAGCTGCAAGCCTATGAGGTGCTCTTAGAAAGTCACCTCAATCTAAAAATAACAGCACATTTACTGCAAACAATGCTTAAAAGATTGTGCCAATTTTTCAGTTACTTTTTGGCAACATTGTTCAACTTAAAACATATACTACAACATTTGGGCGTGTTGCATTTTGAAATTATATTGTAGTACAGAGAAAGAGTGATGGTCTAATGGTCTTCACACTTTTATTCATATCCATCCATCCATTTTCTGTACCGCTTATCCCCACAGGGGTCGCAGGCGTGCTGGAGCCTATCCCAGCCGTCATCGGGCAGTAGGCGGGGGGACACCCTGAACGGGTTGCCAGCCAATCGCAGGGCACACAGAGACAAACAAGCATTTGCACTCGCACTCACACTTAGGGGCAATTTGGAGTGCTCAATCGGCCTAGCATGTTTTTGGGATGTGGGAGGAAACCGGAGTGCCCGGAGAAAACCCACGCGGGCCCGGGGAGAACATGCAAACTCCACACAGGGAGGGCTGGAGGTGGAATCGAACCCGCACCCTCCTAACTGGGAGGCAGACGTGCTACCCAGTGCTCACCGAGCCGCCTCTTTTATTCATATAATACATCTTATTTCGCTAACTTTATAACTAATGTCAGCATCACAGAAAGTAAGCGATTATATGGGAGGAATTGGATTTTCTTCATACAAAAGTGTCATCTTGTGTGAATGATCTGGTTCGTTTGCTTCCATGGCAGCATCCTCCATCATCATTGGGAGAACGGGTGAATGGGGCTACATTGTAAAAAGGGCCTTCAGTAGCTTGAAGGTGGAACGGTGCTCTATAATGCAGTTAATTTACCATGATGACATCTGGAAGAGCCCCAAGCCAAGACTGGCCAAATCCTTCAATTGCAGTAGTGGCGTCATGCAGGCCCTGCAGCACAGAGAAACAATTTGACACAACTTAAATCTTCATTATGAGCTGCTACAGCTTTTTTAAGATCCCTTTTGAACCATAATTAAGAACCCTCTCCTTTGTTTACGAAATCCAAAATATCTTATTTAGTTTTACATCTTACGTATAACAGTAATAAATTCTACTGTTTTAGTTTTACTCATAGATAAAAATACATAATAAAAAACTGAGAAAACTGAACGGAATAAGAAATAGCCTCCAAAGAAATCTTAAAAGTATCTCAGAACCACCTGGAGGAATATATATTTTTTCTTTTCTACACTCTTGGAGACTCCAAATACACAAGAAAATGAATATAAAAGCAAAAAACATGGATTTTCCATGATATGTACCAGTATATTGGATTAAGGGACATTTTCTCAGATGACCTGCTTATAAAAATGACTGCATCTATCTTTTTCAGTCATGTGATATGACTTCACAGAGTGTACAAGAGGGGTTCCACCTTCGCCCACAGAATGATGATTATATGAATATAATGTGACTGCAGACCATTCGCCCATTTACGTAAGTCACTGGACAGCTCAACCTTATATACGGAGGAGGGGTGACACCCAAGTGCATGTCAGACACTGGTCACCATTTTAATCACGCCACAAAATTCAAAAAAACTACTTGGGCGGGTTAAATGTTACATGTAATTTATTTCTCATGTTAGGCATTTGTCTATTTTTATTTCTTATTAGGCATTTGTCTAAATTTTTATGTGTGCACGGCGACCTTGAGCGCCTTGAAAGGCGCCTTATAAATAAAATGTATTATTATTATTATTATGTTCTGAATTGGGATACATAAAGGTACTTATCCACCGAAATAAAGAGCATTGGTATGCAGAACCAAATCAGTTTGTGACAAATGGTTACCACGGATTTGTAAACAGATTAATTTTACCTAATTTTAGGTGACATGAATAAATATGATACAATATATGAATGAACAATTACGGTACAATATGATTGGAAACCTCTCTCTAGCTCAATGATCAAACTTTTAATTTCCTGCTTCGATGCAGCAACCTTGCTGTAATTCTAACAGCTGTCTTTGTTTAATTGCACAATACTACTTGATTCATTGCTAGAAATGTTATTATGAAGAGGTTTCTTTTCATATGCTTGTACAAATATTTGGGCCTCTCGTGTGTTTTTCAGAGTTTTGATGAAAACTTAAGCCTTCTACGCTTCTGTATATTTAATTTTGGTGTTACATGGCGAGGCAAGGGATGCAGTAGGCGTTAGATGATGGAAATGGGAAACGTGGTTATACCCAATTAAAGTTATGAAATAATTAAATGGCTTTATTTCGTATTAAAGAATGAAGCGATAGAATGAATTAAAACGTATCAGACATAAAATAGCACCCATTTTCTGAACATCTGCCAAGGCAAGATGGTAAATCTGTTAAGGATATTCACTATACATGTGTGAAGACTCTCTCATACTTGTAACTTGTCCTTTTTGGAAAGTAGCAATAAACATCAGAGAATACAAACGCAAACAAGTATCCGGTTGAATCCGTACTGCTTTCCTCCCCTCATAAACTGAACATTTAATAAGATATTTTAGGTGGGTACTGTGCAAGATATGAACAAGGTATGCTTTTCATGAATACAATAACATTTTGTTCATGTTAATTTGACATAAGAGAGTTGAAAAAAACAACAACAAAATTGGCCAATAAAACGACTCAGTGTGATTTAATGGAGATTTTTCCTTTAAAATTAAAGGTGATTAACTTCTTCATCACAAATCTAGGAGCCAAGTCAAGGGAATGAAAATTGTTGTTTTAGACTCAAGTTTCACTTGCCATACCAGTATAGCAAAATCTCGATTTTACGTGAACTTTGGGGTCCAGATAACCCCGACAGCGTGTTGTATAGAAGGTTTTAGGCGCCAGTCATTTAGCTTTGTACGGTCCTCATATTGTCCATTTAAAATACTACTTGAAAATGTATTTACGACGAAGAAAATTGGGGTCCATAACCAAACTGCATTAGACATTTTGTCTATGCTGTCACCCTTCTGAATAATTAACAAGGTTTTACTCAGTATTGCTACGCTTTATCATCAACAGTGAATTACAAAGCATACAGAGATGAAATTAGAACCAAGAAAAGTTTTAAATGTGTCTCTTCACTACTCAAAGCTTACTCCTCCAAATGAACATAAAAGCTGTGAAATGTTTTAAACATAACTTAACTTATAAAAAAAAGATTCACAGATCTCCTATGAGCTTTATTGTCAATTTCACAGCGATCAAAATCCCCATCCATCAGTCATTCCTTTCTATTCTGCGATCTTCTTATTCCTACTGTGACAGAAACAGTAAGGCCGCATGTTGGATTTTTCTTTGCATTTCATCATGCCAGTCCAAACTCTAGCCAGCGGGTGAGTTTAAGCGGGCCAGACGACTCTGTCACTGCAGTTGGTTCAGTATCGTCAAAGAATTTGAAGATGACGCTGGACACAAAATTTATGTGCATAAGTCTACCTTCAATGAAACAAATTAAAATAAAATCTTGCACACATAATAAGCTTGTGGATTTGTTCTTCAGACTTTCTCAGAGTGTGGTGTACCAGACGGCCATAAAAATATAATAAAGCCACATCTGTCATTTGGTTTTCATTCTGTACCTCGCTCTTGCTCCTTTTTTTCCTCCAGATGGCTTAACTTGTTTTCTTAAGAGACCTCACAGACTGTCCATGATGTGATTTGGACACATACTGTGGGACCTGCTCTATATCAGCATTCTGGAAGCCCAGTTCACAGTTAACTTTAGCAAGTAAGGGCAATAGCAGCCGCTGCTCTCATTTCTTGATAGAACACGTATAGTACATATACAGTATTTTCTGAACTATAAGGCGCACTGGATTATAAAGCGCACCTTCATTGAATTTTTATTCTAGAAATTATTTCATATATAGGGCGCACCGGATTAAAAGGCGCATAAAAAAGTACTACTAGATCAAACTAAAGTTGACTAGGGTTACGGTATGCATCCACTAGATGGTGCTGTCCTAAAGGGAATGTCAACCCAGTCAATGAAGTAAATTCCTGCGTTGATTAGCTTTGATGACGGCCTTGCGTTATGTGCTGTGGTGGTGGAGGGGGGGTTGGGGTTTCACTGTGCTTGTCTCGCGATAGATTTACCCGTATGTCAATCAAGCGATGGGATTACAGCGATTCGGTTTGGCTTCTTTCTTGGTCCAGCAACCCCACTCATCTTTACTGGTCATAAACTTCATTTAGTTTAAAAGAAAGAAGCAAGTGCATGCAGTGATGCGTAATGCGTTGATTAGCTTCTTAGCTTTGATGACGGGCTTGCGTTATGTGCTGTGGGGGGGGGAGGGGTTCACTGTGATAGGCTTACCTGTATGTCAATCAAGCGATAAGATGGATTCTAGCCTATAGGTTGCCGTAATGCTGGGAAGCGATGGAACCTTGTAATTTACTAGTCGTACTAAAATGTACTGAAACATTTTGGCAGAGCGCTGTTTACAACCAGTATGGATCAAATAATTAATCAATTGAATCATATATATGGTGCTCTGCATTATAAGGTGCTCTGTGGTTTTTTGAGTAAATTTTAAGTTTTTAAGTGCGCCTAATAGTGCGGAAAAATACGTTATATTCAGAATCTGCAGTCATGAAATAAATCTAAACATAATAATAGTACCGTTCTGTAACTTGGAAATGGAAACCTGATTCACATAAATATAAAACAATCCAATAAAAAAATGTGAGTTCTTCTTGTTCTTTTGCCACATGATAACACATTGTTACACCCCACACCATTCGTGACCTCGAAATGTCATAACTGTCATCAAGTGAGAATGTTGTGAAGGCAACATGTTAACACATCGGCATGTTCCAATAAAACATTAACATTCTGACATCATCACAATCAATTATCTTGCACAAATCCACAACTAGTTACCCACCTCCACACACACACATAGACATTTAAAATGAGCTCCCCAAGAGATTTCACTACCCATGAAATCAGCATTTCATCAACATGTTGAAGAATTGCACTTGACAGTTAAAGTAGTAGCATGGTGCATGACATCACAGAAATACAGCACCTTCACCAACACCTCAAATAAACCAGGACAGAAATCTAGTTCTGTAAAGTAAAGGTAGCGGTGTTCATGTCCCGGGGATATTGATGATACCTCAGGAATAGCCTATTGTTTTTCCTCATTTTTTTGACACCTCGATTAAGAGTACAAAAAATCTCTGAGGGAGAAGGAGGTTGAAGGCTTCACATACAAAAGTGATTTCATCCGTTTTCAACAGCAACAAACAACACTGCAGGGAATGCCCATTTGCGTGGGAAGAAACTCAATCACGCAAGCAGTGTTTTACAACATTAAAGAGAACATTAAAGACAAACATTGAATAGAATCTGGCAACAATGATTCTGAGGTTTTTTTACATCAATTATGGTGAGACAAGTGCCTATACCCGTAAAAAAAAAGTAACAAAGTTTTGTTTCGTCTTATTCAGCACAAAATGTCAAGGGAATATAATTGGTGTCAAGTTGTGCATGAAAATGTTTCTTAGTAAATAATTCATTTAACATGTTAATTATTTTACTTTCATTGTCTTGATGCCCCTTTGTGCAAGTTTGTATAGATAAGTGATGAGAGAATTGCAAATCACCCTTTTAAGTATTGAATTAATTTATTTGGATCAGTTTCATATTACAATTTAAAAGTTCAATTTGATTGTTGGAGTAATCTGAATAGTAAAACATTTTGATGTCAGCAGGGAAAAATTTGGGGGTCAGGAACATCCATCCATCCATCCATCCATCCATCCATCCATCCATCCATCCATCCATCCATCTTCTATTGAGAAAATGTATTCATAAATACCTGACTTTCCTATTTATTTCAAAACAGTTAAACCAACGTAATCACTCATTCCTCAGCAAAGTTTTACAACATAACCTGGTCACAAAGGACAGTTTTCTATAGTTATTCTACTGGGTTCAGTAAAACAGCAAGCCAAGACAAACGTGTTGTCTGTGACACTAGACATACCATACATTAATTCCCTGATGGGACTTGGGATCCATTGAATAAAACTAGTTATTTGTAAACCTCCTAATGGCATAATGAATCTCGCTTGAGATTGGAAATACATAAACCCTGTCTGCTTGCAATCTCCTTAATTGCAAATAAACTACTGTATTGACGTTTATTGAGCATGCCACCACTTGGAACTGTGTCAATCCAGGTACAGGTTTCCTCCAGTTCCTCTGTATTAGGTTTACTCAAGACTCAAAATCCAATAAGTTGATGGGTTTGTAAACAATATCTTTCCAATATCAAGTGGATGAAAAGCAAATTAAGCAGCACAAATAAACACAATTCTAGACAATCTATTCTGGCAGGTGGCTCGGTGGCGCACTGGTTAGCTGCTAACCAGGGTGCCAGTTCGATATCACCTCCGGCCCTCCCTGTGTGGAGTTTACATGTTCTCCCCATACCCACGTGGGTTTTCTCCGGGCCCTCTGTTTTCCTCCCACATCCCAAAAACCTGCTTGGTAGGACGATTGAGCATTCCAAATTGCCACTGGGTGTGAGTGCGGATGGTTGTTCGTCTCTGTGTGCCCTGCGATCGGCTCGCAACCTATTCAGGGTGTCCCCCGCCTACTGCCCGATGACTGCTGGGATAGGCTCCAGCAGGCCTGCGACCCCCATGGGGACAAGCTGTATAGAAAATGGATAGATGGATCTATTCTAGGCTTAACACAATAGCAAATAGCTGGGTGCACTTTTAAAGAACAACTCAAGCACATTATACTCCCTCAAGTGGCTGCAACTAGAAACGTGGTAAACCAAAGGGTGGTCAGATCTGTTTGGATTGCAGCGATTGCAGCGCAACAGTTTCCCATCTTTTTTGAAGAGCGTACAGCTACTCAGTCAAGCAGCAAATGCTTTGCTTCACTCCAGCGATAAGTCCACTTCATGTCTTTGTCAACAATTGCATTATACGATTGACATCTTTTTTTAATTCCATGATTGTATCATGCGATTTGCATTATGAGATTGCATTTGAGTATTTTAGAGTGCCCTTCCACATAAGTCATCAATTTGAAGAATTCATTGGATGCTCCAGGACCTACAAATGGAAATTGGCAGTGATGTGGCAGAAATATGGTTCAGCATATGCTACAATATAAGAAATATGGGAGGCCATTGCAGCATTTGCAAATTTGTGTTCCAATAAAGCTGAAAGTATTTCTTTCTGTGTTAACACTTTAATCATATTCAGGCTTACAGGCTAGCCCTTGTCAACAAGGGACCAGAGCCAACCTCTGCAGTTCCTTTTCTGAGACATTCTGTGACTCTGGGCTTCTTTTATTGGGGCATTGCTTGAATGTTGTTGGTGCTTAGTCAGTGGCATTGCTTTTATTCTCTAAAATGATATTTCCTACTGGAGGGTCAGCCCTGAACAACTGCTTCGACTCTGATGGTTCCGAAATATTTGTCCTCTGTAAGAGGATTCAATAAATGGAGCCGCCCCCTCAGCCTAGAGACTGATGAGTTTCATGACGACAGCCTGAGCCTTACAAACTGCAGATGTCTGAAGAGAAAGGTTTCATTATTTCACTGCCTCTGCTTTAAGACCATTTGTTTGTATGCCCATACATGGCTTTGTTAGTCATTGTATTTGTCATGACGTCATTTCTGCTCTCTTTTACAAATGGGATTGGCAGTTATGCACTTGATCTGTTGCCAAGGAATGGAATGTAAAAATTTAAGAATCTTTATACACGCGCTCTTTAGCCAACAGTCACTAAATAATCAGAGCAATCTTTCACCTTCTCTTCTCCTATTATGTGACCCAAATACTTTTCCAGTTGATGCTACTGGATTACAAGTCATGTGTATGGTTTGACAATAACCCATAATTTTTTTCCAGGTATTTTCTGGTAGCTACTCATGTGTTGTTTTTCTGTTGCTTGGAAACATTGAGGAGAGTGTGCAAAATTTTTGAATAAAAATAGAGATTTGGATTATGTTGTGTACTGAAGAGAAGAAAATACTACTTGATTTTACTGCTGTACTTAAGCCTTGCTGTCAATAACCAGTGTAAAATGCTGCAAGTGAGGATTTAAGAATATGAAAATTTTACTGACCAATTGCGATTCATCTCCTCCTCAACTTCTTCCAGTTCTGTTTTGGAGGGTTTACAATAAATTTAAAATACCCAAGGTGGCATAGTAATCGCATTTATTTACCTCTCACTAACAGGTTAATTGCATGGGCATACACGATTTGAGAAACATCCCAAATGAGCTGTTGTCTGTAGTTAGTAAACAAGGATGTGAGATTTAAAGAAAATATTATTAAGTAACAGCCAGTGAGAGGTGCACTCCCGGATTATGTTAAATGAGCCACAAAATAAATGTGGTGGGTCACATGATCATAGCTCTTAGTTCACTCGCGATACAGTTTGTACTGTTAAATTGTACAACATGTGTCCAAACTTCCAGGTAGTACCTCTGGCATTTCAGTGGGTGTCCGTGACTATAATGGACATTTTTTGCCATGGCCTTGAGTAATTGCAAACATGTTGTGAAGTAGCATTTGACTTTTTTTCTGAAAGCTCAGTGATAAACACCCCAAATCTTTCTGCAGTATTGTTCAGTGGAAGCTCAGTTATACAGAGACACATTACGCCCATCACCCACAGGATCCACCCACTCCTGCCCCCTCTTCTATAATAGCTGAATGGACACCGTCCATATTATAACGGAACAGTAGGGGCATGCCTCAGGTCAACAGCTTTTAAACAGATGTCACTCAAAGCATTGGTTGAATTACCAATGGGAGGTATTGCACATATCCATTTTTTCAATACATCTCCTTCCCTGGTGTCTGTGCTTGCCAGATTTTTTTTCTTTAACATTTGCTCCACAACCTGTCAGTAAAGGCTGAATCTCAGCCAGCAGTACACATTAAAACTAACGTAATATATTTTTCTCTCTTGAAAGACAAAGCTACCATGAGCTGGAAAAGAAGCTAAAGGAAGTCTTCACCGAAAGAAGCAGCATCTTGCACCAACTCTCCAAGACATCTAAGGAGCTGGACAGTATCAAAGGCAACATTCAGGTTGGACATTTTCAGTTTCTTACTGAAAGATACTGAAGAGTACAAGGCTTTGGCGACAATGAATTTATGAGGAAAAGTGCTTTTTCACAATTATAATTAAATTATATTTTAAGAGACTAAATGGACTTGAAGAAATGGGAAAGAAGACCGAAATTGAACTATTATTATCGATTTGGAAAATTACAATGACATTGTTCTGGTTATTACCCTGTACGGCAGTCCTCCTCAACAAATTCCCCCAATGCAACATTTCAGTGAAAAAAATTGAAAACCAAGGAACGTTAACCTTGATGCGCTTTTTTTTCCTTTTTTTCCAACACAGAAGATAATTGAGATCCGACTTAAAATGCATCCCCTTTCAGTGCCTCCCTTCAATTCTTATGATTGACTGATGGCTTTCTGTGTTTATGGCTCAAATGTAAGTATTAGTAAATTGGTTATCAAAGAAATGATGCGCGGCCAGCAAAGTGTGTGTGGGTGCACTTAGTCCTAAATTTGGCTCTCATGTGGCTTTCATCCTGGGCCCTGTGCCAGCATAATGAACAGGGCAGAGATTGTGTTTGGGAAAAGAAAATTTGTGAGAAACTAATCAACACACAAAGAAAAGAAACAGAATTGTTATTTAGAAGAGAATTGGTTTGTTGAAGCAGATTTGAATTAGCCAGTGTTTATCAGTTGCCTTCAAGTTTCAGGTTTACTTTCTAGGAACGTTGCTTGATTGTTGTTGTTTTTTTTACTTGACAGTCATACCCAATTCCATGTAAATCAAGTGAATAACATAATATTTAATAATTTTCTATTTACATTACATACTTTTTTTTTTACATATTCGTCAGTGGTCCACTGGTTAGCACTTTCGCCTCACAGTTCAGACGGTGTGGGTTCGATTCCACCTCCGACCCTTCCTGTGTGGAGTTTGCATGTTTTTCCCGTGCCCGCGTGGGTTTTCTTCGGGCACTCCGGTTTCCTCCCACATCACAAAAACATGCATGGTAGGCTGATTGAGCACTTCAAATTACCCGTAGGTGTGAGTGCAGATGGTTGTTCGTCTCTGTGTGCCCTGCGATTGGCTGGTAACCGGTTCAGGGTGTTCCTCGCCTACTGCCCGATGACTGCTTGGATAGGCTCCAGCACGCCCGTGACCCCGTGGGGGACAAGCGGTACAGAAAATGGATGGATGGATGGATGCATGGATGGACAGACGGACATATTCGTCAGCACAAATAAAATTTACAACTCAGGCTCCACAACCCTGCTCATCCACCACAAACCGCTGTAAAACCCGTGCGCTGATTAAAATAGCCTACGCCAGAAACATAAAGTAAGTGTTGCCAACATTATCCTGCGTATTAAAGAGCTATATTTCACACTATCTGACTAGCCCTCTAGAGTTGAATCTTTAACTTGTTGAGTGACCTATCATAGATGTGACAAAGCTTGCCCTTTTCCAAACTGGTATATCCTAGTTTCACTTGTGAAATAAACTGCTGCGAAGTAAGCGTCCCATTAGCTATGTCAGGTTTAGTTTACCTGCCTTGCCAAGATAATTTGGCTTTTGCAAGAAAATATTCTTGCCTATATATTTTTAGGACCTAATCACTCCATCCACTCTGGACTTTAAGCAGCAGAGTAATAGATGAACTAACTCGCATGTTGAAGACCTTACTTGCAATGTCCTTGCGCAACACTCAACTACCCCGAGGTTACACCTGACATTGTACTCCATGTGTTACACGCTTTAGTGGGTGTTCGTGTGTGGACATTTCAGCAGTGTGCAGGTCGGTCCCTTGCCTTGCCGCAGCGAACTGTTTAAAATAAGCATGCAATGTGGGACATTAAGGTATTGATTTCTGATGCAGAAAAACCGTCTGTTTTGTAATCATTTGTTTTCATTCTGCTCCTCCAAGATCAAACATGTAACAAGCTTTCTGATTATACCAACCTTTAGAAAAATTGAGCTATCGATTGTATGAACACAATGACAATTCAAACTTTTTTCTTCCATGTGTGTAAATTTATTTGAATATGTTGATCATTTTAGATATGGGAACAGGCTGGGGTTATTTATTTACTGGAGGAAATATCAGTTCTAATATTTTTATATTAAAAAAAATATATCTTATTCATACAAATATGAGTTAACGCTTGTTGTCTCCCAAAATGTATTCAAAGCATTCAATTTTCCTTACATTTTCCTTTTAAAATGTCAAAATCATTATTAAATTACTTAAAACCTGATGAAAAAAGGAACTTAAAAGTAACTAAACCTATTTAAGTTATTAGTCTACACAGATTTTGTTTGTAATACTAATTTAAAATGCAAGTAACTAGTAGTATGAAATATATTGTACTTGGGAAGTCACTAAAGGAAAAAGCAAATCACACATAATGAATTAATAATTAAGGGTGAGGGGTTCACACTTCTGCCTCATAGTTATGTGATTTCTGTGTCTTCCTGTGTGGCGGTCCACATGTTCTCCTCTTGGTTTTGTGTGTTTTCTAGGGATCCTCTTACTTTCTCCCCAATTCTAAATTTCTTAATTGCCCACTAGTTCAAAGGTTTGTTTGTACCTTACAATTATTTGGCAATCGATTCATCTTCCCCAAAATCAGCTGCTGTAGGCTACAGCTCACCCATGATCCTAATCATTAGGACCTAATGAGAACAAGGGTCACAGAGGATACATGGTTGTTGAACTGAGGTTGCAATCAAGTTCACTGTAGTCTCGTGTGACATGTTCCATTATGGTGGTTCAGATGCAAAAAAATTGTGAGCGGCGTAACTTCAGAAAATGTGGGTCACATTGCAAATTGTACGAAAAAGGCTTTGCGAGGTCCCACTGTAAGTCATAACAGGTTTCCTCCTCCACTTGCATAGCTCAAAAGGGCTTTGACTAATTTAATATTCATTTGTCAACAGTGCCTGCTTTATCCCTGAACATTAATGTGAATGAGGGCCCTTGGAGACACTAAAGAAGGAGAAAACATCACTGCACCACCAATGGAAATGGGATTTACGGAAATGCAATATTAATTGCCACAACATTTACCTTCAAGCTTGTTTTAAAATAAGCTATATCATCTTGGAGTCTTATTACTGTAGGATTTTCTGCCCAATTCATAGCAATCGAAATATCTTCAAGGGAGAATCAAGCAATCAGAGGCCTGATTATTCCTGGATTACCCATCGGGCAGACGCTTAGGCACCAGTAAAAAAAAATAAAAACATCAGTCCTTCTCTCTTTACCCCTTGTTAAGATTATTCCAGACTTCATAGCCAGATTGTTGGAGGCTATATTTTTTTTCTGGGGCGTCAACAACATTTGAACATCTGCTGCATAATTCTATGTTCATTAACATATTCATCTTGATTATTTTAAGATTCATCCGTTTGTGCTATTATTATGTATTCAAAGATTACCTTGCTTTAAAATTTGTTTCCTACATACAGCATGAAGCGTGCTTGTTTAACACTAAGGGCAGGTCATTGTAAAATATGCAAAAATCTCTTTGTCTCTTTTAGTCATTGAAAAACGATGACTCAGTCGCCAAGAAGGACGTACAGAGGATTTTGGAGCTCAGCCACAAACAGCGGTAAGGACACCAGCACTATTGCTTTTAAGATATAACATATTTAAAATGTAAGTAACTTGAGTTAAATTTAAAGTCCAAAACTGAGAAATACCTTATCAATCCCTTCACAAACAAATCAAGTAATCATTTGACAACAGCGCTGTCTTGTAAATCTATACACAACATACGACTTGGAATTGAACCACAAACTGTGTGAAATAAGAGAGCCATACTTGAAAAGAACTCTTCCTGGGTTAGCAATATATCTTTTTGCAAGCGAGCTGGAAAACTGTTTACTTAAAGTCCCCCACCAGTTAGGATTGTCTGATTAATGTTGTGTGTAATGAGACTGTTAATGATTAGGAGTCATCTGTGGCCTCCTTGCTCTCGGAAATGTCAGGCTGATTAAAGTCCAGCCTCCTACATGCGGCACCAATCAATAGCCTATCACCAACGCATAGCAACGTTCACATGATGAAGCTAAGAACCATAGAGCTTGGCTCCATGTTGCTTACCAAGCACTGAATCGCAATTTTAGTAGCAAGTGTTATTAATCCGCCTGTGGAGTCCCACTTGTGCTAAGTGTAATCATTAGCCGGTTCCATCATGACAGAAGACAAATGTGATTAATCACAAACAACTGATTTTTGACAACTACTCCATATTGCAATTCTCGGACTCTACACTGATGGATTACTCTCAGTGGTTGCTTTAGATTTCATGAAAGCAAAGGAAGAAAAACAACAAACCAAAAAAAAAAAAAACCTGATGATTTCCCCTTTTATAAACCTATTTGGCCTCTTTTCCCACCTCCTCACTGTTATGTACCTCTGTGTCAGCCTCACAGTCATCGTGGCCTTTCCTGTCTATGTGGGCACGTTTTGCTTTTGTTACAGAAGTGTTTCCAAGCAAGGGACACAAGAGATGAGAAAAAAAATGAAATGCAAAAGCAGTCGTGGGTGGCTGGTGGCTGAAAAGGAAATCTTTTCTCAAGGATTTTGGCAATGCCAAAACACAAACCCACTAGCGTATAAAAGTGCTTTGCAGCTGTTCAATCAAAGACATTATTTCAACACAAACAATGCAATTGGCATTTTGCCTTCCAAGAGACCGCTGCTAAACTCAGTGCTTGTCATGTAAGGTACAGCTGTGCTTTGCAACATCAAATACATTGCGCTGCTTTCTACATTTTTGCCATGCTACCAAGTCTTAAGTTAAACTGTACTGCATCACTGTTACAGTGTGTGAGCATGAGCATCAAACTGCAAGAAAATATTCATCATTAGCATTCATGTTAGTGTTACAAATGCTCAAAGGGAGGTACTTTACAAAACACAATGGATACTTCACACTATGTCATCACCATCTCAAATGGCCTCTATTTCATTTACATTAGTCAAGGCTCCTTTAATTAAAAAGAACTTTATTATGACTTGGGACTAACAAGCCACAGGAGTGAGAGGATGTAATAATGCATTTGATTTGTCTGCCGGTAGGAAAGTAGATGGGAAACCGAGGTCCTGACACTGCAGCAGATAAATGTAGAAATTTATTGGAATAAATGCATAACCGAGGGCTGACTAATTGAACAAGTTCACTTCAGGTTGTTCAACATCTCTTCACTCACAAAGTGCCATGTGCAAAAACATCATGTTTGTATTATTCATCCCGAAAATGGAAATGGGACTAAAAATGTTGATGTACTAAGAATGTCACAAAGAGACCAGACATTTCCCAAATCTTCAATTTGTAATAGTTACCATCACAACATGTATATATTATTTATGTTCACCAACTGCCTTGTAACTGTACTTGTGACTCACAGTCATGTAAAACGAATCACATTTGCTGGTGGCATTAGAAAAAGGAAAAAAAAGATTCATTTGTTCTACACAAAATTGTAAGAACGAATGTTTTACCAAGCATTGCTTTTCTGAGAATAGCCTTTTACTGCTAGTCTACGTCATTCAGAACATGTCTAAAGTGTCCTAACAGTATCTCATTTACTCCACAATTGACAGAGACGAGATGAAGTCCCTCCAGGCCGCATTGCAGAAGCAGCTGGATGAGGCCAACGAGAGAGCCGAGAAGCAGCAGGCCACAGTAAGACAGACCCGACCTGAACATCAACATCCGGTCGTTTTGAACCTGTTCTGTCACCTGTCAACGCTGACCTAGGCTTATTAGCCAGGAGCGCTCTCTGTCAGCTCCTTCACTCAACACTTGACACGCTTATAAAATGGCAAGAGAAAGTGGTCTGTCTCCTCCATTCAATCCCCAATTTAAGATTAATAAAAGCCGGCAAGGAGAGCACAATGGCCCAGTGGTTAGTGCTGTTGCCTCTCTGCAGCAAGGTTGGTGTCGACTTGGGCATTTGTGTATGGCACATGCTGTTGTCAGGTTTGTCTTGGCTGCTCCAGCTTCCTTCGGCAGTCCAGTTAGATATTGAAAAAATGGATACAGTGAAGTGGGGGGAAAAAACTATAAATAATAGATCATTAGACACCAACCTATTAAGATCAATACAACGCTAACATTACTCTCTCTTACTTTCTGCTTTTTTTTGTAGTAAATTAAAAACAAACACAGTCCAGCCATTATTGGATTATTACCTAAAACTAAACATAATTTGTGCTCCATCAAATTCACATAGCTATTTGTTGCGAGTCACAACATTTTGAGAAAAGCATGTCACAGACATGTTTATTTCATACCTGAGAACTGCTTTTAAATGGAGTGAGGGGAAGTCTCCTTTATTGTCTACTCCAACTAATGTCACACCATTCTGTCTAATTTCATGAGGGTATTGGGATGCAGGCAGATTGCAATACTTTTATGAGCATTTGGTGTGTATCATCCACTAATTGCTTTTTAGGCTGAATGAATGATTAACAAGCTTAGATTTAATCACTAAGAGGAACACATGTTCCACCAGTCTCATTCACATTCAGCTGACCAATGTGAGCAGACATTATACTGTCATCAGATTTGTACCCCTGGTCCACGGCCAAAAGAAAACACAAAGGTTGCTCTGCT
Source organism: Syngnathus typhle (assembly GCF_033458585.1). Lineage (NCBI taxonomy): Eukaryota > Metazoa > Chordata > Actinopteri > Syngnathiformes > Syngnathidae > Syngnathus > Syngnathus typhle. The sequence goes on along the minus strand of NC_083741.1, from coordinate 11,302,245 downwards.
TTAAAAGTCATTCAAATGGGAAAGTTATAAAACAAGTACATACTTCAAGCTGTTGCTGCCCGAAGCGTACAAACTTGTCGTTTTATTTCCAGTGTATGCGAATTTGATGTGCCCATCGTGTATAAGACTGAGCTCCAGATGTTTTGTGAGTTCATAAGGCTGATGGATTGTAACATTCCCCTGCAGGAAATAGAAACTAGTCAGCATAACATTCAGCTGACCAATGTGAGCGGACAATATACTCATCAGATTTGTACCCCTGGTCCATGGCCAAAAGAAAACACAAAAGTTGCTCAGCTTTAAAAGTCATTGAAATAGGAACGTTATAAAACTAGTACATACTCCAAACTGTTGTTGCCCTAAGCATACAAGCGTCTCATTTTATTTCCAGTGTATGTGAACCTGATCTGTATAAGACTTAGCTCCCCATGTTTTGTGCGTTCACAGGGCTGATGGATTGAAACATTCCCCTGCAGTAAATAGTAACTAGTCAGCATGAAGTTTAGTGCAAGACAGAACGCTGCTAGAATTTTCCATTCAGTCTCATTAAAAAAAATAAAAAAATCTGATGACTTTTTATGCTTGGTCAGGTGGTGATAATGCACGGTAAGAAATTGCAATAAAATTAAAAACACCCGCTTTCTACATACAGTAGATTGAGTAGTAGATGAAAACAAAAATGCAGTGCAGAGGTCATAGGATGTCTCTTATTTCAGTGTACTACAGCTTGCACAATTTTATTGAGTTTGACATGTATGATGGTATTACCGTGATTTCTTGAGAGTAACACACAAATCAATATTATACATGTGAGTATCATACATAGGTTTATGGGGGGGGATTCAAGTGTGCAAAATCACGGTAATAACCCATATGAGTCTTGATCAGAAAACACAGCGTTTGTGAAATTCTGTCTGTAGACAACTAATTTGGAGAATTCGGTATACTGTAATTGAAACATATTGTGATTATTTGATTTCTTTGAATCTTGTTTTTGTGTTAGATTATTTTAATGTCTCACCCTAACCACTTTGAATTTGAGGGAGACTAGCAACCAGGCCAGCCCACATTGCAACCAATTTTAAGTGATGCCCATTCAAATGCATTAGAAAATGAAAATTAAATCAAATACTGATAAATCTCCAATCTGTGTTTTCCTCGAAAAATGGAGGTTGCCTCATTACAGAGTACAACAACTAAAATCACAAAATATTTAAAAAAATCTAGAAATAAATCTTTGACAAGTCTATACAGTTTGTTGACTGTATGCAATAGCTGATAATAAGCAAAACAAATCTGATTTTGCCATTGTCTTGAGTTAGGCTAGATCTGGCAACCGAGCCCACCGGGAATATGTCCAGCCTTCCTCTGAGTCCTAAACAATGAATTTGATCTATGTTTTTTTTTTGTCTGTCTAGCCCTCGGTGTCACGTAGATTAGCTAAAGGTACTCTTTATTCAAATACCTCTTCATTTTGTGGTTGGTACGCACCCATTCAAAAATTACAGAACGGTTGGGCACCTGCATCTTACTGCATCACCTGCCAACCTTGCAGGAGAAGAACAAATGGCTTCAATTTAGTTTTGGAGAAATTGTGTTTTACAACAATGTTGAATTACATATTTAATTTATAACGTGGATTAAATAGGTTAATTGCAGTGACTGTGGCTAAAATGTTCACCAGCGTTGGTTATATTGAAATGAATGGGAGCTAAGCGAGCTATAGTAAAAAACTGCCTTTTTTTTATTTTCAGTCACGACATTTTTCTGTAGCCACTTGATTCTTCCGTGATTATTATTCTATATTTTTATGGTTTGTTAATTTTGATAATTCATCAATGCTCTATGAATGCTGCTTTGCAGTAATGTACGACTACCAATCAAAGGAAAGCTGTTTTCCATATTCAAATTGAGAAGAACACTGACAGGGTCAAAACAGTGTTTATTTACATATGAAATGAAAATGAGGAATTCTGAAATAACCTTCACTCATTTTAGGGTGATAAGAGGAGGGTGAGATAAGGTGTCCTCTGTATTTCCAAACCATATAATCTAATCAAATAATCTATTTCAAACAAAAAGCCAAAAAATAATGCAGAATAAGACATTTAATGGGTAGAGAATGTTATTTAGCAGTAAATGGATTCATTTATTCAAAAATGTTCCCATGGATACTTATTATGAGTCATATGTGATGATTATGTGTTCTTATTTGAAGGATAGAGGTTGAATGTCACTAAGCAACAAAGTCCATGCAGTAAGAACAATGAAAAGAACATGGGATTTTAATACAAAAGCTGGCACACTTGATGGTTTAATTGGTTTTCTAAGTGTTTATTATCCACATAATTTGACACTTTGACAAAAACATTATTGAAGGGCCATTAAGATCAACAGTGAGGCACTGTGTTGTTGTTCTTGACTATAAAAGCCAGGATCGCTTCTTGAATTCAATCAGGAAAAGGCATGACGAAATAAAGTACAGATCAAATACAATATTCTTTTTGCTATTCCTGCATACAGTACATGCTCATTATAACTTTCACTACATTTCAAGTAGCTTCTGACTGATCCAGTTTCTGCAAGCGGAGAAAATCCATCAAAATACATGTTTGTAGGTTTCATTAAATAGCAAGCATAATTTCTACAATTGTCAAGCAAGATATTTTTCATCATGTTTTCTTTTTTCTTTTAATGGGGTTGATAACCTTTTGTAACAAAGCAGTAAATAATAAAACAGTATAATATAGCACAAGGAATGTCAGATTTACAAAATGTAAAAATGTGTTTTATGTTTTTATTAACCAGTCCCTTTGGCTCTGAGACTGGAAGGCTCAAAGATAAACCCTGTTATCTTGCCATGGAATGCGAGTCAACTGGCAGGGCTTAATTTACAATTGCCTAAGGTGCATTCCTGTTATGAGGTTACCAACACCATGATTATTGGCTTATCTTGACGACTGACCTCTTTCAAGGACTCTCAAACCATTAAAACTGCTTGCACACCACAACGTCTCTCTCTCTCTCTCTCTCTCTCTCTCTCTCTCTCTCTCTCTCTCTCTCGCTCTCTCTCTCTCTCTCTCTCTATATATATATATATATATATATATATTTATATAGAAAGAGAGATAGATATATAGAGATAGATATATTATCAACATTATTCCAGGATTGGTACCTTTCACCACATTCATTAAAAGTGATTTAATTCTTAGCATTCAAAGAGCATTCTTTTTTTTTTTCTTTCTGCCTTCAGGTTAAACTGATAAAAGCGGAGATGGAAAAGAAAACCAAAATCATCAAGGATTTACAACAAGAGGTGAGTCATCTATTCAACATTCGAACACTTGCAAGTGCTACTTTTACTTTTATTCTTCAGTTTTTAACCTATCTGAAGTAAACTGAGGTCAAATGTAAACCACACCAGAATATAAACCGTGCCAGCTAAAATTTGTGGAAAATACTATTCATATGTAAGCTACACCAGACTATAAACCGCAGTTGTCCTCATTTGTATTACCTGTATTATCAAAACAATTCCTTTTACAATATCACAAAAATCATGAAAAATCTATATATAGATAAGTCGCACACACATATATATGCAACCCTTTATTTACAAATACTGTAGTTTTTAGAATATTGCAATTAAATGAATGGCTGTTATTGGTCATTCACTTGGTCAGTCATATTAAGTATTACGCTCATTGACTTGGCTCTCAAGTGCTTTACCCATTATAAAGTGATGAAAACAATGATTTGCACAAAGGGTGACTGTGCATGTGGATGGTATTGCACACTAGATCTGTTTAAGTAAATGAATGGCCAATAAAGAGGGCCATGATTTGCCTTGGTAATGGACAATTAAGTATTCCTTTACTCTCAAACAACATGGGACTAGAACAAATAAAGTGTTTGACACCAATTGTGATTGTTATTTGTTGGGGTGAAGCACATATATGAAATGGCATTTTTTTTCTTTCACATAATTTGATCTTTGGTTAATAATATTTAAATAATAACACAATCAAAACTAGTGCTAATACAAATTTAGGCACAACAGAGAGCTATATCCCAGAAAAGAACTGTTGTCAGCAGTTTATTCTTCATTAATAATAACTGAGCAGTCACTTAAGACACCAATTCATTGTATTATAAGAAATTAATGGACTTACCTTGAAATATCAACTGTGGTAGCTTTATTGAGTTGATGTGAAATGTGTACGTAATGTATCAGGGATGCAAAAACAACCCTCCTTTAACAGACTTTGGGTTACCCGGAAGAATCTCAATCAATCTGAAATTGAAATAATATTTATTTGAAAGAAACTCCTCCTTCTTCCATTGTATCAGAAGCATGGTTGGAGCCAGCAGCAATTATGGCTAAGAGTATTACTGTACTTTTGTCAAATGTTTTACATCTTCTCCATTACATGTCCCCAATGCTTAGGATTAGCAAGCCACTGTGCTTGCACTGCTCTGGCAGATGTCTCAACCAGTTGCTCCATCATCATATGACTAATAATAATTGCTGACATTTGCTATCTTTCCCATCCCAGATCTGCATCACTTACTTAGTAAATGCCCTTCCAAGGTTTCTGGGCCAACATAATCACATACAGAAAGGATCGTTTGTGCTCAGCAGAACATCACTGACATCTGTGATGACCTGACATTTAAATTGGTTGCATGCACAGAATCTATTACAGTGTCTTACTGAAATGTATTGCATTCAGGAAGTCAAAGAAAAATAATCTTAAACTATTACAATAAAAGCTTCAAAGTTTGCCACAATCCATTGAGCAATGCCAGTTGAATTCCAATTTCTTCATCCCCCACCCACAATTTTTTTTCAATTCTATTTCATTAAATCCACTACACACCTAAACTGTGTCCATGTTGAAAGCCTTATTAATTTCACAGTGAATGTTTTGATGATACAGTAAGTCACATGCATCTTTAAATTTAAACACAGCTTTCATATGTATGCACTTCATTGATGCTTTAGTGGTACATTCACTTGACTTTGGTGCAAGTTTGAATGGCTGTCTATCTACAGTATATAGAGTATGCCCCCTGCGACTGTCCGCTGACAAGTTCAGGATGTAGTCTTCCTTTCGCCTGAAGTCAATTGGGATAAGCTCTAGCACCCCAAGACCTTGAACAGGATAGGCGGTATTGAAAGTGGATGGATGGATATTTATATCCAAACTTGATATGCATACTAAATAACAAATAGTCAAACTGCTACATAACTGCAGGGAATGAAAATGTCAAAAACAGGAAAATGCATGACAGATGAACTAAAAATCACATTTAAGAAAACATTCAAATCTGCAACGATGCACAAAGCAACTGAGACAGAGACATGTATTTTTTTTTTCTTGTGATAATACTCCACTGTGCCATAAAATGACACCCATTTGTTGTGGAATCACAAAAGAACTCAAAGACAGAGAACTAAAAGACTGGTATTCATCATTGAATCCATAATGCATTATGATTACTGGTGCAATACTTATCTTATTTTCCACACTGTAAAAGCGTTTAATTTTCTCAAAAGCCAAAGGTGCGTCTTTTAATAATGTGCGCCTTTTGTGTGGACCGAATTCTAAAATCGGTATGTTTTTGTGTGGTGAGAATACGCAAAATACGTAAAACGACATTTGAATTTGAAATTTGAGTCCGACAATGATGACTTAGCATGTTTAATGGCAAGCTAGCCCAACTATTTTATTCAGATCCAGAAGATAAAGACTTTGCGTATGAATATCGTATAAACAATAATATCACTACAGTACAGTACATGGTTAAATAGTAGAATAAAGTACAACCAAACTCACTGTCATGCTTTCGTGATTTTTTTTTTTTTTTTATCGTAAGTCATGGCATGCAAGCACTGCGCCCAATAATGCGGTGTCCCCTTTGTGTGGATTAAGTACAGAATAGCCCCCACAATTGAGTCTGCGCCTTTTAACCCGAAGCTCCTCATAGTGCGCAAAATACGGTAAAATAGGGTCAAAGGAGAATGACTTGCATGCAAACTTGGATCCTACTGCTTTTCATCAGACTTACAGAGAATTTAAATGGATAATTTGCCAACTCACTCCAATACTTGCAAATTATGTTTCGAGCCTAAATATTTTATTTTATATTAATTAAATTGTGAAAATGGGAAAAATTTGAGCCGTCCGTTTTTCTGGGGTGCCAAAATACTGATGAAAATGCGTTGTCATTGTCTGTTTAACAACTGAGTCCATTAGTTTCTTACTGAAATGGCAAGCCAGCAGGAAATTATCTTTTTGCAGTGAAAAAAAAATGAATAGGAAAAAATGCTTTTCTTCTGAGAAATTCACAAAAACACTTAGCTGCAGGATATTAACAGCATGATGAACAAATAGCTTTCTCACGTCTGAGCTGGTATAGTCCTCAATGACTGGATAACCACAGTATTAACAAAAGTAGGGTCTCAACACCATCGAGACTCTGTCAAAAGTAATTTCACACGTATGATTGCTGACCTGATTTTAGGAGGGATAGTGCACTGACAAAAATGGAGCTTTAAGTGAAATGGAATGAGAAGTGGTAGGATATTGCCACTTACTTAGAGAGGACAGGTTATACAGTATACTGACCAGCCTGATTGACTTCATTTATAAATGAGAAATAGTAGGGCTCTTTTGTTATGCATAGGATGGGGTAGAGTTTGCTAAATGGGAGGCGTCAAATCAGGAAGTTATATCACGTTAAAAAGCACCATTTATATTTATTTGGATAGCTGTTAATATGTTACGTCAGGCACGTTCTCAGTCCCTCGTTTATTTATGTAATATTAGCATACCGTATCGTTTAGCCTGTTGTTGCCTCTTTAAGTCTGTTCTTGGTGTTGGATTTTGTCAAATAAAGTCCCCCCCAAAAATGTGACTTGTACTCCGGTGCGACTTATAGTTTTTTTTTTCTTTATCAAGCGTTTTATGGCTGGTACGACTTATACTCTGATCGACTTATAGTCCGGAAAATACGCTAGTTGCCTTTCAATATTGATGAAGTACAATTTTTCAGTGACATAAAGTATTAACGATGCTGTCTCTGAAGGTAATAGCCGACATTTATTTTTTGTCATTGTTTAGGCTCTGCCTGAAGTTATGAGAAATTTGGAATGGCAGAGGCTCTACGATCAGAAGTTGTGCAGACTAGAAAGTCTGTGTTATTTTAAGCAAGAAGTAAAATTTTCTTGAGCTTGTCTGTAATGAAATCTGACGTGGCAGTCAATCCTCAAAGCTGACTGACCAAGTTGTGGCGCAATGTCTAAGACTAATATGATGACATATGAGCTCAGCATGCCAGGGGGCTGATTGTATTAAATCTGCAATTCCACCACCCAAGTGCTTTTTTATAGACTGATAAGACAAATGGATGTTTCTGTGTTTGTAATTTGCATATAATATGCATATTTTAGTTCTGTCATTTCATTGTCTAATAGGCTGGAATCCATAAAGGATTTTGCAAATCCATCCATTAATTTTCTGTCAAACTTACTTCTTAAATCAACATACAATCATTAAAGTGCTGGGTTGAAAACTGGACCAAGCCAATTTGATCCAATTTAAGATTAAGGTTAACCAATTTGTTGGGGTTTTTTTGTATAAAGATGTGTCCAATTTCTAACCAAAACTATCTTGATTGTAACCTATCATTTTTAAGAGTGTATAATCTATGGCAGCAAGCAATACAGAAGATTTATCACACCCTGGAGTAAGCAATAACTATAAAGTCATATTGGCCAAAAAGACAACTTTCACAAAATTGCAATATACATACAAATTTAATCCATCCATCCATCCATCCTTCCATCCACCGACCCAGATATGTATAAAATATAAATAATTTGGTTGGGTCTCTAGAGTGCCTGACCACCGAATAACTGTGAAATTCAACAACCACGAAAACCTTTACTTGGCTTTCCATTTCAGAAAATGTGAACCCGCACACGGTGTTTGTTTGCCAATGATATGACCAGCGAGGCTAGAAGAAGTTCCATACATCAAAGCAGTAATTTCTGATAACGAGTGCATATTCAAAGTAGTCAACATGGTTGTTTGGGTTAAGTGTGTTCGGTAATGTCATGGAGCAAACTGCTACATGCATTGAACAGTGTGATACGGCAGTTTCATGATGAAATGCCGCCTTCACTGGTGATTATGCGAAAGGATCTCTATGGGTGCTTACTTTAAGTGTTTCTGGAGGAGGTAGTATATGGTTAAATTTGCCAGTGACGGCTTCACGCCAAGTAAAAACAGATGCGGAGAGCTTTGGTGAAGCACAGATTAACGTTAAAGCAGTGTTAGCTTGTGATAATCAACATTTACTTGGTGCAATGTGCGGAGGTTGTGTGCGGAGGATGTTTGGGAAAGTGTCAATGTGTCACGTACATTGAATGAACGGTTGCCTCCACAAGATAAAATGCTTTCATTTTCTTAACACTAAGGTCACTGGCTTTCTCAGTCAACTCTTTGGTCTCTGCTTTTGGAAAATCCAAGCGGCAGCATGCCACAAACACTCACCACTGAGCAAGGAAGAGGAGGCTACACAAGCGAGAAGGGGAGACAAATAAAACCTTGCCCCACTGGCTGTCAACCCAGCTCATTGGCCCAGAAGTAGATGGTGTAGGATGAGGGCTGACTTACTTGCATGAGACGGCTGATCGTTTATAGGGTGAATAAAAAGTGATATTATTGTTGGTCCTTCGGTATTTTCATGAAAGCACGGCACACAGCAAGACGCCTAGAACCTATTGCATTTGTGGGGGGAAAAAATTGTGCTTTCGGTGTTACATTTAGGTATGTACGTGTATATATGTATATAGTATATAGTATATATGTAGACCTATATATATTTTCAATATAGTATATGCTGCATTGTGATTGCCCCAAAACTGTGGAGACTACAAAGGACTAAGCCACCAAAGCCGGGGAGGCTGTGTAGTTTTTGCACTCTAGCTGTTGCTATTATTCTACTTCTTATTGTTGTTATCTCTCTCTGACATCCCATAACATTACAATTAAGACAAATACAACACTTGAAACCTTCCCATTTCATACGAGCTCAAAATATGTTTGGTGAGAGAATGCAGCACATCTTATGTTGTGAACTAAAATATATTCTTCACAAAAGGTAATGTATTTTTTAGGTTGTTACTGCGCTCAAATAGTGCTAGAGCTTCAATTTTGAAATTAGGATTTAATGTTTATATAATAGATTAGATCAGTTATTTGTTTCCTGACTGCATAAAGGTTGCAAGTTTAATCCCTCAGTTCTTTAATGGATTGTCAAAGACCTTGACCAAGATATTACAAAGAATGATGCTGTTTCATTAGTCAAATAACCTTTTATTTATCGACTCAACATACCATTCATTATTCATGAATGAAGTGACTTTGTAAGAATCAGTTTGAGGACTTTGTCAACTTAAATCACAATCTCTTGTGTGATGGACAGCTTTTTTGGGAGAGGAGGCATTCGACTTTGGACACCAAAGCAAATATTTTTATACTTCATCTTTACGTCTTAATTAAGGTGTGATGGAAGTGGGATGAGGATTGCTTCCTGTGAAGAAATCTTTATGAATAAAGAATGAGCAACCAATCATAATTGACATAACGTGACACGGTGGACAACTGGCAAGCATGACCGCCTCACCGTTCAGAGGTTTTAGATGCTTGCATCCATGCTCTGGCTTTTCTTTTTTTTTTTTTTTACGGGTACTGTGCTTTCCTTCTACATTCCCAAAACATGGATGTTGGGTTAACTGTCTAACATAACAGTCCATAGGCGTTAATGTGAGTGTATGGTCTCTATATGTGCCCTGTTATTGGCTGGAGACCCATTCAGGTTGTAGCCTGCCTCTCACCCGAAGTAGACTGGGATAGTTTTTTGTGCACCCGTGACCCTACTGAGGATAAGCAGGAGACAAGAGAAAGGTGGATGGATGAATCACATAAAGGAAGGAAAAATAAGACACAAGTTGCAGAATAATGTTATATTCTGGGTTAAAACTCTTAAAACTGAAGGGCAAATTGTGTCGTAGGTTCTATGCGTACTATTGTATTGGCCCAAGTGGAAAGGACAACATGTAAATATGAAAATAGTCTTTCACTTCTAGGTCCGCATATTTACACTGCTCCGGGACTAACACGTTTGGACATTTGCAGCTCAGAGTATTGAATTTTGCATAATGCGCAGTGACAGACAGGCTCTAGAGGATCTCATTTTCACTCAGAGTATGTCCAGGGGCCTAACTACATCACATTTTTTGACAGCTGCCAGTTGTACATGTCCTCATATGGTGCTCCCTATGTAGGAGCGAGAGGAGATGCAACTGTCTGGAATTGATACTTGTCCACTTTTTGCCTCACTGGATCACAAAAGTGTTGCAGTGCCAGCTCATTACCTCGGTTGCTTTTGTAAGCTTTACTTGAATGTTAAATACAACTTAACAGTGTCTCGAGTTTTTGACAAACTATGGAATTATTTAGATATTCACTTATTTGGTAGAAAGCCTGAAGCATTAGGTTATGGCAGCGGTGGGCAAACTACGGCCCGCGGGCCACATCCGGCCCACGGGACCGTTTAATCCGGCCCGCCAACCCTGAACAAATTGTATTATTAAACTTTTTTGTTTTGGGGTCATTTTGCCTGCAATGACTGCGTTTCCCCAGTAGATGGCGAAGCGCTCGCCTGCGCATTTACTACCGGAAGCCGTGTCAGAAAGCTCGGTGCACCCTCACAAGTGCGTGTACGTACTCAGTAGTACGGACATGGCGCACTCTCGCTCTATTCGTATCAGTCCCGAATTCAGAGCGTGGGCTTTGACGACAGCATTCTTGTAATTCGCGCGCTGAGCTTTCAGATGCAGTTTTGCGTAAAGCCACCCACAAACCTTCCCCTGGAATCCTTCCATTAAAATGAGTTGCCCAAGGAAAAGCAAGGTGGACACAGTGCCAAGCGTTTAAAAGAGAGTGGCCAATTTGGCTCGACGTACGCGACGTGACGTTCAGCCACATGAACGTCAACATCAACCCGTCACAGATCGAGGGAAACGGACCAACACCTCGGATCTCTCCTAAGAATTGCCACAACAAATTTTACTCCAGACTATGACGCACTAGCAAAAAAGGGAGACCAACAACACTGTTCCCACTGAAAATGAACGGGAGGCTCTCAAGTTTATTGTAAAAAAATGCATTTTGAATATGATTTGTACACATAGCAGGGATTGAAACTAGCGACCATTCTTATTTTCAAACAATGCAGGATGCTCAAGGACATTGATGCACCACCTATTTGCGACTAATCTTAACCTGTAAAGTTCTTAAGACTTACTTTAAGGAAGTGTTTCCCGTTTCCTCACCTCTGTTACCAGGTGTTTGTGAGTTAAAACTCTGCTCTGATTTTCAGATACCCCTCACCGTGTTGCCGTTTTGATGACTTTATTTGGATGTATGCTTTCACCGATTCTTCAAGATGATATATTTGGTCAGAATGTTTGCCGTTTCATGTGATCTCATAAGATAAACATCTTTCATTAATCTGACCTGCAGGCACTGAAGTGATGGAGACTGTTATTCATAATAACAGTGTCGTATTTTATGAGAATCACTGATACCAGTTTTTTAGTGATTTTTTTTTTAATGCTGTTAATAAATGCATTTGTTTTTAAAAAAAAAAAAAACTTGTTTGGAATATCCATGCTTTACTACCTACTAAAGGCCAAAATCTTTTATGCAATGACCTTTACAGGTCGCTTATATGACTTCACACAAAACCTACGTCCATCTGCTCCTGGTTCGGCCCTCCGGTCCAAATTTAGAACCCAGTTCGGCCCGCGAGTCAAAAAGTTTGCCCACCCCTGGGTTATGGCATCCGTGGTAGTCTATGGGCTGAAGTGAAACGTGCCTTCCTCTCAATGCCCATCATATCCCCTGATTGACCATGAGAAAACCAAGCAAGACTTTATTCAAATGAAATCACCGTTAGTGAGAACAAGTCACAAAATTCATTGTGCTCAATGTTTATACCAACTCTCTCCTTTCCCAAAGAGCAGGAGATATATTACCAGCAAACATTTCCTGACACAACAAACTAATTAAAATTGAACATCATAATCCTTGTAAATGCAGAATGTCTTTTTTTGTGTGTTTTCTATAAACATTCTCAGTGCAAGTGGTCAAAAGGCCAATGCCAGTTGGTGCGTCATGCTCTATCTTCACCTAAATGTCCAAGGCAGCAAGTCTGATGACAAAACCACAAAGTCAATCTTTGAACTGCTGCCAAAGGTGTGCTGGTGCCAAGTGCACTTATAGACACGTTTATGCTTGACCATGATATTGCTTATGGACATTCCATGAGGAGCACATCAACCAAGTTTTGTTAGTATTGACTCAGCTTGACTCACTGTGTTTACTGAGGCTGTTTTATTTGTTGCCGCATGAGTTGATGCAATGATCTTTTCAGGAGTGAGACAAGCAAGAAAATTGCATTTTGGATCATTACCCCAAATTGCTTGTCATAATAAAAGTATATATACAGTACATAGAGGTGTGTGTGGGGTGGTCGTCCTCGGAAGGTATGCTTCTTGATTTTATGTTGCCATGTCTGCAACTGCATTGTTGTTTTTTTACAATGTGATTTGAGAGGATTCTTTTTACTGTTTGTAATTTACTCTTTTTTTAATCACCCATGTCTTTCAAGGGTTACTTGAGGGGCGGAAAACGATTAAAGTCATGTCACTAGAAATATTGCGTAAACGCAGCCTTTGAAATCCTTGTTTTCGATCAAATCTTCCCAATTAAGCCCTTTTGAATTTCAAAAGTCTGAATTTACATGCATTACTCTTCTCAACATTTTTCTAGCAGTGTTCCAGCTGCTTTTGTATCCTGCATGCAAGCTGTTATATTCAGAGAGAGGCCACTAAATCTATTCTGACATTGAAAGACATCAAAGCACTCAATGTCAGAGTTCTGACCCAGCCTGAGAAAGCGAGGCTCACTGAGTCATAAACTAAACAAACATGTAAAGGTACATAAACTACCAGACAGCAATTTCATCATCTCTTCTCTCATCCTTTTTCAGAACAAGAGCTTGAAGAACAAACTTTTGTCGGGGAATAAGCTTTGTGATGCTCATGCTGAAGAGGTAAGTGCACATTCAATTGAAGAACAAAGAAATACAACACAAACTAAGACAATGCTGAAACATAATTACAAATGAATAGCAATTAATTTGGGTCTTTGGCAAGCAAATATGTTTTGTTTGGTAAATTGTATTTCAATGGCATTGCGGGGGGGGAAAAAGTATTTAGCTTGTGAAAATCCAGGCCATTTGGTAGTTTGTGTCATATTCATATTATGTTCTATAAGTCACACTTACCTGTGCTTAACAAGACTAAGGTCGGATATTACAGTTTTATTTTAGTTATGGAACTTTCAGCTATGACATTTGAGTTGTATACGATAATACATTTTGGCCACTGTGCAAGAGTTCCTAGTGCAACTGTTATTAGTTGGTTGGTGTTTGCGTTGATAAGTCTATTCAATCTCCTCATAGCAGCAGTTCAAACAATGCGTTGTGGATCATTTGGGTGTCCCGAAGCAGCAGTTAAGTGGTGTTTGTGTAGTAACTTACTACTAAGCATTTTATTACAACTCCCGTCGACAATGATGAATGATGTCATTGACATTTTCATTACAGCCTCTGACTTTATTTTACGTACTGGGTCTTTAAGGTTTCAATCACTGTTGTCGCAAACCCCTTGTTTCCTCCTTGAGCAGGATAAAAATACTTGATAAGCGACTAGTTGACATCATGCTGTAAACATCATTGTGGAGTGGTCAACTCGACAATCATACCAGACTGTATATCAATGTAATACAGGAGCGCTTAACAACAAAAGCTATAATATATATATATATGAGTTCAATTTCTTATAAGGATGTGTTTCATTTGATAACATGGGAAACCTCTGTTGTAAAAAAAACAAGCCCAAATACATTGGTGGAAACACCTATGAGCCTCTTTTCCACTCTCAACACTCAAGCCAAGTATTTCTGAATTTTATCCAACAAACATGTTGCTTTTCCCAGTCCTAATCATGTTGGTAAACTTGAGGATCTGGCTACAGCCCTGGAGAAAAAGCTGGAAAGACAACAAAGACCGAAAGGCCATAATTTAAGTTCTTAATTTGTCAATCAATGCAGAGCCAAGAATTTCCTAGCAAGTAAGAATGAGTGCGTCAGCTCCGGAATTACATTACAGAATCCAGCAATACATTTATACTGATCTATTTTCGGAGCTCTGACTCTGAAGGACTGTGGAAAGATTCAAACCCTCTTGTTAGGTTTCTTTTATAGCATAAAGAAAAAAATAAAATAACATTGTTTAATCAAGTCGCAAGTCAACGATGAAATGTCTTCTCAACGCTTATCTGTTATTGAAGTGTTGTCCTGAAAAGTTGTTTTCTGTCCAAATGTATCTGGAGAACTGCTTCAAACAAACAAAAAGTGTGCTCTTTGAATCTATCCACCCGTGATCATTAATTTAAATTAAGTCTTGCATGAACTGACGAAGGCTTGTCAGATGAGCTGCAAAGCGTTTTCTAGGGCAAACAAAACATCTCCGGCAGACACCAAAGCGGCAGTGTTTTGTTGTAACCATGATAGGTCCGTTAATGTTTTTTCTGATAAGAAAATAGCGAGTTGGTCCTTTGGGCTCCTACTGTTTACTACCTGCGCGGCGCACGCGCAGTTTGCTGTTCTAAAAAATAGAAACTTTGGGGTAATTGTGACAAGCCTTATTCAATGCCTTGAGAAATAAATAACCTGAATGAACAACAGAGAATATCCACAAGCAAATACAGTAAAAAAAAATAGGATACAGTATGTGATTAACTTTATGCAGGAAAAAGTTCAACCTACATGCTAGCCTCAAGAAATTGTTTATGCTCGAATATTATAATCTGCTCTTCAAGCAAAAAATATTTCCACTTAGAGCTCCAACTAAGTAAAAAAACAAAAAACAAAGCTTTTGATAAAATCTTAAATCGTGGCTTTGAAGTATGGCCAAGAGCCGAAATGAGGTTACAGCTTTTTTAGAAGGACTTAGATAAACTTTTTGAGCATCAACGTATTGTGTTACTTGCAGTAGGCCTACATTTGGAGGGTCTGTGTGAGTAAACTTCTTTATCTACTAGTGTGATGTGCAATCTAAGAGTTTTTTAAATTGTTTTTGGGAGAGCAGAGTTTATTCAATTTCAATTGTGTTTTCTTAAGCAGTAATTATACCAGTCTTTAAATTTTAACACCATTGTAAACGACCATACCTCAAATTACTAATTGTGTTTTTATGTGTGCATCTCAAAAATACAGCATACCTTCAGAGATAGTCTGGTCAGTGCTGACTATTAACAGATTTATATAGAGTATATACAAAGATGAATAGAATTTAAAAAAAAGTAGAAACCCAGCTGCTGCAATGAATGTAGGCTTGCTTAAAGTCCCTTTCCAATCAATACTCCTCTTTTTAAAGCAACTTTGCAAAAGCAGCTTTAGACGTGAAAGGCAGAACACGTGCTGCTACAAATTACAATTTTGGATTTAACGTCTCGGTTTCTCACATTTGAGAGCACTTTTACAAGACGTGAAAAATGATTATGTGGCATGGCAAATTGGAACAGACTGCTACGGCGAGTTAGGTAAACAACTAGCGTTTATGTAACGTCACTCGACAACTGACAACGTAAGTTCCGTGTAAACAGTTGTCGAGCCAGATGGTCATATGAATAATCTGTATCCTCTTCTGCCTCGGTTTACCGTATTTCCTCACTTGAGGTAACTAAGACTCTCTGATTCCAGCTGAATAATGTCAGCACAGTTTTTCTCATATGAGCAAGCAAATCGGCTTAGGTAATCATAATAAAGAAGAATGTGTACTCAAATTGCAAGGAATTAGTGTAGAGCATGAGTAAAGTACATTACAGTTTGCTGCCCTAAGCTTTTATTTGCAGCATGAAAGACTTTTATACTGTATGCGTCTCAAACAATAATCCAGGATTCTCTTTAAGATGAAAGGAAGCTCAGTCAGCTGGCTGTGAGATGACAGCTGTTGGTTCATTACAAAAATACGATCTAGCCTTTCAGAAGTACGTATTTGACTAAATTCTCAAGGGAAACATCTGACATTGAAAAAGTCAATAAATCTGAGTCATACAGACCTTTGAGGAGAAGGGAGAGGTAACAGGCATTACGTCTGCAGTATAATCAGTTAGTATTATTGTGAGGACATGCACCCAGTGTCTGTAAAATAGATGATTTTTTTTTCTGTATGGTCCTTTTTAATTACAGATGGCGCTATGCACAAATATGTCATCTGCATCGCCACCACAAAAGGCAAATAAAACATTCCTTAGTTTCAACATACTAAGAGGTGTCAATGTAACATGATTTGGGTTTGAAGTCTGTTTTAGTTCCATCCCTTGTCTCGAGGGAATCTCATGAACTGAAATTCTCTTCAAACACTGTGTCTATGGATCCTGTGGGGAAAATAAGCTTAATACATTCTGCAGCTGTGCCTGTGGCATAAAATACTAATTTTAGATCATCCTTGAGTATCAAATTAATATGCAAAATTGTATGATGATTCTACTTGTAGAAATACCTTAATTAATGCTAC
The DNA here is from genome assembly GCF_033458585.1 of Syngnathus typhle. Lineage (NCBI taxonomy): Eukaryota > Metazoa > Chordata > Actinopteri > Syngnathiformes > Syngnathidae > Syngnathus > Syngnathus typhle. The sequence goes on along the minus strand of NC_083741.1, from coordinate 11,285,520 downwards.
TGAGACATTAAATCCAGTGTTGACTGAATAAATGATTGAATGAAATGTGCTTCTGGCACTAATTTCTCTTGCAAAGAATGTAAAGGCAGTTGTCAAAGTCTGATGGCCATATTTTGTATATGCAGTTGCAGTGAAGCACTGGTAATATGCTGGGTTCGATTCCCAGCCAGTGACCCAGACCCAGCCAAGATGGTCAGTCCCAAACCCAAATTAAAATGTGTGCGTATTGGGTTAGGAAGAGCATCTGTCATAAAATCTGTGCCAAACAAATCATGCGAGTGACTTGCTGAGGCGACCCCTGATTGGACAGGCCTAAATTTGCAGCCAAAACAGCATAGTGTAAGGTTGAAGTGCAGAGAAAATTTTATCATAACAAGTCATCAAATAGTTTTGTAAGGTCCTTCAATGTTTTTGCAACAGTCAGATGCTCAGTCTCTAGCATTTGGAACGTTTACATTTTTTTTTTCAATCTACGTTATCATGGATTTTACCTGACCCAGATCAAAAGACATCCAGTGAAACCATTCATAACGCAGCTATGTTACTTTATTCGAGAAAATGAGTCACTCTATCACAAACACTTCTCGTACGTAAAGGTGATTTGGTTTGACCCTCCAACACTGCCTTACACAAATTTGAAAAAGCCAAGTGCATACAAACTTCTGCAATCAGGAATACATTAGTCAACAAATATTGGAGAATAGCAATGTGTTTTATTATGACACCTTGCACTGTTTTTGTTTAGTTGCTATGGTTGGAAGACAAGACACAAAACTAAAACAACTTGACAAAATCATATGACTCTGCATACAAAACCAGTTGTGTTAAAAGCACTGAAGTTCAATTAAAACAAAAACTAGATGTTTGGCTGCTTTGTTAATTCATTGTTTTGAGAGATGTGTGCTGCACAAGGCTTCACTAATGTATCCTGCAATACAATTAGTTAGGAGCGCAAGACTATTTATGTCAAATAAAACAATTTCCCTTGTTCTCCCTCATTCACTATCTGTATTGAATAATTCAGACACCTGAAATGACTGTAATGATTAAAATGAAATTTACTTCTCCTTGGCGGATTATGGCGAGTCTGCATCAGCTGACTTGTTCTACAAAGTTGAGCACATAGACTATGTGACTATATATCTGTTTAAAGGCAGTGCATGCGTGTGTGTGTGTGTGTGTGTGTGCGTGTGTGTGTGTGTATGTGCGTGCATGCGTGCGTGCGTGTGTATATTATGTCATCATTTCTACATCTAAATTTAAATAGTCACCTTTGATCAACTTTCATAAAAATCTTGTTTTTGGAATGTGGGAAGAAGTTGGATTAGTAAAGTTGTAAATCCTTTTATAAGAACTTTACTATAATGAACTGAGATTTTTTTTCCGATGCCCTCAGTTAACATTTATTTCAGTGTTATTAGTATGTTGACTAAGCCAAAACTGATTTTTAGAATAAATTACACCCTCATAAAAATGAAAAACTACACAAAATACTACTCAAATTAACTTTTAACTTTTATTATTAAGATGTGTTAAAAAGGCAAATGTTGTAGTTGTTGATTGTGAGGAAATAGTCATTTACCATATTTGATCATATGTGTCTAAAAATATGTGGCATCCAAATGCTTCCTGACTGCATCATACTTTCATCCAAAACTTCCATCCAAGACATCAAGATTGACATGGCGCTGTAATTCCCGAAGGATCGAAGGAGGTGCCTTGCATGACCTATTGAGTAAATAAGAAGCCTATGCTTTGGCAATGCTGGGAGTGCAGCATATTAAAAGATACAAATATTTGCATTTCTTTGTCAAGTTCACTTTCCACTGTGCAGCTTCTCGGTAATTTATTCTTGCAGAGCCTCATAAAAGCTTCAGATGGATTCAATTTGTTATTAATTAACTTCTTTTCTGGACTTGAGCGGCACCACAACAAATTAATTGTTATGAGTTTGGAATTCAGATCTTATTCATTGTGCTAATTTAAAATCGGCAACTTGTTGGTGACCCCTGCATTACACTATGAAATGAAGCAACCCCATACAGTTATAATTATATAAAAGTGAAAAATGATGGTCTATCCATCACTTTCTTAGCCTTACTGCTTTTGCTCACTCTTTGTGACTCAGACACTCAGAGTCATTTACCTCTGCAAGCAAGGTCTCAAAGAAAATGTGGACTACATTTTAGTGATATAGACACACTCAGTATGATTAAATGGAACAGACCGAATAACGGCACACAGCAAGGACTGTCGTGAAGAAAACCCACAGATAAATTATTGTATCTAAGCGACTACGGTATTTTCCGGACTATAAAACCAAACCTAACCATAAGCCGCACCGGCCAAAATTGGGGGAAAATCTTGTAATTACTATTTGTAAGAGAATAATATACACAAAAAAGATTGTCAAGAAAGAGATGGTTATTTGGGGACGCATACGTTTTATTAACATAACGTTTATTGGCAGAGATGAAGGAGCTCTGCAAACATACAAACATGTATAAATCTCAGCGATGACCATAATAGACTTAATGTGCAGGGAACACTAGAAACACACAATTAATAATAAATAAAATGGGACCCCTTACAGGGGCAAAGTTAGCAATGCGATACGAGCTACACGTAAAGCTCCGGAGGAGACATGACCTGGAAAGAAATATTGAAAAGGGTGACGCAATAAGATGTCATCAACAATAGCCCAGTCCTCTCTAGTGGCCGGGAGAAACCTCTACAGTACACACAGCAGCTCCATATCCTTCGTTAAGAGTCAAATCGACTGACGGCCTTTACGCCACACTGGACTACAAGCCGTAGGGTTCAAAACTTGTGCAAAATGTAGCGGCTTATAGTCCGAAAAATACGGTAATGATAAGATATGTGATGATTTATTTCAATGATTTTCTAGCCACTTTATATTGAAGTTTTTGGTACTTTTTGTAGAAAAAGAATACAAACTGAAATAAAATATCTATTAAAACATGCAACCAAATCTGGGACTTAACAAAGTTTTAGGGGCTCTTCAGCACCCCAAAAATAGGCCTAATGTTGCCATTGCCTGCAGCCTGTTGTCACAAAGGTACCTTCATACCTGAGGTGGTGGCATTATCGTGTGTGGTGCGGGTGATAATTCTGCAGTTGGCATAAAGCCAGCACATGGCTGCATCACTGTTTGGTTTGTCTTTGCAGTTCAGTGAAGGGGAGATTTGATATTTTCCTTCCCACAGTAATGCTGTTCTTTTAGCTGGCGCTTTTGCCCTGGGATCACTCACAAAGAAGTCTTCTGCTGCTACTGCCAGAATCCTGCTACGTGATCCAAAACCAATTTCACAATTTGAATAATCTGAATAAACTTATTTTCTTATCTTTCTCTTGCAGTCCAAAAAAATCCAGGCTCAACTGAAAGAACTTCGGTATGGGAAAAAGGATTTAATTTTTAAGGTAAGCTCCACACCAGAGTTAATAGGCATTGTTTGAGACCACCTTGGAAATGTGGCTTCATCACAGACGATACCCCAATTAATTTGGTCTCCAATGACAAAATCCCTTCTAGCAAGGCAGTGGATTGTACAGTCAACTGGCTGGCCCGCAATCTGCATCTTGTTTAGCCCTTGTTTATCTTCTGCAAAAATCCATACCTTGTGAGGAGACGGTGGGAATTATTTTTGCGGCTCAAATATATAGGGACCCGTCGACAAATTAAGTCTAAATTTATTTGACAAAAGAGTCTAGCAGCATACAGTATGTTTTCAGCGCATTTATGACACACTGAAAGCATCTGAGATTAATTTTGTTTTAGTTAGCCTTCATGATGAATTGACTGTTTCGTGTCATGTGACCATTTGTAAATTGTTGATTCAAAAGTGTTGCTCCATGTCACCCATATGTACAAGAAGCCTTAAAAGACTATTCTTTGGGCATTTACGGAAATCTGACTAACTTTGATGGATAAAATCCAAAATGGGTACTGATGCTTTTGTTAGAGGAAAAAGTGTTTTTTGCTAGCTTTCTTTTCAAGATTACATCTATCTATATCTTTATTCCCCAAATCCAATGATTGAAAGCCTAGCAGGGGACGACAGGTCAGATGTGACGAGAATGCGGGGAAGAGTCACTCAAGATTGGAAATGTCATCAGCCTCAAATGGGGGATGTCAGTCAGAGCACCCTGCCCTCAAGGAAATTGAATTGGCTATAACAGCTGTTGTACCAAAACAAAATGCATTTTGTATCATGACACCACAGAAACATCACAACATTTGCAGAAAATACAGACAATAACAACACGAACCACAATGGGAGGGTTGTATTTTATAAAGGTACACACTATTATGGGTCAAACAAAATGACAATATGAAAATTAAGTAAAATGACAGATGAAGACATCATCCTCTAAACACTTTTTTGAATACAATTATTTCAACTTGAGATGGCACGCATGAATTTAATTCTGGCATGCCATGACATGCTCAGACCTAACATTGTGCCCAAAGAATTCACCCTTTTTCTAAGGCCTCCATCTAATCAACAGTGCACAATTGCATTTTAGCTTTTGTTTTGGTCTTGGGTGATCCTAGCAATGCACCGCTAACCTCCGAACATGGCCCCTGAGTCTCGAACTGACTGAAATGTCCAAAACGACAAGATGTCAGATTAGTTGACCTGCTCTATTATCTATAAAAGAGTCACCGCAGTCAGTGCTAAAGTGTAAACAGAATACCCCGGCAGGTTGGTCTCCACTTCCTCTCTCTGTGATTATTCAAAGCCCTAAGAGAAACTGCCCTTCCCAGTGTTGCGTGGCAGCAGAGCCTCCACTCTGCAAGTCCCCATTCAACTTTACCTCGGGGCTGTTTCTCCACCGGCTTTCAAAAGTAAATGAAGAATGCTGGCTTGATGTAGTCGCATGCCTCATCTAGCGAAATGGCTTGTACCTCGCTGACCTCACACCTCCATAATGGACTGACACATAAATATGGAGCTTTGAGTCAGTAACCCTGAAAGTCAGCATTTCTGGGTCAGTCACTGTCTGCCTGCATTCCTCAGAGAACTATCTGCTGATGATGCACGAAGCAATGGATGTAATGGCTCTATAATGCAACACAGTCACTTGCATGCGTACGTGCACACATTATTCTTCTGTTGACCTTTAAAAGTAATCCAGAGAGCAGGTTGCAAATTCCTATGCTTGTTAGCAAATCCAACCTGGACTCGTTATTTAGCTCATCGCATTTGTGCTGTTTCATCTGACACACTGAGCATCACTTTGTGTCTGTATTATTTGCTGTGATAAGATGTAAACATTATGTGTGTTTTCTCTTCTGTAGCATCGTATGAAAATCTCCTTTGATATTGTTCTGACAGCAAAAGTAGAAAGTATCACAGGCTCCTTTGAAATATGGCGGTGGAATGTTTTTTTTTCGAGGTGTCGTCTGTATTAGTCAAATGTATGGGCTGACTTTTTAATGGCTGTGGCTATCCATCCAGCCATCCATTTTCTATACCGCTTGTCCCTACGGGGGTCGCGGGCATGCTGGAGCCGATCCCAGCAGTCATCGGGCAAGTAGGCGGGGGACACCCTGGACCGGTTGCCAACCAATTGCAGGGCACTCAGAGACAAACAACTATCCGCATTCGAACTTACACCTTGGGGCAATTTGGAGTGCTCAATCGGCCTAGCGTGTTTTTGGGATGTGGGAGGGAACCAGAGTGCCTGGAGGAAACCCACACGGACACAGGGAGAACATGCAAAGTCCACACAGGGATTGCCGGAGGCGGATTTGCTAACCAGTGCTCACCGATCCGCCCAGCCGTGGCTATATTTTATCAAATGTTCCATGCTACTATAAACCCACAGCAAAAAATAAATAAAAATTAAATAGGTTTTGAGAGCTGTGCTTTTCCCTTGTCTCTAACAGGCTAAACTTAAACTAAAATCAATTTTATTTATAAAGCCTACTCACAACAAATGTAGCTCAAACAAAGCACTTTACAAAAGACCTAAAATAATACATCAACAATAATACAAACATAACAAACCAACGACATCTGTTTCTCCACTCCTACATACACCTTGTTGTTATAGATGAAAGAAGAACGATTCAAAGACTCCTTTCACCATTCAGTCATGATCACAGCACCCATGGCATCTCTCAAGTCTGCTTTAAGCTAAGTTTGAAAGTAAACAAGCAACTGTAACATTTGTTGGTGTATAAAATGCACACATTCAGAAACGGTTCATTTCTCCAGTTCTAAATAGATCCTCATCAGCCTTCACTTTACTTTAACTCTGACTCCCTTCCACATCTCCTCCGGGCCCATGTTGATGAGGCGCCTCGCTCCTCCTGAACATGTTGATTTATGTGCCATGAAATTATGTGAAAATGTGGGAAAAAAAAGGATTTTGTGTTCGGTCGATCTTATCTTAAAAAATTAATTTCACTTCACTCCTCAAATTCAGCTCCTCCAGCGATCCATCCAGCCAGCCAGTTGTACCTTGGCAGACAGTCCAACAGCACCAACATTGCCGTTAAACAACATAGTGTTGCAAAAAATGGACCCCATCTAGGCGCAAAATCAAGAGTCCTGTGCCCACAAATTGGCAACGGTTGAATCGTGGCAACTTTTCTCTCAATAGAGAAACTGAGAATGCAGTATGTGCTGCCAAAATGGCACAAAAATCAAGCAGAAATATTCTCCTTAAATGAATGTCACGGCCAAAAATGCCCAAAAAAAGACAGTCAACACGACTTAAACATTCAATGACAAAAAGGTGGAAGCAAACAAAGTAGGGTGAAAAATTATAGCGGAGGTTTTGTTCCAGGCTAGTAACGCAAAGGTGCCATCTTTGAACTCAATAACAAACCTCAAATAACTGACCTCATTAAAACTATAAACTTGTCCTCTGATACCTGCATTGTAATGAGGTAGATTTTGCAAATACTTTATTGGATGTTTCAACACTGCGACTCAATATCGATGCGGGTACAATAATACTATTCAGAATTATAACAATACATTGCGCCTCGTATTTGATGGCTTAGCTGACCTTTGAAGCGCAAAGAGTTTCATTTCAAAAGACCAGTAAAAGATTCATAGTAAAAGATAATGATTGAAAGCAGACCACCAAGGTCAGTTTTAGTTTAACGCAGTCTGCATTCAAATTTTCACAATTAGTTCCATCGCAATTGTCAAGCTATTACGAATGGATTCATTTGGTTTTTCTGTTGATGGGCTTTTTGTGTGATATAAATGCACTCTTCTTTGTTATTCAGGTCAGAGATTATACTTGAACAATGATAGTAATTATGGGTCTTGTGTTTTATTTACAATATGAAATATATAAACCAATATAAAAAACAGCGCTAAAATGTTGAATGTAATATTGTAACTCTCGGACAGACAAAATGCCTTTTTGTGTATATAGACTAAGGTGTTGTTGATGGATGATGAGGGTTGAATCTTTGTGTGTGCGTGCGTGCGTGCGTGCGTTCGTGCGAGCGAATGCGTGTGTATTCATAAGGTCAATGAATGCCAACTACATTTCTACACTTTCAGGAATTGGACTTGGATGTGATAGGGCTACGGGGAAAAAGATGCTGAAAATGTTGCTGTGATTCAAAATCTATGTATTTTTCTAGGGGCAACAGTTAATGGATTTGGAACACAAATTAACCATAGCCAAGGAAGAATTAGAGAAGACTGCTCTTGACAAGGTGAGTCATTTTCACGCTTTAGTAGGGCTTCTTTTTTATTTTAAAGCTTCTTGAAAACTCTCCTTGATTTTACAGTTGTTACTTTAGGACGGCCTGAAGAACATATCTGAACAAACATCAGTAAAAAAAAAAAAAAGGTCATCAGGTGTCAGAATGTTTTTATCAAGTTTCTAGAATTACACTATTTGACTTCAGGTCTAGTAACCTTGGTAAGGAATCCGGAAGGGGTCCAAGGAATATACAGTGGACACCCAGATGCCTACGCTTCGGCACCTGTGGATTCATCTATTATCTGACTTCTCATTTTATTTTATATTTTATATTTTTATTTGTTGTAACCTCAATTTTTCTAGGTTATTTTAATTTTTGTAAAAATATTTTTGGTTGTTATTTTTGCTGTGCTATTTGCTTGCCAGCCCAGTCACTATCGCCCTGGAATACCCAGGGATCCACTGTACTAAAGGAGAACTGGCCAAAACAGTCTAAGATAAAACATAAACCTTGCAAGATTATACAACGGCAGTCTGTGTACCTGCCCTCTGCTTTGATACAGTGTTTAGTCTGAGGTGCAGGCTGGCCTGCAACAAAGAATCAGATAGAATAAATATTTTGTCAACGAAAACAGATGCAGCAATCAATCTGGAGGAAATATGAAGACCCGGCGATATAGTAGTTAAGTGAGGCGACAAATAGAATTAAATAGGACAGATTTGAATCATTCTTTATGCATTTGCTTTATTCCCCAATGGACAAATATATTCCAACTCAGTTAGTAGCCAACACAAGTACGTATAATGTCATGCATGATGTAATCACAAGATTAGAATTTCATCATCGCAGTCTGCAACATCTCTGATCCCGGCATCCTCGTGCTGGTCATTGGAGACCTCAATCTTGCTTTTGTCTTTGACCTACAAGAAGCATCACACAGCATGTGTGCAACATGGAGGAAATAAAATTCTGCAACTCCTATATGCTAAATATTAATATAATAGGAGCTCTTGAAACATTTGTTGTTTTATTTATTTAGGTATTTATTAAGCACTTTAGAAAGGAGTGCCTAACCAGTCAATTACGGTCGACTGGCAGACCACAGACCAACATTCATGAAACTGCATCTTTGGACGTTGTTATGGGTCAGCACTCATCTTGCAGCTAGCTTGTATCTGATTTATTTTTCAATTTTGTTTATGTTAGGGCCAGTTATGGCTACTGCTCACATTGTGCAGACTGCCTTGGCGGGCATGACTTGGGTGGGCACCATTTGTTTAGACCTTTGCATCTCATAAAATCGATTAAATGCATGCATGGCAAAAGAGATGGAGGAATTGAAAAATGATCCTGTGTGTAATCTCTTTTGGGAACAGGAGTCTCAGATGAAGGCGCTAAAGGACACTGTTCACATCTGCTTCTCAGCTGTCCTGCACAACCAGCCCAGCAGCAGCCACAGATTTCCCACCTCTTCCTCCCATTTGTACAGATACTCATCACTCATAAACAGCTCCAGAGTCACTTTTCAACAGCCCCATGCCAAGGTAATTCAGTATTTCACTCAGTGCCATCTGATTTAATGCTTATTCAAAAGAACCACTTTTGTTATCAAATTTGGCCCAATAACATTTTATTGCAGCGATACTGAAGAGTGGTTCTCAGCCGTCCTTGAACTAACAGTGTATGTCATGAACAATGCCAAAATGCGGAAAGATGTAACAAAGATCAAAATTTATTGCTGGCCCTGGAAATTGGTGGTCCTACTTTTAGAGGAAAAAAGTTAAACAACTGTAAAAGCTTGACATTTTTAGTGTCAATCTACCAACTGCATCGCTTCCTCATAAGAAATGAACAAGGGGAATAAGATGCGTCAACTAGCATGACACTCCCATTCGGTCTGTAACTTTCAAAGAGGACACGCGCTAACAGGTACCGTGGAAACAAACAGTTCCAATGATCACATTATCTCATCAGAGTACTTTAATTATAATTTGATTAATAATTGCCCACTCGTACGAGTAAACAAATTACCAGAGGCGGGCATTGTCCTCTACCCCCCGAGGTTCCATCTTTTAGTTTCCACCAATATTTCATCCTCGTCTCGTTCGAGTCAGCCAAACGCTGTCGAGAATGGACAGGTGCTGCTTACTTGACATGCAGCCAAATAACGAAAGAATTGAAAGAAATGAAACAGTTGTGCCCCTTTTGGTTGGACTGGTTAGATGTCTAAATGTCACTATCCATAACGATTTCTCAAATTCCACATTCTATTAGTTCCATAAATATAGAAATACATAATGTGCATCTGTATTGCTCCACAACACATACATCACACCACATTTTTCGTGTATTTTCACAATACCAAACACTTGAGTCAAGTCCGATCAGAGATTGTGCAATTTGTGATTTCTGAAAAGCAGTCACTGCAGGCACTTTGAAATCATTTGGTTGAACACAGCTCTGCTATGCTTTCTTTATCTTCCGTGATTCCGGTGAGCAATTCTGTGTTTAAGAGGCTTTTCTCCCATCAAAGCAGTGACAATTTGCTCGGCGTCCCTTCAATGGGTGCCTTGGAGATTTGACATGCTACGAGTTTTTTCCGATTCTGTCCTTTATCTTGACTTAGTTTCAACACCTCTTCCAGTGTCTGTGAAATTGTGAAAAACAACAGTTTGAGACGGTCGCTGTTGCGATAACATTCAAACAATTAAAACAGAATGATACCAGACAAGTGTATTTTTTGGCCACCTTTTATGGTTTCTTGGTTTGTGTTAAAAATAGCTCCACTCCACTTGCAGGTAAAGATTCTCGCTCTATTATCGCCATTATCTCCTTTAAGCGCTGTACTCTTTGACTGGCTGTCTGATAAATCTGAGTCAGACCTTGCTGTAAAGATTACTGGGGTGCTCCATCTGTCCACCCTGTCTGCTTACATGGAGGTGTGCCAGATCTCGTTGAAATCCCTGCCAAATTGTTCTAAAATTATGTGTTTGGATTACCAAACAATTGCGCTCACTGCGCATTGGGAACAATGCTCCATAACTATGTTTGGGAACAATAGAACACTCTGATCAAACTTGGCAGAAATGCTGTTCTATAAATATTAGAAAATAAAAGGAGGCGTATCTCAAGCACACCAGAAGAATCGGTTGAACATCCAGGAGGGAAAACTTTTAGGCGGTTAGCTGTAGGAATTGCCGTTTTTGATCATCTGTTTGAAAAGAAAATCTTCCTTTGCAAAGAGAAAGCCAATTTTCCTCCAGATGATCTTTATGTTTTATAAGCACACTCCAGCATTTCACATCCAAGGAGGATAAGTGCAGGGTAGTTTATTCATGCTCAGTGACACCAGTCTGGGGTTATTATTTGAGCTAATATAATGAGGCTTAAGTTCTCATCGATGCCATAGAAGGGGCTCCTGTGGACTTGGCCTCTCCTCCATTCACAAAGCTCCACTCACTGCTGAAAGATTCATTAGTTTGAGGAAGCGGAGATCAGCAAGATTGCAGTGGAAGTTGCTTCATATTTAAGGGTCTTGGGGAGAGAGCCACGGCTTGTGGCCCAATAGCATGCAATTTTCATTTAAATAATGGAAGATCATGTCTTAGGATTTGGAACACTGTGTTAGAAGAAGAAATCAGTCATTTGATTGCTTATTTCTCCAAGATAGTCTGGCTGCAGCCCCCCATTCTCTGGCCCCTCCTTCCCAAGTCCCTACAGACCTCAATTCTTTACCACCATCAGCCCAGAAATAAAATTTACGCTTATATATGGGAGTTTCAAAACAAATGTACCGATAACCATCATTTAACATCAATAAAGCAGATTTCATTTTTAATGCTCAAGTAACGCAAGTGTGCTCGTATAGATATGTACAAAACTGTAAATTGTGCAACATAAGTTGTTTTGTAAATTAGTAGACATACATTCACTGTACAGAAGTAATCTCTGTATTTTCTCATGATGTACAAGGATTATTCCTTATCATTCTAACGCATGAGTAAAAGCAGCATTTTAAATCTATTCCTTCTCCTATTGCTATTTTACTATGAATTGATTCTGATGGCGGCTGTCAAGATGTACGAAATAATGCATGAAATGCTTATCCCCCCTAACTCCCTGTCTCTCCTAAAAGTCTTCTTGACTCAGCAGACCCCCAAAAAAGTAAGAAGAAAAGTTTTACAGTGACTTTAAAAGCGTTTGTATCTATCTTAAAAAATGTTTTGCTTCCTACTCTCAGGAGACATTGAGGTCCAGTGAAAGGAACTGCTGTATAACAGCCCTGAGGAGTAGGCTACAATAGGTTTCTTAATGCTGAAGCTTCTTTCCCTTTTGGTATGGACATAGAGTCTCTTTAAAAAAAACTGTCAACATTGATTTTCTTTCTAAATGCTCTTCCCCCTAACATTTGGTTTCAAAAGAATTACACACCTAATGTCGTCTGATTAGGTTCCGTATTACAGTAAGGATAAAAACACAAAACAGCATTAATTTTATTTCAACTTGTATGCAGTAGTGTTCTTATTTTTGCATTCAATGCTTGTGGGTTACAATAACAGAAATCAACACAACAACGGCCTTTGCGGATCCAAGCTGGACAACCCTGGCATACACCATATTGTTCTTCTTGTTCATCACTGCTGTTCTGCTTTAGGAATGCATTTGATTATTCAAATTTCAGAAATTGTTAAAAGAGCAAATAATGAATCCATTCTGAGTCAGACATGTTTACTTTTCAGGTTGCTCAGATTCCATTCTGCAAGTAACGAGCCATTTCTACATTTTATTTTTAACCCCAGGCTATAATGTTTGTTTGTTTTTTTACTGTTTTTTTTTCCCCCTAATAGGATATCTCTAAAGTTCAGAGAGTCGTCATAACCAGCAAAACACCCATGAACATCAGCGTAATGAGGAGAGAAATTGGTGGAGTTAAAAAGTGCCAGATGGAGGAGGTGAGCCTTAACAGTAATTAAACCAGAATGCAACCCAAGGGCCTGAATCCACTTGCATCCATTCAAATCCCTCACCAGAATTTAAAAACATAGTTTGTCTTTATTACTGTCATTATCCAAAAAGCTTGTGGAATGACGAAATAAAGAATTTTTTTTTCATCCACATAATTGTCACATAAGTGACAAATATGTGTGATAATCAATAATGTGCGATGATTAGTGGTGTGAATATAAACACTACTGTATATGTAATATAAAAATATTTGTAACACCAAAGACTGATCAATTTAGCCAAACTAATTCAAGGTCAGTGGTAATCTACCCCGCGTGATTAGTGATGGTTAGTGGTGTGAATATAAACACTGTACTGTGTTTTTTTGTAGAAAAAATAGTTTTAAAATCAAAGACTGTTCAATTTAGCCAAAGTAATTCAAGGTCAGTGGTAATCTACCCCGTGTGACTCAACCTGTGGTCCAGCGTCTGCTGGCTCTAGCTTCGTATGACCCTGCACAGAATAAGCTTTTAGCGATAATGGATGGAAGGAATAATTCCATTAGGGTATAATTTAAAAATTGACACTTACAGAATAAAAGCTCATCACTGTCAGCTCCACTGTTCTGGTTTCCAAATAGTTCTGCTGGAAGGCTTCATTTGAACAAAATCTGCAGCTGAGTGCTGTGCTAAATTGAAAATGAATTTGAAAGCAGTTACTGCAAGTGAGAAGATATAGTCAATTATTAATATTTGCTATTCAAATTTTACTTAATTTGCTGCTTCACTCCCACTTGCAAACATCTCTAAGATTCAGGCAACTGTGACAATTGCTTTGAAGGAGCCTACGCCCTCTTATGTTTTGTGAAAACCAAAAGGGTTCTTGGAAAAGTCACATGAAAGGAGTACCACAGGTAAACATTGAAAAACATTGATGCCAGGAGACGATGGTAAAATGTCAAAGTGGAAAATTGCGATTGTAAAAAGTATCTCAAGGAGATTGCTTGTAAAATTGTGCAAATTTCAAGTTTCATCAGTGTACTTGTTGTGTACATGCAATGTTGACATGGGCGTCAAACTCCTGCAGTTTGGGAGAAAAATTGTGACATAGATAAAATACAAAGGCAAGGGTTAGGGTTAGAAAAACAAGTTGTTTAAGTTGGAACAGCCAGCACTACTGATTCTGAAGGCATTGGACAGGTTAGATTGACATGGAAATACTGAAATCTGATTGGACAAAAAATAACTAAATCTCGCATCAACCTGGATGTAATAGTGAAATGATTCAAAATCAAGACAATAGACTTTTGGAAATAAATAAATACAACTTCATGGAACAAATGTTGAGATTTCGACATTGGCCCGTTCTTGTAAAAGCCTTTTGACATGCAGACAAGTTTGCTAGGGCTGACCGCTCATCAATGATTTTGTTTCATTACGTTTCTGCTTCTCTTTGGAAAAAAAAAAAAAACTATACTATCTGACTTCACATTGACAACTTTCAGCATTAAATATATGATGCTCTTTTTAGGCTACTGTGATTTGTAGATATTTCGGGAACTAATATTGTTAAATTAGCCCAAATGTGCTTTCAGACACAGACCACGCTTGGATCACATGCACACGCAAAAAAAGATCCAATATCCAAATATTGTGCCTTTACAAACAAAAACAAATCAAGTCACTCAGCGAGATGTTTTGCAAAGTGATATGTAAGACTTTTAATCGTGTGTTTATTGTTGTGGTTGTAGGTTGCAGTGGTGTACAGAATATTTGATAAGGCTATTTTATTGGCTACAATTATATTGTGCAAGCAGTCATAATGTGGCTGCTCAGTAGACAGTTTAATGATGTTGTTGGTTATAGTGCCAGTTCCGGTGCCAAGCCCAAGCGTTTATAGGTATAGCTCACCCGGGGAGAAAAGAAACAATGATACACATGACTTGCTTTGACGATAAAAAAAAAAATCTGATTTTTTTTTCACCACACATGTAGAGCTAAAAAATGCTATCTTTTCTCCACCCATCCACAATCAATACCGCAAATTATGAATTACAGATAAAGTGATGTGCTTCTGATTTTAACGGCAAGTTTGTATGACTGCTACCTAAATACATTATGATTACGAGTTAATGAGAGATAAATACATTAAAAAAATTAATGTACCATTCAGGTTCATGATAGTTTCCATTAACATGGAATATATTTAATAAGCTTGTTACCCAAGTTCATATTATGTACTTTCAGATGTTTCCTTTCTCCTCCAATAGATTGGGAGTGACTGCTCCCAGAATCAGACAATGGAATTAGCTCCAGAAGCAAAACAACAACCAGAACCACATCAGGTGAGACTGAGGCCAAAACACTCGAAACAAAGCCTGTACTTTTAAAATTCCACAGATTTCACACTTGGTAAACAATGAAAGGATTCCCTTAACAAATAAAAATCTCATTTTTGAATCACATTGGATAGTTACTTGGGTTAATTACCTTTTTGGGATATTGAAATAGCTTTGATGATCTGGAGAGATCTTTTTGTGTCTAGTTTGCATGTTCTCCCCGCTTTTGTAGTTTACTCCAGGTACTCAGATTCCCAAGACATGCTTCTTAACTAAAGATTCTGAATTATTCTTAGGTGTGAATGTGACAGTAAATTGATGTTTACTAGCACCCAGTCCAGGGTCAGCTGCGGCTGAACTGGACAAGCAGTACAAAAAAATGGATTAATGAGAAGACAATAGCATTTTGATTGTCTTAACTGAGCATTTATTTTGACACAATCAAATATGTGTTCCATCTGAAATGGGTATGAGAGATTGAATGAAAAAAAAAAACTAAAGAGAAGGTGAAAGTTCAAAATACTGCATAGAAAAATAAAGTACAAGATATAATCCTGGCTTCTACACTAAAGCATAACAATCTGGAGCATCATATTACTGAATTGAGTCACACCTGCCTGGAGCTGGCAGATTGTGCACAACACATTGAATTCAGTACAATCATGTCAAACTGAGAACTTGTCATGCATTTCAAATGTATGCATTTCACTTTTAGACACATTCCATTTTCACAAAAATGAGTCAATATCTTACATACCCGGAACATACCAGAAAATATTCAGTGACTTATTCAGATTGATTATCAATGCCATACATTAGATTGTATCATTGATTCATAGTCAGTTCTATTGTTGCTTTACACACAGCACTACCACATTGAGTATAAGGCGGCATCGTGACAATAAAGCGGTACACAAAAGTGTTGGCTGAAGGAGCTATTTCCTATTTCATCTTTGATCAGTAAAAACCTATTGCTGCCATTTCAACCTTGAATTTACCTGTTACACAATCCCGGGTTATCACACATTTACCGGCAGAGGTTATTTTTCAGATAGATAGCATCCCGATAGCTTGTAATATATTAACAGCAGAAAACGTTATTCCAACTGACCTTTCCGCAATAAATCCTGAAATAAGCATAAGGTCCATTTTGTCGTACATCTGTAATAATCTGACCTTTTTTCCGTAAAGCGTATCCTTTTAGACACAATTTTATTTTCAACAGTAAATCCTTGATTCAATCTGCGTTGAATCACACCAGCAAGAATTTTGTTTGATTAGTAGTGATTTGCAGTCAGGTAGCTCTTGGTGAGTCTGCATTGTTCAATATTCCTGCTACAGTAGTACTTCAATCACGCGTCCTCATCTCAGAGTTTTAGTATTGCCTTCCCCGATCTGCAAATGTTTTGCAAAACAAAATAGTATGCTGAAAGCCACAAAAATAGAGCAGCTGGCCTGTTCAAAATAATATGTCCTCTTCTATTCATGCATGCCTTCCAGCAGGCTGATCACAAGAGCTGGAGTTCTCACACATTGTGGCTTTAGCATCAATAGTTTGACAGCTCAAGTCACTCACCAGACAGAGTTCACTAAGATTCTGTGAAATGTCAGCATGTGAAAAAAAAACACAGTATACATGGGCATGTAGTTTTTAGGCTTAAAATATAGAAAATAGCTGTACAGCCTAGTGGAGGCAGAACAGTAGATGAGCCATTTGCACATCAGCCTCACAGTTCTGATGTTAGCTGTTTGAATTCGGGTTCTGACCTCTGGCATCCGTGTGCGGAGGTTATATTTTCTCCTTGGGCCTTTGGGGGTTTTCTCCAGGGACGCCAAACGAATAATATAAAATAAAAATATGTTTTTTGTCTTAATTGAATATGAGCATCAATGGTTCTTTGTCTATGTGTGGACTGCTAAATTATGCTAATTTAAATGGACTTTCCAGTGTGCCTACTGGCATTTTGTGAATAGTTGTTGAGAATTACATGTTTATTGAAACATTAGTTTTCGTTTATTATTCCCCCATAGTAATAATGTGTTTTACCTACCTATTACCGTAATTGTCGGACTATAAGTCTCGTTTTTTTTTCATAGTTTGGGTGGGGAGGCGACTTATACTCAGGAGCGAGTTATATACATATATATGGTTTTTTTTCACTTTTTTTGGCATTTTATGGCTGGTGCGACTTATACTCCGGTGTGATATATAGTTCGAAAATTACGGTACTATGTCATTTTGTTTGTATCATGATTAATGATCTGTTTAATGACAACCTGTCTGTTCTTATTTACCAATTACTGAAGAAAAGATGTCATATCCAGTTCTGACAAAAGTTTATTTGTAATTTTGCAGCGTGTCAATGTCTAGGATTTGTCTAAAATTAGCAGATCAACTTGGTTGAAGTAATTTTATGGTTAAGTTGATTTATTTTGAAACAAGCTGGTACTCAGTACGTTTTGTTTTATGTTCAGCCCCCAACAGTGTGTTTTGAATTCGGTCCCTTGTGTGATAGTGTTTGACAGAGCTCTTCTTGTGTATTTTGCTTTAAGTCACACTTTGCTAAGGTGAGTGGTGTGTAAATAAATTATTTGCAGCCACGAGTATAAAGGCATTCCCAAAAGTGTCATACGGTAGGTGCTTTACTGAGAGAAATGCTTTCTAGTTTCCGTATGTTCTGTCACGCCAAATGATACGCTGCCAAAATGTCGAAAAATTAACTAAAATATTCAGACTACCAATGAGAGCTCAATTTGATACGATACATTACAATGATCCTTCTTAATGTGCAAACTACACTGTGCTCAACTCCTGTGACTGTCAGAGCTATTCCACAAAGAATGGAGTTTTCATCCCACATGGTGGCTAATGGTATGCATTATGCATTCCTCATTCACCCTTTGTCTGGAATAAAAGACAAAAAAAACCGATGAATTGTGATGTTGATGGGCCTCAGCCATAAACAAGAAAATGCATCTCATCTAACATCACGTTTGGCGTTCTCAAGCTCGTAAGGCTAGTTCGCTACTGAGTATATAAGCGAACGTGTGAGAGTAATGTAGGGTACATTAGTGTTCCTCCGTATAGCTGCACAGGGTGCATGAATGGACAGTAGTCAGTGTAAGGCTTCTGATAAATATTAAAAATTGATCAGTCTTTTTAATAGAGCCTTGGTTGTCTAGTCGGTGCATCGTTTCTTGACATTCTGTGGTATTAATGAGCCATTGCCCATACATATCAGTCAAATTATAGACTACTGTATGGCTGCAATGAAATATGACCGTGGCTGTCTCGTTTATTATTCATGTTTATCTTTTGAACCTCACAGCAAAGAAGCCAAGGGCAGCCCGGGAGCTCGGAAAGCACTGAAAAGCGCCCGGATGACAGCGAGGACGAAGGGGAAAGCAGCAGCAGCAGAAAGATAAAGCCTCAAAAATACAACTGAGCGGACAGCGTATCATGAAAAATACAAAACTCTTGCATTCCTGCAATGATATTTCAAAGAGCACACACATCTGACGTACTTTTACAGAAACACACACACACGCGCGCGCACACACACACAATATCAGCATTGCTTGCAAAAGCTAAGAGACTGGAAATGTCAACACAACAACATGGCATGCATTATACAGTTTTATTTTGAAGGTAGCAATGGCACTGGCGACTTGTTTCATGATTGTTCATATGATGTTTACTTATCAGACTCTTATTCTTAGTGAGGTTACCTGGTTACTAATGTGTGATCTTTGTAGAAAAATCCCTTTGCATTGATTGGTAAGGTCTGGACACTGTATAATGTGATGAGCATATGAATTTACTGATGCCTGTTCTACACTGAACACTTTTTTGCAGTCATCAGTCACTCGTTTTCAGAATATTCACATTATGTGATGGATCATACTTTGAATCTAGGCTACAATTTTCAGGGTCTTAACGCAGTGTCTTTGCATCATTAGTATGGGTCCACCACAGGTTGTTGTTGTGACTGAGGCAAAATGTTGCGCTCACATAGTGGTGTTTTTGTTGTGACTAAAAGAACGAATAGGAAAGTGTGGCCAATCTTACAAACGTTGCTCAAAGTGAGTCACATTATTAATCTGAGTTTTCATATGCAGTTTCTGCTAATGATAATGGCTGTGAAAATGATATTTATGTCATTTCATGGTGTGTTTCTTTTCTTTGGTTTTCTATCTGCGATCGTGGCGTCAGAAAACCTGTGAAATGATTTTCCCTCAATTTGGGACACTGCTTGATGTTGGTCGCACTCCAGTTTTTGTTGCCTTATTTCATTTTCCCATCAGAGGTGGTCGAAATTGTACAGTGCATTCCGGGCTTTATACAGAAAAAAAATACTATACTTCTATAACTACTACCAAATTTAGACTATTGTTTGTCACGCATAGTAGCAGGTTAATTTACTCCTCTACATTTTGGAATATTAAGGCTCAAGTTGGCTGGCCAACTGTTCAACATTTAATCTTTCTGCACTCTTTCTGCCTTTACCACTTCAGAGGCAATGAGCCAAAGACTCACAATGGGTCGTCTCCCTGAGAATGTGCCATGCACTGAGTAGTAATTCCTAGCTACATGTATCTGTGTTCTCTGACCTTTATGTGTATTTTCAATGAACTGTAATTTTCTGGACATTTGTGAAGAATAAATGGATCTTTGTGGGAAAACAAACATGAGCCAGTATGTTTGTGATCAACACAGCAAAAGGTTCCTCAATCTCCAAACTCTATATGCTGTATGAATGTTGAATTAATTTTGAACATTTCATTACAGGTTTTGATTTAAGTAGATGATGTGTACTTAGTCGTAAATATTCTCCTCACATTTTAAGATGTCAAAGGCTTCCTGAATAATTAAATGAAACAACAGGAGTGCCATCAATCACTTTTATGCTTTTCTATCATATAAAGGGGCCAGAAATGCGGGGGGTCTTTGCGTCTGTGTGTGCAATGGAGAAATGGCTGATGGTATTTTATATACTACATTGGGGAAGCTCCTGGTGGTGTGTAGACATACCACCATACAAATCAAGAATTTATAGTAAATCCCTCAGGAGAATTCTAAGGGTGGGAACATTTGTATTTGTTGTAGGGGGGGTTTGCAAATCAGGGACTTCATTTGAGGCCTTTTCTAATTTTGCGGATCATTTTCACCCCTGCTGGTTAGTCCCAGGGGCCTGAAGCAAAAGGTTATTGTAACATATGACAATTTCACAAACTAACTTTTTGCATAATCAAAGATTTTTTCTTGAATTAACATTGTGTTCAGCAACAAACTGTATTTTCTAGTCCGGTAGCAAAGGTGATTAAAAAACTAAATCTAGGATGTAGTAATTTTGACAACTTTTACATATACATTTATAGGCAATGTCTCTTTATCGATGTACAGCTACTATAATTCCTTTCAGCACCTTGTGTCAGTTTACTTTTTGGACTTCCATTGGGTAAAAAGACACATTTATGTGAACCTGAACAGGGCGAACAGTCAAGAAAATGGATATAATAATCATCCCTATAGCATTATTTAGTGTCACCGTACCATCCAAGTATTGTGGGGCATATATATCACTATCATTTACTATCATCTACTGACAAGCCTACATTTGACAGAGAAAACCCGATGTTTGTCTGTTTTTTTTTAAACTGGCAGCTCAACCCCGTCTATTTTTAGCCCCAGCAACCACTCCGTGTGACATTTGATATGACCACAGGATCTTTGAATGTGCCTTTTTAAAGATGCTATACGACAAGGCCAAAATCCTTCTTTTTGTGCAAAACAGAGTGACTCCCATAGGTTAGGTCAGCATGTTGCAGTATCTTATCAAAAGCAATCAAGGTTTGGCGAGGTAAGAAAAATGTGTGACGCTGTCTTTTAACAATACCCCTTTGAGGAAATGGGGTAATAAGGGGAAATAATGTGATTGCAACAAGGTATTATTGTGCCAATTTCATCTTGACACAGACACGTGAAAAATCTGAAGCTAATTATTAAATGTCTTTATTTGAAGCTGAGATCCTTTCGAATTCAACAGACCAACAAGAAGTGATTTGCAATTTATTTGGAAACAAAGGCTGTAGATTATCTCGTTTTATTTAACCCTGTCCCTATACAGCTGTATAAACAAATTGATTTTTGTGTTTTTCTTAATTAAGATAAACTCAGACAATATGAAATGGCTTCACTATTTTATAATCTCTGAGATAAATAGGGGATGGTGGTTTAATATATTTGTTAAGCACAGTTCATCAACACAAATATTGAAGAACCCAGCAGTAGTGAGTTAATTACAAAAAATAAAAACATGAATTACAAAGCAATTTTGCTTCAATAACTCTGGTCCCTACTTGGCTAAAATTGAATAATTTTACTTTGACCTTAATTTGGGCAAGCCTGAGACAAATCCCTGTTTGGAAACAAACCAACTTAAAGGGGGAGAAAAAAAATTCTGACCCTTTTTAATTTTTATCTTTTTTTTTATTCCACATCAACAAAACCAAATGAGCAAAGGAATTAAACCGTCTTCCCATTTTACAATGCTGCAGGTGTTTGGCAATGCTCATTTAAATGCACAAGTTTGTTAGATGACTCATAGTCATTGTTTTTGTCTCAAAAACACAGCAAGCCTAACAGGCAAATGTGTTGAGTAAATTGTCTTAATGAGGTCGGACTGTCCATTCTAGTCCCATCAATTTTAAAATAGTTTTTGGACAAAGTCTGCCATTTGTAAGTAAAAAGTAAATGAAATAAAGTCAATAAAAAGTAGCACAGACACTAAGGCCAACTAACAAAATCACATTTGTCCTGACCTCTCAAAGTGTCTGTTTTGAGCCATGGTGCAGTAGTCAGTGCAGGTTACACAGACCAATGCGCATTAGGCTGTCTTATTTTATTTGAACTACTTACTTGACAAATGTCAAAAGAAAAAAATATAGAAGTGATTTCAGACATGGTTAACCTTGGAGGATATGCTATCATGAAATACAGGGGCATTGCATGAGTCTGTTTGATTACTGACCTTATTTAGAGACCGAGCCATTGCAGCATTGACAGGTTTGTGGCATAGCCTTTATCAAATAAGCTGTTTCAAGGTTTTACTGCCTCCGAGAAGAAAATTACCTAGAGTGAAAAGGCTGTTAATCAATACCAATGAGCCGAGTAATATACAGTATAAAGGACACTTTTATTTCATGGACGTGCATATGCTAAGTCTGAGAATGTCAATGTAAAAGTAATTATCTTATCATAATTACAAAGCAGTGACTAGCTTTCGTAAATATACACTGACCGGCCACATTGTGAATCTGTAATTTCCAGTCAGGCGTGAGAAATCAGGAGTGGTCACAAACCTGTAATTAGTGGGAATGTTATTTATGAGGTGCAAATACATTGTTAACCTATCAATGCCAGCAATGTAAAGTGACAAACAGAGCAATTTAAATTACTCTTCAATTAGCAAGCAAATGGTACCATAAACCTGTTTCCATTTTTATGGTGACCTTACAAGAATGAGTTATATGTTGTGTTCAATTAAACATGCCCAGATTTCACGTTGCGTAAGTTCATTTGTTGAGTAAATTGAAATGAGATCACTATTGTAGCATTCATGCACTTTGTGACATTTATTTTTTTGTATTTTTGTAATGTCAAATGGGTGCTTTGGCTCAATAAATGCTGGGAAACACTAATGTGGATGACCTGCGCTATGTCTAATATTTCTGTTGTTTCTATTGGTTACAGAGCCAGAAACATTCAAATATTAATTCTCAACTCACCTCATTTTTACCTTTTACATCTTTACTAATTCTGCCTCATTCTCTGATTGTGCCACTGCTCTGATTGACTGGTGAATTCACACATTAAATTAGCTGTTATTGATTTCATTTTCCCTGAGCCCTTAAACAAGATGAGCTGTATTGAAATGTAGGATTGATCAAATAATATTTTTGTATGTGCAATAGACATCACTTTGACATTTTATTATCGAAGGAATCAGCAGTAGTGGGCATATTCCCCTGCGTGCTCTTGTAGCAATTATGCTATGTTCAGATTGAATCCAAAATATTATGACTCATTGTTTGTCTCCCGTGTGTTTGTACGCAGGGGTGACTTCACTGCGGGTTTCTTTGAGGCAGACAAAGGGGGGGGCACATCTCTGACAGGAAAAAAAAAAATATCAGTCAGTCTGCTGACCGATGGGGGTTGCATTGGCTGCTATCTTGGCCGACAGTTCAACAACAATTCAGGTCACTTACAACAACCCCTCCATCCCACGGAGCCCAATGATATTGTTGTCTCATATAGTTTTGATTTCATCACATATGTAGGCATGTTTTCTTTGTTTACTTTATTTGGCTGTGTCTACTTGTTGATGAGCATGCACGTGACAGTATGTCCTCATCACTGACTGGTTGCCACTGACTGGCTGTCGCCGATGCACCGCCACCAAAAGTTCACTTCAGGCTATATGAGCGGAATGGGCTAAGGAGGAACATTTGCGCTTGGAAGACTTCAAATGGGCCACCGCTCAAGCAACCGTCCGTGCCTGACCGCACGAACTGGATTGACTTTACTGTATATGGTAAAGCGCCACTAGGAATACTAAGCACCCATTTGGCCTCCACGTAGCATTACACTTCTTTCTTATCAAATTTCAAGGCGCAATTTTCCCGTCAAGGCCTCTGACACACCCACCTGCATAACCGGTGAAGGCCCATGCGGCAACCAAAGAAGTGTGACCCATTGGAATCTGATGAGGCATGCAAGTCCTGGATTATGAAATTTTCCTGAGACGTGAATACCATAGAGATACATTTGGAATAAATGTCAATCTTGAAATGATAGACTGACTTGCGTATCAACCTGGAAGTTGTTTAGTGATTGTCCTCTGTGACATGCATCTCATGGGCTTCTTTGAAGGAGCATATACCGTATTGGCCCGAATATAAGACGCTTTTCTTCCATTGAAATAAAACTGAAAAAAAGGGGGGGGTCGTTTTACATTTGTCAAAAAGTCTACAAGTCAAAAATTTTGCCCACCCCTGGTCTAGACTAAGGCTTTTTTCAAACTTGAGTCTTGAAAAAGAGCGGGTTGTCTTATAATCGGGGTCGTCTTATAGTCGGGCCAATACGGTATAGGCTATTTGCACTCTGTATTTCATAAATACAATAAAGGTAATTTAATCATTGCTCAAGACCAAAGGCATACTTGGAGTTGTTCCATTTTTTAAAAGCCGGCGAGCTGTTAAAGTGTTGCCTAGTAACACTTCTTGCATGCTCTCATGTGAGCGCAATACTTTCACGACCGGCATATGTCAAACTAGAACAAATTATTCAAAATCGAGCTCCCCGTCGCAAACATTACAATGACTGCAGTTGTGAGCTGCGCCCCAGACAGATTCCAAGCCACCAGCACGGTGAAGCACCAAAGCAGTTAATCAAATCAAAACATGTACGTAATGTGATGTTTCTTCTTCAAGAGGCACTAGTCCCTAGTATGGCATCTTGAGCGAGCTAGATTTAAGAGAGGACACCCTCATTTAAATGTCGTTCCGCCTACATTTCATTAAGATGTGTAACTGAAACAATTAAGGGAGAATCTGCACAGTCCCAAAAGTGTGTCTCAGTGCACCTTTTCTAACTTAAGCACCCAGGAGAATATGCCTCAAAGGGGCTTTTTGATTTCAGCATTGTTTCCAATTTGTTCAGCCTTATTGTGTCTAACCTGGACTGAGAAGAGTGTAATCGGTGGCCACAAATCCTCAACCAAATAATAGACAATGGGTTTTAAAATACTCCATCCGCAATTACGTGGAATATTTGAGCTAAAAGCTTCAAGAGGGTTGCCCACGTAGTGGTACGGTGGCATAGTAGTCATGATGTCGAAAGTTTGGGGTTTGCAGTTTAGCAGGTGTCTGGAGCCTATCCCAGCAGTCTTTGGGCGATAGGAGGGGTACACCTTGAACTGGTTGCCAGCCAATTGCAGGGCATACAAATGCAAACATTTTTGGAATGTGGCAGAAAACCAGACTACCCAGATATAACCCACACAAGCATGATGAGAACATGCAAAGCACACAGAATTACACATGAATTATGAGACAGTTGATATGTTTGAATCCATGCAATTCAACTTTTAAAATACATGCCAACGGGTCATACCAAAGACTATAAAAATGGGACCCATTTCCTCCCTGCTTGACACTCAGCATTAAGGGTTGGAATTGGGGGGTTAGATCACCAAATGATTCCCGAGCGCGGCACCGCTGCTGCTCACTGCTCCCCTCTCCCCCAGGGGATGGATTAAAATCACACGGAGATGGGTTAAATGCAGGACAAATTTCACCACATCCAGATGTGTGTGTGACGATCATTGGGACTTTAACTTTAACTTTTAACACTTTAGTCTGTCCATGTTTGTTTAGTCAAAAATCAAAATGCAATGATGGTTTTGCATATCTGAATCTGTTTAATTGACATGTTGTCGTTAAAGATGACTTGTTTTTAAGCAAAGTGCAATCTGATGCTTGAGTCAAGTATTTTATTTCCACAGCAATTATTCTAGTAATAAATGGTTTGTGGTAGATTAGATAATCCTTTATTATTCCCTCCATGGGGAAACTCCTGTGTTAGCAGCAGTACACTTAACATATACACACACACACACACATGCGGGGAAGGGGGTAAAAGATTTAAAAAAGTAAATTAAAAGATATATATAATTTAAAAAAAAGAAAATTGTATAGTGAAACAGAGTGATGCTAGTCAGCTGGCAAAGGCTAGAGCCTTCCAAACCCAGGACCCAACACAAATTCACAAGTCCATTAAATAAGAGATGGCTGCTTGGTTCCATTTTACTGATATGGAAATGCACTCCTCAAAATGCAATAATAAACAGTCAATTTGAGAGAACCACATTGCAGTGGAGGAAGAAAGTGTGAAAAGTGCCAAGATAGACAACAGCAGGGTGTAAATGAGAAGGTTATTGAGTGGTCCTTTATCATGTTTAATCCCTCCTTGACCGCTAAATGTGCACCCTCTGACAAGTGCTTTCTCTGATCCTGTAATAATGAGATTCCATGTGTTATCGCTTATCAGCTCAATCTATTTCCCTTTTTGAACTAATTCAGCCTTGGTCACACCACTACCTTTACTTAAGAAACAATAAAAGTGCAAGGGCTTCATAGTTATGTATTATTTTATTTTTGCACTTACTTATATCTCAGTTTATAAAATATTTCTTGTTCACTAAGTCTGTGGAGATTTGAAAAATGATGTAAATTGAGACATGCATCATATTCACACTTATTAACTCATCTGAGGTTAGTCTTACAGATCAAAGACCCTTGTCTTGAAATCTAAAATAATGAGAAAGGAAGGGGGGGGGGGTCTCCCAAAACAGACCAGACATGCCAGTCTTTTAACGTCACATGTAGCCTTTATTTCATGTACAATCTGCTGGGCTGGGGAAAATATGGAACACATGCTGAGATGGAGCCTAACAAAAATGGCTTGAGATTTACAACAAAGGCCTGAGATATGGACATGAGCCCATTTATTTAGGGTAGAATAATATGTGGTCAAATCATTTGAATTGTGAGCTCACCTTTAGCTCTTTCATTGGAGCATGCGCTTCCTATTTGCACGTCCCCATGGTTTCCATGGAAACAAGGAATCTACTCCTCCTGCTTCCTTTCAAAGTGCTGCAGTCTTACAGCAGTTTGAACCAGCCCCTGCCACACTTTTCTAAGAATGCGCCACTGTCACATTATATTCATATATTAGCATACACTCCACACGGTGATATTTGTGGCACATACAGTAATAAATAGAACCATCTGAACATCAATAATAGTTTGAACACCAAAAGTATGCCCATGTCCTTCATGGAACAGTTGACATTCACAGAATAAAATTCTCCCTCAATAAACGGTGATGAAATGTTTTGAAGTCTAAAAGAAATTCATACATTTAATTAACTATGCGTTAAAACCAGGACTCTGATTTATATTTGCTTTTTCAGACTTGCAGTCCAATTAAGTCTGTTTTTACAAGTATATCAGTGACCATTCCAAGACGGGAAAAATTTGTAAAAATGTTACCTGAATCCACTCATGTTGATCATTCCATATCGAAGCTTGCTAGAGTTTATGTCGTATCAAATTACATACGTAGGTCATGGGTGACTTGCAAAATTCAGATTGACATGCACGCCCGCAGGCCTCGTGAGGTTAAGCGGCTAATATAGTGATGGATGGATGGACGGACGGACGGACGGACGGATGATAGAAGTAGTGGATATCTGCCTATATCAACAGCGTCTACAAAGACAGATCACAAGCTGTAAAAACATTCAACATACACTCACACAACAACATAAGTACTGCAACCAAGTCTTAGTAAAAACCGTGCCCCTATAATGTCAGAGAATTATTCCCACATGCATCATCGATCTTGGTAACCACTGGCTTTACTGGAAACTAATGGAACAACTGTTGCTTTGAAACAGCTCCTCTGTCAATTATTGAACCGGAGTTTAGTGGAGCACACTAAATACCTCAATGCAAACTAGTTCACTATCACTTGTGATTCTTAATGTCAGTGCCTAAACAGCACCCAACAAAGTAAACTTTAGTTAGATTTTCTTGCAAAATCCAACAAAGCCACCAGCTGCTTTTCTCGCTTGTGACAACAACCTAGCCTCGATATGTAACCCCTCGTCCAGACATTACTGGTTTACTGAGTGCACTCTGCGTGGGAGGGTGGCCATAGGCAGACATATCAAATATTCAAAGTGAATTTTTCAGTGGACAAAACTTAACACTGATTCTTGGCTGCTAGTATATAGTTGCTTTCATGTACATTTCCCAACGGAGAAAGAACTTCTGAGATAAAGCAACAAACAGTATGAGTAAATAAAAAGCATGCGAGGTAAATGAGGCTGAGCCTTGAAACAAAAGAGAGCAGTTCAAAGCTCGACTCTACATATATATATATATATATATATATATATATATATATATATATATATATATATATATATATATATATATGAATAAAATGAGAGTTTGCCTAGCTTTTTGTGTCTTTCTTTAAAACATTTTACCACTGTCAGACTAAGACTTTGTCAGTGTGAGTTTTCAAGTTTAACTTGTTCTTTTTCTCCTTCTAACTTACTGTCAGTGTATTTTCTCTATTACACAAAAAGGAGTTTCTTGCCGAGCTGTGCCCTCACATGTCACTAATTCCTGGTGTCATCCACTTTTATCTCATCCTTCTGTTCCAAGGCACTGTAGGCAGGCAGTGAAGAACAAAGGAGGGAGATCAATAAATTTTGTAACCGAATTGTCAAAGTGCTCAACCTTCGGCATTGGGAAAGATCTTAAGGATTTCCTCTTGATCATTAAAAGAAGATCATATCATTGCAGGGACAGACAATGTTTTTTAAGTTCTCTAACCTTTCAGCATGTACTAGTTGATTTCTTGCTGAATATACATAGCTGTAATAGCATTAGTGTCCTGTTCTACTGCATCTGTGTTGACTCGCAATGTTTACTAATGTATGGTAATGCTATTAGTTCAACCTGTCAGTGCCGTGAGTGGTCTATAACCTACAAGATAATTTGCACACTAATAGAGGTCGGTGACACTTGTATAGTCAATGCGCTTGTCAAAATCGCAAAAATTTGACAGGTTACCATACTTTGACAACAGCCATAGATAGCTTGTCCACTAATTATAAATACAGTCACTGCAATTGTGATCTGGAGTTGCATTCAATATCATTATGTTCAAATTCTTACGTTTGTTTGTTTCTATCCTGTTGTCTGAAAAGGTTTATGTGCACGCCCCCTTCATTGTCTCTGCATCACTTGGTGAGAGACATTTTCAAATTTCAATACTTTCGTCTTTTTCCATTGATTTCAGTGCTTTGTTCCCTTCTGACCATCAGATTATACTCAATCATTATTCCTTAACCACATTTTTTTTTCTTTTTCTCATTGTGATGAGACAATGTCACCTTGACATGAAGGAAAAAAAACATTCTGTATTCCTTCTACCTTTCTATTTATGGGCTGAACTGTGGGTCGCAGGAAATTCTCAATAGAGATGGACTTGCAGCAGAGAGTCTACCTTTATCTAATTATATGACAACTTCAAGGGAGGGAGTGGTGGCACGCCATGAATCCCTCGTGGTGCCTAATATCCCATTCTTTTTCATATAAGAGCTTTTTGTTCAAAGCAGTTCTTTAATACTCCCTGCATCCATCATCACCGTGGCAATGGGAAAGAAGGACAAAGTAGAAAGGGTATCAACCAATCGAAGAGCAGCATAATTAAGGAGAATAAAAAGTTAAATCTGCATGGGCAATTTCGATTCCAATCATTTTCCTTATGCAAAATAAAGAATAGATATAATGAGAGGGCTTTGTGTTTCCTAGAATCCCCATAATGGTACAGCTTTTGTTTTATT
Organism: Syngnathus typhle; assembly: GCF_033458585.1. Lineage (NCBI taxonomy): Eukaryota > Metazoa > Chordata > Actinopteri > Syngnathiformes > Syngnathidae > Syngnathus > Syngnathus typhle. The sequence continues at coordinate 11,256,050 of NC_083741.1, read as the reverse complement.
GACATATGTTTGGAGTGAACCAGAATTGTTTGCACCTAAACTTGAGTAGCTAGTATTTAGTGAGTTTCCATGTGGTGCTGAGAACAAACAGTTTCGTATCCAATTTGTATTGATGTTTTGTTTCCTTGGCTTCAAGGGAATGGAAATGATGTAAACGTCAGCTTCTATTTCTTCTTCGATAGGCTTGACTATAACAGGAGCATTCCCCAAACTGTGCCTTGCTGGCCCAGAAAATGATCCAATGGGACAATCGGTGTCCAATATTGACCGGCATGATGAGGAGAGACCCAACGAATTGTAATCATGCTTTAGTGGCCAATCACACAAAGCGGGAAATTAATGAGAGGTGCTTAATACAGGTGCTTAATCCATCAAACCTATAAATATGGCGACAGACCGGCAGGCCTTGATTTTGTGTTTTCCTTTTTCTTAGTCTTATGAGAGGAAGGGGTATAATCCCTCATCTGGGACTGCCAAAACAAGTTCATTTATTGACAATTTGATCTACTCACCAGTCGGAATATTAAACCGTCAGTTGCGTTTAGCACCATAGAAATCAGCACATACACTGGAAAGCTGTTCATATCATCTTAAAGTGAATTTTCTCTATTAGAAAAACAAATGTAATGCATTTGTTTTACAAAGTTGCATCCATCCACTTGCATTAGTTTACAGAGGACTAATCTACCACGGGTATTGGGGAATTCACCTCACAATGCAAACTAAGTATAAAGATTAGCCAAGATGTATTACAGAGGTGTGTAGGCCAAATCTGTCACCCACGTGGAAATGTATGCATAAACTTTAAGAAATCTTTGCTGAAAGTTGAACGTGGCACAGAATACAAGGTGTTGTATTGAAAATCAAGTGTAGCATGCTAGATTGTGACAGGTTGTGGCAGGGGAAAGAACATAACAGCTCTACTGCTATGTGCCGTATTATGTTGATAAAAGGCTAGATGACATTGACTGGAGGGGGTTCTTCAAGCTGTGAGTCAAGGATGAAACTGTGCATCTGCAAAAGGCAAGAAAAATAAGGAAAGCTATCTGTCTCCATTGAGAATACCAAATGTGTCTCAAGAAATGTAGTGCCAAAGCTCTAGAAATATGAGGCAACAAGTCTTCGACTTGCCGCATGTGTCCTTGCACATATTCAAGGATGCAATTATGGAGTCAACAAGTTAATGGCATAAGCATTTTTTAAAGGGATACAGCAATTAATTAAACCTATCTGGGTGCAGCAAGGTCATCACTTCCATTTAAAAAAAAATCAGTTGCTATCAAAAAACTTAGATGCTGCATATTTTAATGATGAAAGATTTTCCCTGGACCAAACATCAGACTCAGTTATCGGTTATAAGTCATTCAAGCTTGGGGGACTGTTGTTTTAGAGTCACGAAAGACACTATTTCTCAGTGTAACACCTTCAAGAGAAAATAACCCATTCTTCCCAAAGTGGAGTTTCAGAGCAGTGTCTAACAGAATAACTTGTTCAAATCCACTTCAGGTCACTACTGCCTCAGGAGAGTACAATTCTAAAGGTTCCTTGTTGCCATCACAATTTATAGCTCTCCAGACAGACATTGTGTGGTCATAGCTCTGACAGAAAAGGGGTCATTTGAATGCAGGGAATGAACCCAAGCTAACTGCAAAGAGATTCAAACCTTTGCATATTCATTGTCCACATGTAACATCTGGGGAATTTCCCTCTAATCCTGATTTCCACACTCACGTTGATGTTCATTTTATGTCCCAGTGAAATACGGTCTGAAAGGTCAAGCGACACATTCAGGATAATTAATCTGACCTTAGCAATGCAGACATGCAAAGTTTAAGTAGGAACGAATTGTGTCGTGACCCTGTTTGTTGAACTGCTTCTGTTTTATTTCTCTAGGCTGATGAATGGGCGGCTTTTCCAGTGCACACCTGCTCCACATAATCACTTTTAAATGGAATCTGATTGCTAAAATATTGTTTGATAATTGTCATTTGCTCATATCGATCACATGCTTGTGTTGCTTGTGTTTCTCTCCTGAACAGTTTTCTAAACCATTGTACCCTTTTTTGTCCTTTTTTCCCCACTTCTTTTGCACTATAAGTATAAATAGGTATGTCCTTTACGGCTGAGTATTTCCGTTCAGGCACATTCAACTTGGATTTATTTATTATTCATTCATTTGACATCGTGGTCTTGAATTAATTTATTATTTATTTCTTGGACATCCGTTCAACATGGACTCTCGTTTATTCATTCATTCATTCATTCATTCATTCGTTCGTTCATTCATTCATTCATTCATTCATTCATTCATTCATTCATTCCTTGGACGTCGAATGGGGCATCTTGATTCTGCTTTACTTATCACACATGCAAAGCTCAAGCACCATGGTTTGGCCAGCTTCCAGAGCTTTGCGTCAGAGCTGGCGACTCAAGGGAATTTATGTGTGCAGCTTGACAGTGAATGTCTGCACAGGGTATTTTGACAGTTGCCTGTCAGAATTTGACAAACACTTTCAAGATTTTGGCTACGTTTACACTGACCCATTTACCCTGATTAAAAGTCTGATTGGAATAAAAATGATCAATTCGAAATATTCTGGTGGTAGCAAGCCCATTCCAATCAATATTGTATTTATTATTGTCTATATTATTGTATATAATGTCTTATATTATTATTATTTATTATTTCGATTGATAATCTGATTGGCCCGCATGAAAACACTTATTCCAACATTTTGGAACAAACCGCCTTTACCGCTCGTGTCTGTGACGTCAGTATACAGATTTCCGTGATTTCAGGAAACTGCTTTTTCTTTCTTTATTATCGCATGCAGAAGAACGTAATACTGGCCTCAGTGTCTCTTGTTGTAACACGAGGCAAATTCACAGACTAAAACCAGGGTCACACTGCAGAGATGGCTCTTTTCATGGCCCTCGTTCCCTTTGCTCATTAAATTCAGCTCAAGATGTTTATTTCTGCTCTCCAAGTGCTCCTTACACTGCCACACATGCACTTCCCATGCACACATGTTCCCTCCCCGTGTCGACTCGACTTTTTAGAACAAAATGCTGCATGCAGCAAGACTGCTGATCACATTACCCTCACACTGGCCAATTTGCATTGGCTCCCGGATCACTTGAGATGTGAGTTCAAGATTCTGTTGCGGCAGTACTTAATACCTTCTTATCATGCTGACTTTACCGTACATTCCTTCCCAAAATCATTCACTCACAACACGCTGCTCTTTTAGTGATCCTTTTTTCTTCGTATGGAGTTTTTGAGTTTTTCTATGACATCTTGGAGAGGTTTAGCTCAGGGGACATTCTTAATGTTTGTCATTGAAGGCCTTTGAGATTCTTTTGTGATAAAGGGCTATCCAAACAAATTTGACTTGACTTAACTGCTCTAAAATTAAATGTATCACTCTTTGAAAATGTCCGACAAACACACAATGAGCACATAAAGAAGCACAAGAAAGAATTGAAAGGTAGTGGCTTTTTATAGGTACTGCTGGAATGAATAAGTGTGTCGATTGGCAGGCAGCATAAGAACACATCTTGAACTATGTATTTGCTTTGAGTTTTTAATATATTCGACAGTATATACTTGTTAATCAAGAGGATTTGGTGTGGAGAAACATAAAAAAGATGGCACAGAAAATGTGCTGCAAGCCTATCTGTTAGCTTTCAGGGTAGTTGTTATAGCCATTACATTGCACTCAAGTTTAAAAAAAAACATTATATTTTTACCAAGCTGAAGTCTCACAAGATTATAAATGTCACATAGGATTGACATTTGAGTTATATTCTCTCCATTAAATCTTGGGTCATCTCCAAATTGTTTCAATCAGTCCGTCTAATGGACTCCAAAACTGGCTAGTGAAAAAATCTCTAAAATCCAACTCAAAGCATGTTGACATAAAGCCAGCGGGAATTCTTCGAAGGCTTAAAAAGCCATTATGATGTTGTATCAGAAGTTGCAACCTTTTGTATTTTCAAACCCTTGAGGATAGGACAAGTTTTTCATTCTCACTCAACGTGTTCAAGGTCACAGCAAAACCTGGAGGCTTAGGTTTAATGGTTCACTACACCCTGGGATTGTCGCCAGTCAGTCTGAGAATAAATTGAGAACATCAGTAAAGGATTGAGTGGAAATTCCTCCTGCACAAGTTGCATCAAAGTCAGCGAGTTTATGACTCTAACGGCGAAGTACTTGTGAAACACAAAAGCCAAGTATGTTTGACTCTAAACTGGATGTATTCATTTTTACAGTTAATAAACAACACTTAGTTATGTTGCCTTAAATTTTTCAATCATATCTGCCAAATAATGCATCTATTTTAAATATGAGATCTACTGTGTTCACAGCTCACAAGACAACTCAGGACTCCAATTCGCATGGCTTCCCCATCCTTTCTTAATGACCACTCGTCATCCCGTTGTGAGAATGATATTCAGAAGTGTATCTTATTCGCCAACATGGAGGCAATTATTACAACGTGTTTAACCACATTAGTAACCAGCCGAAGATTGTTGGCTGCAATCTTAGACCAAGCTTGCCATCCAGTCCAGCAAAGTATGTTTAGATGGTATTTGTTTTTCAGAACCATGTAAAACGTCAGGTGTGATTTAAGATGTCTGCCTTTATGGCTTGCATGAGTAACATTCAACCACGGGGCTGCTAATCCAACCGTCATTACTAAATGCACTGGGAGTCACATTAAAGCGTCTTACCGTCATAGTGCTTAGCATTTCTTCCAATTCATAGGCTGAGGCAATTACATTTATTTTGAAGATTTGCCAACCTTAATTTACATCTAGTGCCAACCTACGCTGTGTTTGTGACAATGTTGGAAAATGACGTGTGCGGAATGGAAGTGAAAATAGAAATACTGTCATTTTGCCCTTATGTCATGTCACCAATTGTGGGCACATGTTATTGATTCTGGCCAAAATAAAAAGTGCCAAAGACATCTGATGTTTGCACAATCATAAGTGAAAATGTTGTCGGTGTCTGAAAAAGAAACCAAATACAATCTCATCCTGTGACAGATGTCATTCTCATACAGACGGCTCCCTGTTCTGTAGTTGAAACAAACTTAGATGTGTCTTAATCACAATGAAATACTACATACATGTCAATCACGTTCAGAATGCTAGACTTTGCCTTCAAATTGATTCAAAGAGGATATGCTTATGTTTTGCTTTTGTCAAGAGATTTTTTATTGTTAGAGCCAATTTATTGGAAAGTGATTTTGTTTTTGGGGTGGTTTAATAAGGCAGAGGGATGTTTAGTAACGCTTTAGACTAGGTTGCTATGGATACGGGTCCTTTAGTATAAAAGATGCCCCGGAAGAAGGCAGATTGTCCGTATCTGGTGATTTACGAGATCGACGGTGTATGATCAAGTGAATTTGCTTTATTATTGGAACCTTCGCATGTGTAGTATCGACATGACACTCAGAAAATACATTTCAGCGAACGATCCTGAAACGCTGGAAACAAACTGTCAAACAATTGTTTGGAAAGTAGCCACGCACTGGGCGCGCACGCCACCGCGCATACAGCAGCGCAAGACGATCGTGGACAGCAATTAATAAAATCAAGGCGTTCAAGAGTGAAAGAAAACAAAAAGAAACTCAACTGATCCATGAGTACACCGATGTCAAGACGGAAATGCATTGAATAAGGATACGAGTCAGAAAACTTTAAGCTGCCCGCATAAAGTGGTTCAATTAAGGAAATCTATGAAAACATTTTTTTCCACTAGTTATTTTCTATTTGTTTGTTATTTATAGGTCAGAAAAAAATCCTTAGTTTAAAACAGGTGTCAAACTCGAGGCCCGGGGGGCCAGATACGGCCCGCCACATCATTGTATGTGGCCCGCGAAGACACATATTTGACCAGTTTTTACTCATCTGATTTAAAAACGAGTTATTTGTCAGTTTGTTTTGTAGCTTTTATTGTATATAATATGAGGTGCTCATACATTTATTTGGGTTGACAGTCATAATGAAAGAAGCTATGACTATAATGCGGCCCGTGAAAAAAAAGAGTTTGGCACCCCTGCATTGACGATCCTGTTTCCTTTCTATTTTTTAGTTCATTTTTTTTTTTGTTCTTTTTTTTTTGCAGTCTCTCTGTCACACTACAGTGGTTTGGTGACACTGCTCGAGCTGCTGCCCTGCAGTGAATGCTTTCTAACATCTTTTAATACTTTATGATACACATCATCGTAGCGTGTAAGCAGCTCTTTACACAATCGGTGGTCCCCTTTGAAGTGCTGCCTTGTAGAGTCCCTTTTGTCAGCAGCTCCAGGCCACAATCTTTCTCTACATTGGTCTGTTTATGACCACTGTACTTTCATAAACTCTTCTAATCCAGTCTCTTTACACAATCGTGATTTGCTGTTGTATTTGACTGCACTGAATCGGGTCTTCCTTCAATGCTTCTTCAAGCTAACTTTCAAGTTCTTCCAAAAGACCCTAAGTCTGATCTTTTAGTCCCAGTGATATTTTAGTCAAGCATTTGCAACCATATTTATTCTACTTGCACTCCTGTAAGACACCCTTAAAGCCATATTTCTTTCTAAGTGCATTTGCTGCATATTGATGTCTCTTGTGAGTTGCAAACCCATTATATTCCCAGCCAGCTTTTTCATTTTTTTTTATTTTTTTCTTTACCTTAAGCTATTACTACTGTGATTGTTTTTGCAAAGTCTTCCAACAGCTGTCAGCAACAATAATCACAGCAGTCATTAGATTGATCTCACCGAGACATTTCTTAACCCAAGACTGAAATAAAATAAATGTCACATTTTACCCTGTAGACCAGAATGTTTGGATTTTGCAGACCTGAGTCCAACAGTGGATAACTCCTGAGGGGCAGTACAAAAAAAAAATACAAAACACAAGTATTAAAAAGAAAAGAAAAATCTGAAATACTTACTGACTGCTCAACAGGCAACATTTAAAAGTTTACGGTTGTGAGCATCTATAAAGGGCCTTCACAAGCCATGTTAGGGTACTGGAATATAGCACAATCGGATAAATTCTTACAGACGATCCCTGTAAAAGGTCACAAATGGCACAAAGTCAAAGCAACAGACTTCCTGTTAAAGTACATTTAGAATATGGCTCCCAAATACGTTTGTGTAGGTATTGAAAAGTTCAACCAATAATGCTTTCTTTAAATTGTAGGGGTATTAATTGAATTTGCACAAGAAAATATTTTCTTTTATGCTTATTGCAGGGTTTCGTGTATTTTGCATATTTAGACCCTCCACATTCTGCGATCATCTGGCACGAGTTGCAGCAACTATGCTAATATGCGCTATGTGATTCCAGTTATCAACATTTCCATAAGAAATCATATCGTTCTATCTCTTATGAGCTACTATTTTTTCCCCTAACAGCTATGTTGGCTCTCATGTGGTCCACTTTGGAACATAGTTGCGACTCCAGCCCCTCTGCTCTTTTTCCATTAGTACTCAAACTTCATCTCTAACGCATGCACTCCAGTGGCTTTCAAGAGCCTTTTCTCTGAGCTTGCAGGCCTCAGGCTACGCGTCTGTGGTCGATCTCCAAAGTGTATGCCCTGCTGTTCTAAAGAGTCATGCCATCTGCCTCATCTCAGGTGTCCTCCTGCCAGATGACCTTTCACTCTAGATTTACAGCTTGGTCAGAGCCTCGTTGTCTTTAAGTGGTTGACAGATTCTATTGATGCTTCCCCACTCAGTCTTGTTTTGCTTCACCCGTCACATTTGCTTGTTCTTTTCTCCAATTTTTTTATCTAGACTTTCTTTTTCCCTGAATGTTTTCCTCAGGTTGAATGAACAACACAGAACTTCCTAAACTCGCAAATACGAATAAGCACTTCCAGGACCAGAATAGAGTCACGAGGATCTTGTGGGTGTCCTGTCAGTTCGTGGTGGAGGCAAAACATCCAGGGGACACTTTTGCCGGTGCATCATTGAGCTGTCATCCATAAAGATTACTTTCAATAGACAGTTTGGAACACATGGTTTGCAGATTGGTACGTGAAATAAGAAACTTGCCTGAAGGTAGTATGTTTATTCCAGGGTCGGCTATTCACTGGGGTTGGTGTGTCCCCTAAAATCAAATCTGTGCAAGCTTCCTCAATTGCGTCTCCACTTTGTGCTGTGTGCCAGCTATCGCTGATTTACTGTCTGTAGTCAGACTTTAATAAAAGAGTACCAAATGACCACTGAAAATGCTAAGGTCAATACGCTCATTGTGTTGCAAGCCGCAGCCATTCACCAAGAAGGCTGCAAAATTCTTAAATAGCTGTTTGTTACTGGATACTCCCGTAGTTGGCAGGATCTGAGGAATAACAATAAAGCAGCTGTGATAAAAAAAGAAATTTTGATAATACAATATATTTTCTACTAGCCCAAATATTTTGATGAGATCTTTCCTGGCTTTTAAGTAATTTATAATCCAAAATGAAACGTGATATAGATTGGAAGAAGGACTAAAAGTAACAGTATGAGGGATACCAACCCTTTCTTATCTGGTCTCAGGTCAATACTAAATCTTGCACCAGTACTTTATGTATTTGTCTGTAGCTGCAAAAACTCCGAAAAAAAAAACCCAAATACACCTGACTGTAAAAAAGAAGCTGCAAAACACTAACACATAAACAGTGGAGATATTGTTGGTGCAAGAGTTGTCAAGGTGTGTTGACATAAAGAGCAAAGTCATAAATTTGAGTAGACGTCAGGTTTACAGTAGCCGAGTATCTGCAGGGCTCTTGGCCGTAGGGAATAGAGTGGCTGTCAAGAAATTAGAACAGTGCTCTCCTTGAGAAAGATGCTGCACTGTTTCTGTGTTGGCAATGTCAATGTCTCTGCTAAGGGTCAAGAGCAGAATACATTTATATTTTCTATCACCATTTCTTTATGAAGGTGATTTTCATGGGTCCCAAACAAAAATGTGAAATAGTAAATCTTAATATGTCACATTTTTTTTATTATTATTTAAAGAAATGGAGTGAGAAATTTACCAAAGTCTAAAGTAATATTCTTGGGTTCTGCAGTGAAGTCTTAGGGGAGAAAGCGAGGCTTACAGCCAGGGTTCTTTTATTACAAAATGTAGGAAATTATTTAAAACTACAAAAGGTGGCCCAACACTGTAAGTCTGTCCTGGCTTGTAACAAAATAATGTTGTGTGATATCTCAAATTTATCAGTAATCCACTGAGGGCAAGTATCAGTTATAGCTTTAATATTAATAAACACTAAAGTTAGAGTCGTATGCGCTGTACTGAATCACAAACAGAATAGAAGGAAATAGAGCGAACTAAAATATTACACATGATTTATTTTTCTCCTTGAACTAAAATCTTGCTTGAGGCACAAGACAAAGTACTCCTGAGACAAAATAGTGTGTCACAACACAAGTAGTGGGTGGACAAATGCACAGCAAAATAAAAGTACATGTACGTACATATACATTCTTGTCTTTTAATTCTGGTTGCATGGCAAACAATTCTTTCAATAATTAAATAAAACACGTTCAAGTTAACTTGTGGGAGGAATTAAAAAAATGTGGTAAGAGTAATACCTGGGCTGAGTCCTTTCTGGTGTGGTCCAGAGATGGTCCGGTTTATCTTTGGCCTACAACATATTTTTTTTTAGGGGTGGTGTGGTTAATTTAAGTTTCCAAAGACACAACTTGATGTTGTTAAAATGAATTATGGATAACATTAAGAGTAAAATGTTATGGGCAAGGGCAACTTTGTTTCTATAAATACACTTCTTCATCTTTGATATTGTGCCCCAGGTGTCAAGATGCATATTGCATCATCTTTTATTGGTGAGATGAACACATTTCTGATTAGTCATGGACCAGTATGGACACACCGTTATACTGTACACTCTACCTTCGGTCCAATAATATCGTACTATGTATAAAGAACAAAGATTGTTGAATTGGTGAAAAGATACAAAAATAAAAGATACATTTTACCGTACTTTGTCCATCTCAAAACACTTTAAAGGGTAGCTTACATTCTCTGTATATCAATGATGACTTTCTGTTTAATACCTTTTATGGCAGTCATTAAACATTATCAGTGCACAGTGTGCGCTCACATCTTTAATGAACTTCCCACAGAATTGTCAGTTTTAGAGCAGATGGCTCATCATTCCTGTACAATGGATTTGTGTTAATGATTTTACCCAGCAGTGCCTTAGGACTCCAGCTTTCAAACAATGAGCAATCAGATCGTCTTTCTAGACTTACATTGCATTTCGTCCCTCTCAAGGTTTTCATCATTTCCGCTGATCTTTTTGTAGCAGGGTTTCCTGAAGCACTAATTGGTTATTAGCTGTGAAACCATTGGAGTATCAATTAACGCTTATGTTTTTCAATTTCATTCTGAACTGAACACTAAGTACAGATCTCTACAGAGTCTGTCAAAAATAAGTCCTTTATGGCAAATACGGGACACGCACGCAGTGTATTGGAACGATTTGTGTCCGGCTCCCCCCTTTCGATAAAGGTCAGCAAAAGACTGATTATCAACTGACTCAAACAATAAATAAAAAAATACTGTAAAAATACAGAGTCATTTCTTTTCATATGCTTGCCTCAGGAATGCTGTCCTGCACGGCCTTTGGCCATGATGGCCTGTTTGGTTCGATTCGATGAACTGTATTAAATCCAAACTGATTTTCCGATTCAAACCCGGTTTTTGCTATGTTCTTAGTATCGTTGCAAACTTTGTACATGCAACAAATGAACTGAATATACAGTTTATGATCAATGACAGCATATGTACTAGAACATAAACTGTAAAATAGCTATGATAAAAATAAGAATATTAGTATGCTTGACCCCTTTGGACGTTGAGCAAGGAGAAAAGTGACCCAGTTTCCGGAGCATGTCAAGTCATTATATTCACCTGACCTGTATCCGCTTCATCTCTGTACTCTTTCAATGGTTACATCAGCCTACCTCTTTCACGATGATGCCCCGAGGCAGCACTGATGTGGTGCAATGTGCTGTGAAAATGCTTCGGAGAATCCCTACAAGCTTCTCGATCAAAAGCTTCCTGTTCCCCTAGCAGGAGTCGACGTGGTGGGGAGATGAATTACCTCTCTAATGTTCAGATACAGCTCACTAGCCACTGGATTATTTGCATGAACACTGATAATGACCTGCCACAGTGTCTGGATTAAGACAAAGCCACATTGAGACCCACTGATATGAAGGCGGTCAGAGCAAGCCTAGTCATTGAGAATTTAAACTGTAATTTGGTATAACTATCAAAGAGACTAGAATGGACGTATATGAATTAATCTCGCTTTTATGATTGTTATATACAAATTATTTTCAATTCATTTTTATTTCATTTTATCATCATAGTTTTTTGTGTACAATACAATATAATACGACTTTATATAGCGCAGGGCAAAAATCATTATTCTTAAATTAACTTCAACCAGTTTGTTTGCCAAAGCAGCTAACTAATAACGACAAGAGATGTGCATCATTAATTCATGAATTATGGGGGCGGCACTTGAGATGAGTTGACAACTCAAAAGATGGTAATTAAACAGATAGAGTTGTTTCCACACAGTCAAGCTTGCTTTGCACAGTGGTGCCATGGGAGATGTCTGCTGACACTCATGAGAGCCATTAAAATGAATACAGCCCAAAAAAATCACGTATTTAATATATCAAATCATCCTTCAAAAAGTGGACAGAGGAGATGCGGTGTGGTTGGTTGATCATCAAATATGTTGCCATTATGGATATGTCACATTTTTATCATATCTCGTAATATGCTATCATAAAAATTACCAGGAGGATAAAGATTAACTGTACACTTTACACACCCTATTTCTTGCATTGCCAAAAAGAAAGTCATCATCTAATGGTGAGTGGGGATTATGTTACCGTAAGAGCTACGGCCAGTGTTTTTTTCCCCTCGTGGAGGCAGCACTAAGCAGCAAAATCTAATAATACCTGAATTAAATTACTGTGCAGATCTGCTTACCTTTTGGTTTTGTTATGTGGTTTTATTCCCCTTTGCCCATACAGCAAATGAATGGCCACCACAAGCATTAGGCAGAATTGCAGAAAATCTTGTTTAAAGTAACCAAACAACAAAAGATTCATTTGGTTATTTTATTGCATTTGTTTATTTCCAGTGAGCCAACTATTTGTATGTAAACAATTAAAAAGTAAAATTTCCAAAATGGCCTCATTAGGATGCTTTAATCGCCCAAGCATAATTAGCCAGTATTTCCATCTCTTCTATCTCCCTGTTGAAGCAAAGTATAAAACTGGCCCATGACGTGACACCATCTTCCTGTTCCTAATAACCCAGCTTTTGCTCTGAGTCCAGACCGAACTTCTGACTGAACTATGAAGCAAGCCACTCAAAAACCTGTGGTCTCTACCGAAGAAACATTGACATGTCTGAACTTTAGCTCAACAATTGCTTGACCCTTACCCAAACCCATGTACAAACAGCAATACCAGATCCACCTGTCAAACTGGCTTTGAAGTTCTGAGAAGCTGCAGGGGAGGAGTGGGTGTATGGATAGATGAATGAATGGATGGATGGATGGATGATGGATAGGGGTAAATTAATGGATGGATGGATGGATGGATGGATGGATGGATGGATGGATGGATGGATGGATGGATGGATGGATGGATGGATGGATGGATGTTTTGAACAAAAAGCTTTCAATATCTGGTCATTCTTATCGCATTTATTTCAAGGTATGTATCTGTACCCCACGGTCCGGTTTATATCATTCTTTTTTTTTTCATTTTCCCTTATCCAGTTGGTGTTGCCTTTCTGACTTCATAAAATCGACTGGGAATAAGATATAGTACATACGTAAATAAAAGTAACAAAACTGAAAAACCTAGGCATGCATGTCAAAAGATATTTCTCAGAATTGTTGCTTCAACAGAGGTTCAGCAATCTGAGACAAAGAGACGCTATTGTAGCATTTCCTGACAGTGCCCGCAGCCCAGCATTAACAATTGCTGCACCGAACCATTCTTGTAAAGAAACCAGTCAACAGTACGACAAGGACAGTCTCACACATCTTGAATCATCTTGACAGATTCTGCGCTATGTTTGTTTTTATTTGCTCTGGTTAATGTTCATTGCCTGCATCTGAAAAATGTCCACTGGCAAAATAAAAAGGCTGCACCAATAGATGTGACAACATTTTTTTTGCGTCATCCTATTTGAATAAGATGCCAGAAAACTGATGCAACAACAAATGAAAAATGAGAATTCAGTCATAGATTGTATTTCATTGGGATAATGTGTACTGGTGTCCTAGTAGAAATTATTTGCAAAGGTTAGGTTATCTTTCCAGTTGTGCTGTGGATAAGCAAAATGAAAAATGTGACTTGGATCTCCTCAATCAAAAAGACAGAGAGGGTAGTGTCACCCGGTCTAAAGGGGGTCAATGTCAGAATGACTGCAAGGCTGTCTTTAATTATACTGTTAGATAGCAAGTAATTGTGCTGCCAAGGGGTTGTTAGCCTTCCTCCCCCTTGCGGCTCTCCCATCTAGAACTGAAACTTTTTAATGGAGTGTGGTCTATGGGCAAGGCTTTACTTGGTCAGCATAGTGTAATTCCTCATGGAGGATGTGTGATGGGCCTCGGTGCAAGGACTCCAGCAAAGTTCCATTATGTGGCATTAATGGGCTTCTAATTTAAGTCAAGGTTTATTAGATGTCAAACACAATGGCTTTTCAAGATGAGTTGCACATGAACCTTCTGTCAAAAGAGACACATGCCTTATTGCTATCCCTGTCTAATTGAGGTTGCAGATTACATCAGAAGCTCAAGGGGAAAAAAAAAACAAAAAGAAAAAGCACGAAGCTTGGACTCAGTCAAAACTGAATTTATTGTTCATCCCAGAAAAAAAGTGAATAGTAACTGAACTTGGAAATCAAAGTTTGCCTCCATGCTGTTGTGGGCTCTGATTGGTTGACTGCGTCTACATATTACGTCTACATATTGGACTCGGACTCACACTAAACACGGCAGGCACACAACAACATTTACAGATCTTGGAATTTGGTCCACATAAAAGGCTCACCTTATTAAAAGGCGCACCTTTGGTTTTTGAGAAAATTAAAGGCTTTCAAGTGCACCTTATGGGGCGGAAAATACGGCGATTAAACAAGTTACTTTTCCACTTGAGCGCTTTAGATGCTGTAAGTCAGATGTCTTGGAGCGCAAATAAATCACTTGTGTGATTTAATTTGTGCATTAACTCAAAGAAACAGACAGAGACACATAAAGTGGAACAAAAGGTCTACATACCCCTGTGGGCAAGGTTTTTGGTGACATAAAAGAAGGAGACCATGATAAAGCATTTCACAATGTTTTATATAATTATTGTGACCTGTAACCCAAACAACCCCTTCCGTTTCACACCTTGCTTATGTTCATTAGAGTCAAAGCTGGACCACCCAACTGACTTTGGGTGAGAGAGGGCACCCCGCATTTCCTCTCCTCTCTTTCTGCCTGTTGCAGCGTTGCTTGTACCAGAATTATTGGTGTTACTTTTGCGTTGGTCTCAATGCTCGCTGCTACACGCTTTGCCCTAAGGTGATACAATAGGCTTGAAGCAAAGTGGCATAAGCAATGCATTTTTGTTCCTTCCCTCACATTGTTAGCCTCCTGGTCTGGTATACTTGCGTCAATCAATGTATGTTGAGCATTTGTGTTATCAGTTTGCCAGGAATTCGAGCAGTAAGAAGATTTATGTGTTGACTGCCGCAATGAAACAACTTGATTATTTCGATTCCATTTATTATTTGAAATGAACATAGATACGTAAGTCCTAGCCCTGATTATGATGTGTGTGTGTGTGTGTGCGTGCGTGCGTGTGTGTGCGCGCGTGTGCCTGCGTTCTTGCCATTCTCCCCTGCCTTTTCGGTTTTTAGGTTCATTTCCAGTGCCGTGTGAACGTGACTTTAATTTTCTGTCTCTCTTTATAAATGTCTCCGTCTTTCCATCTACCATCAATCTGAGAGTATGCTGGTTTCTACATTCTGCAGTAGACTTTGTTTTGTGTGTCTGGGTATGCGTGCCTGTTGGGTGACAAAGCATGGACTGCTAGTGTAAGCAACAAACTATCTTTACTGTTCTAAGTTTCCAATTTAAAAATGCACCCAATTAGGCAAAGAAGGAACCAAATAATCTGGCATCTTCCCGTTTCTGCAGCAGCGTTAGAGTTGATCACTTTGTCTGATTGCTGTATGCTGTGCCTGCTGTGCCACCCAGAATGAAAAGAAAAACAGGTTAGGCAGGTGGGAATAGTAGTAATCCAAAAATAAACAAACATTCAAATCCTGACAGGATGCGTTGTATTCTAAACAGGGCAACAAAGTGAAGTGGGCCTTCCCCCAAATGAGATACTTTACTCCCTTGTCACCACCTCCTGCAGTGTAATCTTTTCATGCTATCATTTTAATATTGGGTTAAAGCCTTTATTTAAATCAGAAAGAAAGAAATGTTACAAAAAGAGTAAAGAAATTACAAAATGAATGTAATACAGTAATCCCTCGTTTATCGTGGCTAATTGGTTCCAAGACCACCCGTGATAGGTGACAAGTAGTGTCACACTCTCATTTTTAACATATATAATATTTTTGTGTATCAATAAAATGTATAATAAACCAGATAAGTGCATATGTTATCATTAGAACGTAATAGTTTTGAACATGTAAATACTATATTAATAGTATAAATCACATACAGAAAATAATGTATACATAATATAGATATAAATATGATACGTGTGTGTGTGTGTGTGTGCGTGCGTGCGTACGTGCGTGTGTGTGTGTGTAACATATGTATGTACTAGCTAAAGTATACATACTATAAAAATGTTTTTGGAACTATTTTATTATTATAACGTTTTTATAACAAGGTACAAGTGTACATACTGTAAATCAGAATCGGTTTGAGTTTTTAATTATTTTATTTTGGAAAAAATCCGTGATGTACTGAAACTGCAATAAATGAACTGCGAAGTAGCGAGGGATTACTGTACATGTTTTTGCTCATTTACATATTGCGTATCACACTTTTGCTCAGCAGCATGCTCATTTGTCACACGATCACCCTTGACGTAACGTTTAATCAAGTGTGCATATTTAGCTAGTGGTAGACAGCTTAATTTTACTGGACTCAGCATTTATGAAGATAAAATATATTTAAGAAGTTGGTTCTATATGCTACTTTATATTCAGGGCCCTCTCTCTGCTCCACAAGCAGAAAAGGCAACAATTTGTGCAACCACCTGTCATTAGCGGGCGTCTGCAGCTAATTATATAGCTAATGATGCTAGCCAGGATGGTCTCTTAACCGATAAGCCGCAACAAATTACTTTTTAACAGGTTGCATCCAACCCACCAGTTTGAGTACAGCGATTGCATTCTGTTCCTGCTGTCGACACTTTAGCAGAAAAATCAAGATTTTTTGTAAATAAGGTTATTGCACTTGGAAGAATAACAAACACAAATACTCATTTCAGTTTAAATGTAACAATTATTGCAATTTGAAAAAAAAAAAAAAGGCTAGGTGCAACTTCATTTGAGTTACAAACATTTAACATGCATAATTTACTTGACCAGCTGACAAGGAATCACGCTAGATCTAAACCAGGGGTGTCAAACTCCTTTTTTTTCGCGGGCCTCATTGTAGTCATAGTTTCTTTTGGAGGGCCATTATGACTGTCACCCAAATAAATATATGAGCACTTCATATTATGTACAGTAAAAGCTACAAAACAAACTGACAAATAACTCGTTTTCAAATCAGACGAGTAAAAACTGGTCAAATATTTAAAAATAAATATATATATATATATATATATATATACTATATATAAAGTGAAGACAATTTGCAATTCTAGTATGACACACGGATTTGATGCACAATTTGTCTTCGCGGCCCACATAAAATGATGTGGCGGGCCGTGTCTGGCCCCCGGGCCTTGAGTTTGACATCTGTGATCTAAACTATGGTGCGTGGTCCCTTACAAGCTTCAGGTTTCACGTTAGCGTAGTGCTGTTGAATCAAATATGACAAACTAAGACGCTCCTCTGACAGTGTAAAAGTGAAAATAGCTAGTGCCTAAATCATAAAATGCATTTAATTGAAATATGAGCGCTCTCAGCTTTGGTTGAATGTTTTCTCAACTGATACTCATTCTGTCTGACTTCAAAGCATTTTAAAACTCGAGGTCCTACATTCATTCATGCATTTTCTGTACCACTTATCAAATATTTTCTATCAACTCCAGGCTTCGCTTGTATCAAAAATGAATTTAATGAGGTTACATTAAACATGCTGCCCGAGTCTTTGGAAATATTTTAAACTTGTCTGAGGGCAAACAGCATGATTAGCATTTCATGTGATTATTATTTTTCACCTTGAGACTGGGAGATGCATTTTATTTTGATGTCCTGTTGACTTCACCATTTAAAAGATCACAGTCTGAGCTTGAAGACCAAGCGCAAGTCCGAAAGGACGTCAGCCTTGGTTAATTGGATTCTGTGAGATCGTTGTTTGAGGGTAAGGATTATTTCAGGCACATGTTGTATGCTGCTTAAAGCACAAGTATTTGAAGGGCTTCATGCACAACCTCTGCGTGCAAACAACAAAGATACAAATGTGAGCATTTGCATACATCTGTAGGTGAACCCATTATCTCTCAATTTTGGTATCCAGTGAAGCATGGTGTCAAATGAGTAAATAATTCTGGGAAATTAATGATGGCAGATGCTACCATGAAAAGACAAGAGACCAAACATGCTCAGTCCCTCAACACATGAACTTTGTGGTGAAATTAAAAATGGCTGTTTTTGACCAGAAATGTCTTTATATTGTATTATTATGGTTATTATGAGAATTATTATAAGCTCGTACTTGTATTTAAATCAGTACAAAGTAAAATATAGACTGTATTATTTTGGTGCAGCAGCCAGGAACTGGCGGTTAGTGATTAAATGTTTCACATTTAGAAATAGATATAATTTGCCAATGCCATAATTAGAATTTTATACAACTGCAACCATAAAATTCTTGTTTTATGGTCCCATACTATGTGCTGACACAGGCACAGGAATGAGCTTGATTTACTTTATTCAAATCCGTATTCTGCGGGACAAAGGAAATACGTACCTTCATCTGAAAATGGCATAATTTGAATTCCTCATTAAAGCATATTTTAGCTTCACTCCATTTATTAATTCCAGAGAGTTTCATTTAATGGCTGTTTAAAGTAGAAACTTTAGTACTCTATTTCAACTCCCATGCTAGATTTTGTTCTTCTGCACACATTTTTTACTGGATAACAATATGGGGAAATGCTAGACAAGGAAAGGAGCATGTGAACAAGAGCTCCATCAGATAATTTAGTTTGTTTTTGTTTTAATTTTAAGTTTGTTTCTGAATCATCAATGCTTAAAGAAAAAATATGCGCAGATTAAATAATTGCTGGTATAAAAGAAAAAAGTACTAAACGTTACCTTTCTTTTGCTCAACACCGGAACGATGGTCATATTGGTGTGACCCAGGAGAAATACACTGCAATTTAACAAGAGTCAAGTCCAGACAAAGCTATAAGATTGTCACATTTGATGTCAGCATTGATTTATAAACTCGGTAGTCTCAAATGTCTTGAAGCTACACTGTTTAGATATGCAAAGCTTCCTTTTAATCCCACAGCAGGTTCAGGCGCTTCCTGCTTTGGGTGCAGTTGTGGCTCAGCACAGCAGAGTAGCATAATGTGTAATGATTGAAGTATTGAACCTTGCATGGCTAGAAATAACAAGACAGAAACTTTCACTTGCCAAAGAAACTCTCTTGGGCTGCATTCTCCCACATAGAGGCGGAATGTAATATATTTTAGTGAATCAAGACCAAATGTGTTGTTGAAAAGACTTGCTCCTACAGGATTCTGCTGAATGCAAACTAAAGGTACAGGCCGGAAGCTACAATCAGACAGATTACAGAAAATGGATATCCTTTATTCAGTTTGGAAAGGTAGATTGACCATATGGCTGAATGAGAACCACAAAGGGATGAAACAATCCCTGTTTCAAGGTCATCTCTCGCGGCTCTTTTCATAAACGCCACACGCTCTCTGGGATGCCACGAGCTATTTTTTTCCTGACATACCTCGATTTATGCGTCTGCTGTGCCAGTGTGGTTTTATCACAGCTTTAGTATCTGCTAATCTGCCTTCAAAACTGCTTTCTCTTTTGCTTTCAGTTCTTAACTTTAGACCTGGAAGTGGAGAAGCCCAATCATTAGAGATGTACCTTCAGGCCAGCATTAAGGAAGTATGTGATGTCAACACACATTCACAGCCAGCAGCATTAGTTTACCTTCAAAATGCAAAAGCAATCTGCTCCTGTCATTAATATTCAAAGTTGAGAACTTTACGCGACACCTTGTTTCACTCAAAAATCCATCTTTTCTATAATGTCAGATTTGTGGAGCCTAATCACCAACATTGTTATATCATGTGAATGTATGGAAATTTCTGTACTTCTGAATATGAACATTTTTAAAAATAACTGAGGCATTCACTCTCTAAAATTATTTTAAATGTCCGTATCGCTGATTGGTGTCAGAGAGTCAGTGACCTCATAATTTTCACTGAATTTTATTCCCTCAAACTAATTAATCTGGATAATGGAGTTCAGATGGGTGTGGATGAGAATGTGAAGTGAAATAATAGTTTATTCTATCTGCCTTCCCCTTTTTATAGAGAGGTGCATATAAAAAAATATATATATCAAAAAGTTTAAGTGAGTTGATTCAAAGTGCCGTTCATATATCTATTCATTTAACACATTTCATGGGCCGTTTCCAATCTAATTTCTCTTAAAAACCAATTTGGGTTTTTCCTGAGATAGTGAAATTTGACATTGTTATAATCACCTTAATTATTAAATACTTACAGTATAATACAATATGAGTTTCATCTTGTTTTGTTGAACTACTAGAATAAATAAGAACATAAAAAATAAAGTTGTCCACAATATTAACATTTATTTGGATTAGGCTGGGGATTTGTGCGATGAGAGGTCATGGATGGCGCACCTGACGGATTGGCTTGTTGCTTGAGCTCATCCAAAAGGTATTGTGATTTTGTTTGATTTTTTTTTTTTAACAGAAAAGTCTTGAAAACCTCCAAAAAGTCTTTTTTTTTTCGTGAAGAATGGGCAGTGTTAATGTAAATCTGGATTTATTTGGGACTTTTATCTGGGACTATAGCAGACAAAATGTAATTTATTTATTTTAGGACATACTATGCAAGAAATGTGCTTGAATAAATGTTTTACAGATTTGAGTAATTTTGACTTCTCAATTTAAGGAAACTACAGCATGGAATTGGTAGGTAACCATTACTATATGAAATTTGCATCTGAAATTCTGTATTTCATGAAGTAGAGTGAGGAACATTCTAGCTTTTGCACACCGTTAAGTTAAGAGAAATAATTGCCAGGAAGCTCGGGTGTATAACTGTGCAATATGTTTAAGAAAGCTGGATGCTGTAATGCAACGGAACAAACTTGTGGTGAATGTGATGAACAAGAGGAAACATTGAACATCCTCGACTTGGTGCTATGCAATCTGACCTTTCAAGACATTGATTGAAATTCAAAACTGTAAGCCAGGACAATGACAGTGGGAGATTTTCCAGTGCAGAGTAGTACTTAAAATTGATGAATCATTAAAACACACTAATAGTAAACTGCAAACTATAACATTAACTGCCTAATAGCAACTCTAAAATTGGTAATTGTTGATAATTTAATTTCAGAAAACATCGGGGGGGTCGGGGGGGCTACATGGCAGATGATAGCAATACAATCATGAATAATAAATACCCTAACCCTAAAAAGATGTTGAATTAATTCCATTCCCTCAGTCTACAATCAAGTAAAGAATGCGGGCAATTTACATGTTATCTTGGGATGACAGATGTTGCATAAACTGTCTCAAAATCATCCATGTCAGGCCTTGAAATGCTTTTTGAGTTTTATTTAATTTAAGAAATGGCCATTTGTCAGCAGACGGACTGTTCTTGTTTCCTTGATGTAACTACAAAAACAATAAAAATCCAGGCAAATTTGTAATACAATAAAAGCAACAACTAAACTTTGCATTTTGTGAGCCTCATCTGCCAGTCTACCTGGAAACTGAATGGAAATAGTTATCTACTGTACATGGGAAGCCAGTAAATATATCAAATTCTCTTTAAATGCAATCCGCATTTTCCAAACACCCTCTAGCTCAGTGATGGTCTTAAAGAGGACCTCTGTGTGAGGTTGAGAAATTACGACTAGATCGAGTCAGGCGCGTTTAGACACTCCTGTATGTAAGTGCTCTCGAGTGAAGTTGGACTCTTCCACTCCTGAGTTTCTCTCAGTTAGAAGCACTGAGACATGGGCATATGTATTCATCATCTCCTTGCTCAATGCTTTTACGTTCTGGTTCATCCCATTGGACGAGCAGATAACCTCCACCCAAAAGCAGAGGGGCTTGTTCCTGACTCTTTTTCTTTTTTTTTACAACACACACACCCTTTTTAGTCCTAAGAGTGAGGGTGCTGAAGTATTCTCATTGGAAACTCCCTCTGCTGGAGGACTTCAGTTCTCGTAACTCTTATGAATACATGTTGTGAATTCCATAGATGGGCGTTTACTGTATTGTGTTCCAAAGACATTATTACCATAGAAAAATAATTGGGTGAGATTAGTGTCTGTTCTGTAGTTACAACAGAACAATGAAAAGGAGTATCCTCTTAATGTTACACACAAGTAACTGAATGTTTGAGGAGCAGTGAGCTGTGGAAGGTTTAATGTGCCCTTTGTTTCATCCGCAGCACGACACGCTCTACAGGAGCTGTGGGGCTCACAGAAAAAAAAAAAACTGTCAAGTAGAGCCTCTTATTGCTACTGAAAAGGACTAATTATACATGGCAGCAATTATCAATAGAGGCATGCTGTTGAAATCTAATTCATCATTATGTGGCACCAATGCTTCCACACACCGGAAAGAACCCTAAGACATTGATTTTATGTAGAATGGATGCTGATGACCGAGGATGGAGAGAAATATACTCACGTGTGTCTTTAAAGGCAGAGGAAGTGAGAGTAGAGCAACTCTACGATGGATCAAAGGATGGAAATTCAGAAAACAAAATGGCGTCATCATTTTACAGTCTATAGCAGGGATGTCAGACTTATTTTTGTCGCGGGCCGCATCATAGTCATTGTTTCCCTCGAAGGGCCATCGAAATTGCCAACTCAAATAAATGCCTGAATGTCTCAAATTATATATAGTGTACGGTACTCAACAAACTAGTGGATGACTGGATGAATAACTAGTTTTCAAAACAGAGACTAGGTAAAACTGTTTTAAAAATATGAATGGTGAGAAAAATTGCTGGCAATAGATCTATTTTTTAAAAGTGAAAACAATTAGTAATATGAATATTGACATATGAATTTGATGCGCAATTTCGTCTTCGCGGGACACATAAAATGATGTGGAGGGCCGTATCTGGCCCCCGGGCCTTGAGTTTGACACCTGTGGTCTATAGTATAGAATGTCTGTGCTCAGTAATAGAGACTAAAACAAGAGTAGGTTGCAATTAACATTTTTAAGTTTGGTTGAATAAAAAATGAATGTTGCAATTGAAATTCACAAAGTGAGCAAGATCTGGGAGACTTGCAACTGAAGCTCAGCTGGAGATGACTTTGACTCTTCGGAGGCAGTGAACTCATCCAAAGGGGACAGTGTGTTGTTCATTGCCACCTCTGATCACCGGGGAGACATTCAAGAGCAAGGGAGTACACTTGTCCACTGCCCATACTCTGATTTGATTTGGGAGAATGGTGCAGCAATTGTACCTCAGTATGAAACTGTGATGCGGCAGGTGGTCTCTCACCAACCGGAGCAATACCAGCTTATGTTCTGTTGCCATCATTTTAGATGTGCGATTCATAGGTTGAAAATTGGAGTCAGCTTTGAAGAGCAAATGATTATCCTCTTGCAGTTCAACTGCTTGAAGAATTAAATGACGAATCAAACACTTGCAGTGATACACAGCAACAGTAAAGCACACAGTAAATAGATGATGAGATGCCCAGTGGCAATATTCCTTAAAACATATTTCTTGCAGGTGAGATTATTGAAAGCAAAATGGAAAAGAAGTGAAAAGGTCTTGAATTATTTCTAAATTTACAGTTTTTAACTAGATTATTCCAAGAAGTCCAAATCCTGATTTCAGTCACTGAGATGTGAGTACTTTGACTTTGCAGGATCCACAAACAAGTCCAAATCCCGATTCGTCACTCAGATGTGAGTACTTTTGACTTTGCAGGATCCACATAATAACTGCATATACGTGCTTTTTACCTATTGTGTCAGTTAAAGGAGAAAAGATAACCAATCGAACTATGCTGATTGCTGAAATTGTAACTGTTGTATACTGCAACTCTTGCTGCTTCAACCATAGTACACAAATGTATTTCACCTTTTTGAGGGTCCCTTGTATTCTATTTTTTGTCGCAGGGGGTTAGGCTTATCTCGGGGTAGAGTTCAAATAATTTTATGGCAGATTTTTGCATGAGGTCATTCATAAAGATGTGGCCATTTGTTTTATGTGCAAAAATGCAAATGTTGGTCACTACTATACATTCTTTGTGTATGATATCATAAACAACCAGAGGATGCCTAGTGGGATTTTGTTTTTTTTACACTCTGCTGTATATTTCTGTTGCCTAGCATACAGAGAAGCAGAGCCCAAACATAGAATGCAAAAAGAGATGAGGTGAGTGGTAGGGATGGCAAATGATGCTGCAATGCTTAGCTGAGTCTGGAGGACAGACTCAAGGGCATCTTGACAGTAGTCAGGATGTAGAAGAGACTTGCTGTAATCTTATTTTGCCCTTAAATCCTCAGTGATAACACAGTTGTGCGGTCCCCAAACAACAAGAGCAATAATGACAAAAGAAATACACATTTTGGGAGATTGTGACGATATGTTTCCATAATAAAAATTGAGACACACTTACCGGTAGGTGGTGTGGCAATAAGATTGTCATGAGGGACAGGAAATTGTAGGAACCAAGAAAGAACATGAAGCAATTTCCAGGAAGCTTAAAAATGAAGTCCACAAATACTGACTTCTTAAAGTGTCTTGAGTCGACAACATTATTAGACCCTTGTTAGTTTATGCAACAAAAATTCGGAGTTAGTACCGTATTTTCCGCACTATAAGGCGCACAGGATTATAAGGCGCACCTTCAATGAATGGCCCATTTTAAAACTTTGTCTATATATAAGGCGCACCAGATTATAAGGCGCACCTTCAACAAATGGCCCATTTTAAAACTTTGTCCATATATACGTAAATCCATATATTTGGACACACCTGCCGTAGTGGCTCAATATTGGTCCATATATAAGTCACCGGATTATAAGGCGCACTGTCGGCTTTTGAGAAAATTTGAGGTTTTTAGGTGCGCCTTATAGTGCGGAAAATACGGTATTTGGGTCCTTGCACAAAAAATGCAGCTATCAGTTGTGTACCAGGGGCCTCTCAATCTCAAATTCCCAGGCTGAATTTAGGACCCATTCCGAGCCCTGTCTGCTAATACTTCCGGACTAATCCGTGTTGGGGAAAAAGTAATAGTGCCGCTATTCGTGTTTGTAGACTTTGAGCGTTCCTTTCAAATATAAGTTTTTCATTTCTGAAATTCTTTCTAGTCATATTAGGTTAGTTGCTAAAGAGAACATTGTGTTGAACAAACTATTCCCCTTAATGCGGTGAATGTGACCGGCTAGTTGGCTGGTGACTCTTTGTGGATCGATAGCTAATTCCCTTAAATAATCAAGTGAGGCCTGCGACTGGAATGTGTTGGATGGCGTGATGATTGATTACTTTAGCCCAACAGTCTCCCCAAAGGATTCTGTCTGTACAACATTCTGTCAAATTTGTCATTAAACTGTTTCACAGGATGCTGATGTATGCGAGTTTCTTGCATTGCATTTGAATCGAGAAAATGTTGTAAGGATATTTACAAGCAAAGTTTGAATGGCTCCCGAACTTTACAAAGAAATACATTTGGCCTGTTTGTATGTTCAATTCATACAAAATATAATTAGATACAAAGTAAAGGGGAGGTAACGCATTGGGGTCAAGTACTTCACACATTTGTCCATACACATGTTAATGTATGCACTTTTATAGAAAAACCAGGAATGATTGCTCAGCCCCTGAAATTCCTTCACTGTAAATTTATATACACAGTAACATGAGGATAACTCAAACGAACTCCACTTATCAGTTGAATTTAGACCTGATTGGCACTTATGACTGTTGAATTTCAACAACAATTTAGGATTAGAACAAGTAAATCATATGCAACAATATAATCTTTAAACATGCACATGCCGTATTAACATGTAAACATGCTAAGACATTTCTAAAGACGTACAGTCATCGCTGTCAGTTTAAGACAGGCATTTTAAGCCCATTGAGATGTTTTGCACAATTGCAAATGAAACAGCTCATCCTGTCAAAAAATTGTTAAATGCAAATATGTATCATTATGCATCATCCATGTATACTAAAACACAAGATGACACGACATGATTTAAAAAAAAAAACTTGCACATCAGCCACTCTGTACTTTATGTTTATTCTCTTTCAACCACCTGTTTTTGGTGAATCTCTCACATAATCCTCAGTAAACAGTCTTAGAAATGATTCTAGAACGTTGTTGGCAGTTGGCAGATCTGAAACGTGGGTAATCCAAGCAATAATGATGCAAGTACTGCACATTTAGAACCACATTGCAAACATCTGTCTGGGTTTACGCTGCTTGGAGAAACCCGATGGGTCACACACTTCCTAACCACATGTATGACAGAGAAGCCATTTTCACAATGCGTGAGATGAAGGCTACAATTCTGTATTCATTTGTCTCGGTTCACAAGACATGACCAGGTCCCTCCTTGCCCGCAGGAGAGCACCTGGAGAAGACTCAGCCAGTTGGTCCGCAAAAACCTTCAACATTCTGGTACACACGTGACACGTTATCTGGGCCAGCTGCCTTCTCGGGATGAACAGGATGTTACAAAATGTTTCATGTTTACTTCATCCTCACAAATGGATTTTTTGACAGTTTGACTTTTAGGGCCTGATGCAATGCAGCATTTAAATTTTGAGGCACTACTGAATACCAATTGAGCTTGAACGACATGCGCACTCGATGCTTCTTTGCTAATCGTGGAGAGATATGTTACGTTACTGCACCCCCCCGGCCCCCTCCCTCCAGCAAATCAAGTATACTACTGTACAGTAGTCACGGTAGAGTCGAGGCTGTTAATAGGACATTTACAAACGACACACACAAGGATATCAAACACTGATAAATATACCTTTTTCAAATATAGAGCAAGCTTTGTTATGATGCTGTATCCAGATGACAATTAATTTGCACTCGTTTGATTCATGCTTTCATCTTCTCAGTGGCAGAGCTGTTCGTTTCACTAACTGGATTATGACAAATCGTGTAATAAATAAAACAAAAGTATACTGGTAGTGCCACAACCAAGTCTGCATTGGTTGGTATATTTAATAAAAATAAATATCAAGAAAAACATAATATTCCAAAGTACATTCACATCTTTTTTTTTTTTTTTTAATTAATATCACCGTTTGATGTCTGTTGTTTGGTGTGCAGAATAGATTTTCCACATTAAGTTTCATGCAGCAAACCCTAAAATATCTCTTTTATTTATTTTACTACGCAACCCAATTTACTAGAGGCGTCTTCAGTATTCAATGTCTGGTGATGCAAATTTCCCTGTCGGTCACGTAGTATATATTTTGAAGGATCATGCTTGTTTATCTCTCGTGAGTGCCAGAAGGATTTTGACCTTTCACATCCACCCCAGTGACTTGACTGCGGCAACAGCTTGGAAAGATCAGTGCCTTGGTGTATTGTTGTAGCCCCTCGACGAGCTAAATGATTAAACTGCAGGAAGCAACATTTAATGGTGCATTAACAAAGAGCAAGTTAAAATGAGGATTGGCCTCATTTCTCGCTCCTTTAGAACACTATACTGTGATGTGTGACTTTTCAGTGCAACCCACCTCTGCCCTCATTTTCAAAATTGGGTATTTTTAATATACATAACAAGAGCATCAACATATTTACTCACGCAGCTACGGTTATGATACTTTTGGAGTAATACACTCACATAAATTCTCTATAGATGTTTACCGATTATAATGTTGTTTAATTCGACAAACTACGATGCAGTTCATTTGAATACATTTGCATTAAATGCAAATTTGCTTTGCTTCTTGTAGGAAAATGGTTCGTTCATCCAAATGGCCTGGGTTTAATCCTTTCATCAACAGTAATTATTTTGTTATTGATGACTCTGGATTAATGAATCGTTCTGCATAAATAATAAAAGTAAAAAGATTTTTTATAATGGCTTCATAGGAGTCATTTCTTTGCCTTTTGTCTCTAAAAAATATTTCATTTGGTCAGTCAGAGTAACTATGTGGCATGCTGCGCCATCAGTTTTGTAACATCTTGACACTTTTCAGCATATTGACAGGCTTATTTTTATTCTATTGTGTGGTTTCATGCCAGCAACATATGAAGCCTGTAACTGTTTATATACGTACATCTTTATGTTTGGAAATTCAACACATGCAAATAGTACAATTATTGTTCATCTAACTAACACAACAATTCCAGTCTTGGGTCTTGATGTCGAATTCATTTACTAAGTGTTATCAAAAAGAATGAAATTGAATTTAGGTGTTAAAATGTTTGACACAACCTCAATTTAGATAGTAATCATTTAATTCCATTTAAATTGATTTGACTCTGCTGGAGGAGAAAATGAACCTGTCCAAAGCATCAAATGTAATACGAACATTTCCGAGCAGGTCATTTAATTGATTTCAGCACCCTGCCAAATATGTTGACTCCAAACTGCTGGGTTGTGTGGATCAGAACAATATTGGGGAAGGACATTCCATGCACTTAGGAGCTGTCTATACCAGCTCCTAAGTGCATGGAATGTGTGAAAATAAAGCAAAGTAAGCAATGGAGGAGAAAAAAGTCTGTCCAGGTTCTAGCCCGTATTATCTGAATCAATTGTTTTTGTTTTCATTATTGCAAAGTTAACAAATGTGTCCATCCACAGTGTGATGCGTGGCTTAACATATTAATTGGAGTGTCGGTGACGGCACACGTTGGCTAACTTCTAAGCAGTCGGCGTAGGTTGAGTTCCTATTACATGACGTGGTTGTCTTTCTCTAAATGTGCGCTGTGATTGGCTCCAAGCTGTTTTTGTGAAGTGTGGAACTTCCAAAGTCAAACACAATCCACTCTGTGTTGTGGATTGATTACATCACTGATGAGTTGATCTTTAGTTTACTATGCGTTAAGCAATATATAGATTTTATTCATTTTGTCTGTATGCTATAGAAAAGGTAAACCACACAAAGGTTTTTTCACGTCAGTTTGTCAAAGTTCGTCCAAGGTTGCAAATGTTGGCAAAGCGTATGGCAACTGTTTTACTGATTTTTCTTGTCGCAAGGGAAAAGTGCAGGTGAACTTCCGGCAGTCGTTTGGCAAGCATTTGTGACTTTGAATGACGAGGACAAAACATTTGCTGCGTTCAAAAACGTTCAGTAAGATAGGGGCTTAAGATGGTATGAATTTTTTTTTTTTTTTTTTTTAGAAGGGTTTCCCATACCAGCTACAGTAGTCCTGACCAGTCTACAAACATGCATTTTTGGATGAAGTGATGAACTGTAAAGTTAAACAGAGCAGTCAAGTTCTATTCTATTCTATTCTATTCTATTCTATTCTATTCTATTCTATTCTATTCTATTCTATTCTATTCTATTCTATTCTATTCTATTCTATTCTATTCTATTCTATTCTATTCTATTCTATTCTATTCTATTCTATTTAAGATCTGTGGGGTGAAGGTTCCAATGTGTGTATTTAAGTCCAAGTCCACTTAGAAACAACCACAGTTTATTTTCGCCCACAGTTGAAGATTTTATATATGGAAAATAAATAAATGCAAATTCTCATACAAACAATACATATAGTTACAGTGGGGGGGGGCATGCAAATTGAATATTGATATGCATTAAGGGTGGGAACATCAAGAGAGGTAACACAAATCAAAAACTTCAATCAATCAGTGATATGACGTGCAGAATACACAGCATTATTTTTGAACAGTGCTGCACCCCATTACTGTGCCGTAAAGTGCTGCTTTTGATTGATCGTGTCGTATTTTAGAGCAAAGTTAAATTAGAACAAAGCTGAATTAGAATAAAGCCCACCTGTCACCAATGGATTAAACAACAACAAAAAGTTACATACGTACCTCTTGGGTTATAGGTGGCTGTTCTAACCAAACTGGCGCTTATGAATCAAAATTAGACCACATTCATTAGCA
Source organism: Syngnathus typhle (assembly GCF_033458585.1). NCBI lineage: Eukaryota > Metazoa > Chordata > Actinopteri > Syngnathiformes > Syngnathidae > Syngnathus > Syngnathus typhle. The sequence continues at coordinate 11,226,493 of NC_083741.1, read as the reverse complement.
CTAGTCTATCTGGCAAAAAAAACATGTGACAATATGTTTTTATTTTGTTTGACTGGCTAACAAAACATCTACAAAACAATTATTCTCCCCAAGTATAAAAAATATATTGACATTAGAGACACTCGCTGAATGAAGGTCGTCACTAAAAGTCAAAAAAAGCTCATGAGAAGAATTGCAATGAAATTTGGAAGAAGTTTGTTACACTACTGTGCATTTCACAATCTCTGCTTGGTATGCTGTAGGTGATGTAACGCTCAGAGGTGCATCACACCACTGTACAAAAGAAGTCTTGTATCTCTCAACGTGTAGAGGTCATCCTCTCTGCATCCATTTCAACCTGGTGATCCTGAAAGGGGGATCCTTCCATCTGTGGTCACTTCTCAAGGTTTCTCATTTTCCCCCTGCTAGGGGTTTTTAAGTTTTTCCTTGCCCTTTTGGGAGCTTAAGATCAGGGGATGCTTTGAGAATAATTGTCATTTTCTGTCTATGTGAAGCCCTTTGAGACTGCTTGTGATTTAGGGCTATACAAATAAACTTGACTTGACTTGACTTGACTTGACTAGAGGTCATAGAATGTTTAGGAAGATATTATTGATGCAACTATCACACAACCAAATATTTAACTTCATGGAATACCAAAACCTCAGTCTGTGAGTACAACAGCTACTTGAAATACTGTTTTCTTTGAGAGCTAGTATGTCTTGTTATGGAGTGTGGTTATGGCTAACAGCAACCGAAAGCACAACTTAAGACGGACGGTGACGGAAGGATGATTATTTTAATGAATGATGACGGAGGATAGATTGGCAAAATTGGGTCAGCTTAAGGTAGCATGCCAAAACTAATGCAACATAAGTTAATTGTTCGTATTGGCTTCTCATTTTATTTTGTAAACACATTAATGTTTTACAGGCACAATTATAAACCCCAATTTCAATCAAGTTGGGACATTTGTTAAAATGTCAAAAAAAGAGATTACAAATATTTGCAAATCCTTTTCAATCAACGTCCAAATGAATACACAGGTATGTTTTGGAGCAACATATCCAGGCAAATTATTTTCAGGTATTGCAAGCACGAGACAAGCAGTCGAGTCCTGTGTGGCAAATTGTGAAACAGAAAATATGATACTAAAAACCCCGGACGATTAAATTGCACAACAAGCAAGAATGGAAAGAAAATCCACCAACAAAGCTTCAGTGTCCTCAGTTCCCAAAGGCTTATTAAGCGTTGGTGTTGGAAAGGAGATGTAACACAGTGGTAAACATGTCCTCCCAACATTTTGGAATGAGTTGCAGGCATTAAATTAAAAACAAGGGATTTTTTTCATCCAGCAATTCTATCAGTGGCACTTATTTAAATGTATTTAAAATCCTTTTCACGTGGTATGGTAAAGGGGGGTCTAAAAATAGATGGCATTGAATGAGTTTTAAAATCATTGAGACTTCAAATCAAGTATTCAGTTGACCCAAAATCTTATTTTGGCAATGTCATTCAACAAACTCCCTGTCGAAAGATCCATGGTCCATGTGTATTTCTACTTTATCTGACGCCGAGGAAGGTTCGCCATTTGAATGTTGTCTCCTTGTAGTCCCTGGTTGTAATAAGCTGAGCCACCAAAATTCAGATCCAAAGGTTCACCGTTGTCCAATCTCAGAACTTGAAAATGAACATGGACATAAAAAGGTTACTAACGATGAGCTATAAAACTAATATTTAAAGAAAATAAAATTCAAGCACTGGTTGTGTATCATCAGTTGTCTAGTGAATGTTCTCACTGAACAGAGGTCAAAGACTCAAGACAAAGATTTTTCTCATGTCAAATATGTGTTTTGTCTCAATACAAGTTTGGGAACACTAAATTACCGAATGGAAGGCGAGTGACGTTTCATAAAAATAACTTAAAGGGCGCAAATCAAAGTGTTCTTTCTCATTCGCTTGAAATGGACTGCACTAGTCATGCACTATAGTCTGGAAATGGCAGAAAGTACACCTGCTTTGTGAAGTACACTGTTCACATATTTACAAATCAAATGTGTCTGACGTCCATCCAAATGCACGTTCAACCAGCTGTCTATCCTGCGCCAGCATTTAGATGTGGTCTGAGTCGGCTCATCCAAGAACATGCTGCACCGGCACGCCCAGCTTGGTCTGCCAATTGGCCTACTCAAGCCTTGCCCTCACATAAAATTAAGATTTGTTCCCGCTGTCTACAAAAATACAGCCCAAATTGTCCAATTTTCTAGTGGCGCTACGTTCCATTCTTCTTTTATCATTTAATAATTGGTGACTTCTTGTCCACTTTGACCTACGTGTCCTACTTTGCAACCAGCCATATTTCAATTTCTATGGTTGTGACATGTGGAGTTCATCTATTCCGTTACTGCCAAACCAAGGTCATGTACATTGAAGAGAATTTGTCATTAATCTGCAATCACTGTAAGAATGCTTCATACTCCATAGTATATACCGTGCCATTTATTTAGTGAATATAAGTTATGCATGATTGAAGTGGCCTTAATTTAAAAAAGCTCTCAAAAGCCTTACACTTGATTTCATTGTGATGCAAGTAATCTCAGAAATTCATATACCTACTTTAGAGATTTAATACAACAGCATGATCTTTTATTTTCATTGTGTACCTACATTTAGTTTTTGACTTTAACAAGAAGGTTAAGCATGTAATTCTAGTTAATAAGTGACATTTCTTGCTTGATTGCAAATTGCCTTGGTACATGCCCTTATTTATACACAGTGTGAGATCATTACACGTGTGTGTGCGTGTGTGTGTGCATACATGCGTGTATGTGTGTGTGCAATTTAAATTATGAACAAATGTCAGTGTTATTGCCAATGTGCTGTTTCAAACTGTTAGAGAGTTAGTCCAAGTAAAACTGATTGTGTAATGAGCAACCAACATACTTTCTGCCCATCACTATCAGACTGTAGAACAGCAGTGTTGGCCAAAACTCTTAGACTCGATGCCTGGTTTTATCAGCTGCTCTTTTTTTTGTTTTAGTTAGTTAGTTAGTTAGTTAGTTAGTTAGTTAGTTAGTTGGTTGGTTGGTTGGTTGGTTAGTTAGTTAGTTAGTTAGTTAGTTAGTTAGTTAGTTAGTTAGTTAGTTAGTTAGTTAGTTAGTTAGTTAGTTAGTTAGTTAGTTAGTTAGTTGGCGAGTTAGTTAGCCAGTTCATTAGTTCGTTTTTTATCTAGCTCAAAATAACAAAAAACACCAGGCCACTTTTATACTTGAAGTGGTTTTGCATACAGTGACCGTTTCTACCGTGTATTCAGATTTACCTTTTTTTTTTCTTATTTTTAGACCCAATATTAGACAGACATTATTTGTCCATTGTCTACTTTGTCTGTATATGACTCCTATGCATTATGATGTATTGTATCATCTTACCTGGTTCAGAGGGGAACTCCTCAACCAGTTTTCTGTGTGAGAAACCTTTGATGTGTCTTTTTTTCAGGATGATGTATGCCACCAGTCCCACTAAGGATACAACCACTGCTGTACCTAATATAGCTCCCCACGCTTCATTTCGTTTGTTCGTGCTGGTCTCGGATGGCCACCCTTCAGAATAAGATAAGGAAACGAAGGGTTAGAAGGAAGGACGAAAAGAGATTTCATCAATGTAGTATTTTGTAACTTTGGCTGAAACATGCTTTGAATATCTTTACGAGACGGACCACTGGAGTTACCACTCAATTAATCTGAATATTAAACTTGTTAAACTTAGCCCACTGGAAATGCACACAAATACCAACCTCGCCCAACATATTCAGATTACAAGTAGGAACATTAATAAGGAAAAAACCTTATTCCCCTTTTTTAAATTTTTCATATTTTAGCTTTTCCAGTCAGGGGTCGCCACAGTGCCTCATACCTTTCCATTAAAGACGAGCTTTTTCATCCTGCTCTATAACACCAGCTGCCCTCACGTCTTCCCTCACTACTAATCTATCAATCTTCTCTCTGGTCTTCCTCTAGTTCTCTTTCCTACCAGCGCCATCTTCATCCTCCTTCTACCGATATACTCGCGACCTCTCTTCTCTTTTAAGTCATCCACTCTGTCTTAGTAGCGTCACTTCCAGTCTAATGCACGCACATATATTTTTTATTGCTTTTGAATTAGGCTAGTAATCAAAAACTTTAATTTTTAGAACTTTAGAAAATTTAATGGCTATTTCGTCCCAACCTGCCTGGATAACAATTCTGTGCCTTGAGCAACCCAGTCCAGGTCCAGCGGATATTAACTCTCTGGAAGAAACGGTGAGGAACTAAAATTGCTTAAACTCAAAATGATTTATTTCATGTTTTTATTCATGTATTTAGTTTTCCCTCTTTAAGAAAAACTGTTCTGAAGCAGTTTGTTTTAACGTTAAAGGCACACATCTTTGGACTTGGACTTACACTTGTATGGGACTTTTCTACCTTCAGTACTCAAACACTTTTACCTCGTTTACGTATTGATCATCAGGATCAACTTGGGTTTATATCTTGGTCAAGGTCACTTCAACATTGTCACATTAGACAGAGTGAACCCGCAATCTTTAGATTGGGAGACGACCACTCTATGTGCATTGTAATGGCATTCAAGATATATTATGTTGTAATCCAATCATAATTATTGTTTAACTATGATTAAATTACTTTTTTAAAGTTGATTTCACACTCGGTATCACTATGCAGATAGTATGAATTTGAAAATCATTTATATGCCGGTGTAGCTGCAGATCAGGTATCTCTGAAATCCAGCTCTTTATTTCAGGGGTTTTTTTCCACTGAAATAATGTATCATTGTTCCTGCTGAGTAAGATGTTATAAAAGGAGCCTTCAGGCAAAATAGGGAGCTGAAACCTAAGCCCAAGCCTTTTCTATTGAAAGAAGGGATGTTTGTCCTCAGCTTGTGGAAAACTAAATGGATATAGGTGAGATGGTGGACAGAATAAAGTAACCAAATAAGTGACAACTGATAGCTACTGTATGATTTTAAACAATGAGTTTGAATATCAAACTTCAAACCTAAAAATGATCGTGAGAGGATTATATCACTGTAAAGTTCCCTAGTTCTGCTTCAATCCGTTACACCTAAATTGAGGATCAACCTTTTTGGCCAACTAGAGTATAATAGTATTAATGCCACTTGTTGTTTTTTTTCAATCTGGTATCATATTTAGATTTCAGTTCTCAGTGACCTTAGACAAAATTTGTGTGTGGACAAAAACAAGAAATTCGGGTTTCAACAAAATTTGGACAGCCAAAAATGTAACTCTACCTGTGTTTGAGCTGCTCCCTGAAGATGCCTGTTTATCTGTCAAGTTGCCTTCAGGTGTTTCAGGAGCAACGGTTGTCACAGTGATGGGTTCCAGGGGAAAAGGGTCTGGTGATGAAGATGTTGCAGATGTTGTGTTCATCTCTGTTGCTGCCGTGGTTGTCACATTGGTTTCATTAGATTCTGTTACGTTGGTTGACACCGTTTCATTCCCTGATGTTGTTATGGTTGTGGTCTTAATTGTTGTTGTGTTTACTGTTGTGTTTTCATTGAAATCCAAGATCTCTGGTGCCAAGGTAGTTGTGTTGTTTGTATCGGTGTGATTGGCGAAATCAGGAGAAATGGTTGCGTTTTCATTGAGTAGATCAACATCCGGAATCGCAGCAGGTGTGGTTGAATTCATAAACCCCCCCTCGGTTTTGCTGACGTTACTTTGTTTTGATTCTGTGTTTGTGATGTTGGTTTTATCATCTGACAGTTCAGGTTGCACTGTTGAGGCATTTGGGGAAGTGGGAGGCTCGGTAGTTATGGCAACATTCAGATCGTCGAATGCTTCGATTTCATTCTGCTCGACGTCATTCTCTTCGTCATATACTACACTGCTGGAATTGTTGCCTCTTCCCATATGAGACACATCACCTTCCTGCCCATTTTCTCCTTCCTCGTTAGCAACAAGATCTTGCTGACGCAACCAGTCATTATTAAAAGTGTGCACTGGGGAATCTGTTGTATTCTTGAGCGATACGAAATAAAAAGTATGAACAAATAGCAGCAGGTGTATGGTGATGATAAAATGCCTTTCCATTTCTTCCTTGTGGTATGCCCCTAAAACACACAAAAGATTATTTCTATTAATAACAATTTGACGCATACCAACTGATTTGAACTCCTGACAAAAAAGGACCATTCTTCAAAAAGCACCATTATCAGAGAGACGAGGGTGAAACAAAACATTATGATTTAACACCAAAGTACTGCTGGAGCGCAGAGGTTATTCCGACCAGGTGTATTTTTATGGTGAACAAGTCACAAGTTATCGTGACACAACTCTGGCCTATTTTCACACACTGAATGAAGCAAACACCCACACAATCTCTTTATATATGTGGTGGTTATCGAAGTGAGGTTTTGAATGACATCAATCCTGGAACTTTTTTGACTCACCTTATACTGTACATTCCATGAAACTTTAGTGAAATAACATATAGAGATGAACTAATGGGCTCTCAAACTCTCAATTAAGCTCCTAAAGTTTGCTTACAATACAGCAGAGGACATGCCAATACATCTGCGATACATTGAAGAATGTTAAATCTCCTTTATTAACACATCTGATCTCATCGTCACATTGTATTGCAGTCCCGCCCTTCCAAACATCTATTTTCTGTACTAATTTTCCTCGTTAGGGTTGGACTTGAGTTGGAGCCTATCCCAGCTGACTTTATAGGCGAGTTGCAGGGCAGACCCTGGATTGGTCAACCGCCAGTTGCAGTCCTGCCCATTACCCATGCCCTGTACTTGTTACACGTACCTATTTGATTTGTGGTCCAACTGTTAGTAAGATAATACATTTTATGTTGAGCTTTTTATACAGTATACCCTTTGTGACATGTTTTAATCTTGCTCTTGATAAATACGACCAAAAATAAAAATGAGGTAGGGAGGGGACTATAATTAGAGAAATTGAGACAATATAACAAATTCTAAATTGTAATTCAAGCTGGAAAAATAAGAATCAAAGTGGTCATATAACCTCACTTTACTGACAAATGCAAAATAATCATACATTTTTTTCATATGAATGCCCATTCACAAACTTCTGTACAACTGTAAGTACACCAACTCATTTGGTTTTGCCACCTTTAAAATTAAATGGCTCAAATTGAGAGTTTGATTTAACTGTAATTATTTTTGTTTTTTAAATAATTGTACCCTCATTACTCTATTCTAAATTATTTTTTCCGTGTTTTGATTGTAGCTTTATTAACTACCTTGTCATGCTGCTCAGTGTTCATCAAAACATTAATCCTTAAATTGCAAATATAAAATAAACAGCCAGATCATGGCCACATTTTGAACAATTTTTCTATTCTACGTTGATGTACTCTTCACTACTCAATTCTAAAATGTCAATGTGTGAGGATGTTTGAGCTTCTGTTGTTGTTACAGGTTCCTCTTAGAAATATTGACTCACATACTCCCACACAAGTTATTTATGAGAAAAGTGTCTATTGATCTTAGAGTTTGACATTTAGCTTGTACTTTGCTGGACAATGAGACAAATCAAGCCTTCCCCAGTAAATCCTTACCTTATTCTTGGGCTCTCTCATAGGAGAACAGGTGCTCCAGCAACAATTATCTTCATTGAGTGATCAGCCCGAATGATTCAGCAGTCACCCTGTGAGAGGAGGGAGCACTCACGCAAGGAACAACCTGCTAAACCTGCTTCTACGCCTCTCAACAAAAGCGACACGCCCGCAACTGAATCCAATCGTATGCACGGATCGTACAAACATACATACATAAATAAGTGAACCCAGATTGCATGACAGAACTGTTAAATGTCAAGTTTGTATTGAAATAACTTGTTGCATCCTGGTTTGCAAGTGATACCTTTGTGAATCAAGTGGGTGGAGCTTCTAACTTACAGGTCCCCCGAGTCTTTTCTGCCCCAATTGAGAGAAAGGAAGCGGCTGCTGTCGTCATAGCAACCCTAAGGTGCCTGACAAGCTCGAGTTTCGTCCTTTCACCTTTGAGTGTGGTGTATATCAGTCTGCCAAGTGACTCAGCTGTTGAGACTCAAATGAACCGTGATTGTTGTTGTTTCATTTTCCTGTGACTGCGTCATGATGTGGTTCAAATGAGATTCCAGTGCTGAAGACAAGTGGATGAGTTGGTATTCGAGGATCCTGAGCTTTTGTGAAAAAGAAGGCCGTTTTATGTAGTGTATTTTCTTGATCTTATTAAGGGTAGAACAGCTAAAAGAACAGAGCAGTGCATATAAGATATAGAGACGACTGTTTTCCTTGCGGCATAAATACACACAATTCAGTCCCAAACAAAGAAACCACTCCCTGGGTGGAGCTGCCTGCATGAAATGTGAAATATGATGTGGTTAGGTCAAACGCAATCACAACAGGACAAACATGCAACCTCTGCCCCCCTGCTAGATGAATGAAATTTAATGAGGGAGCAGACGTAGGTCTTACAGCGTCAGCTATTTGTGCAAAAAATAAAAACATGACAGGAGTTCAATGAGACAGTCCACGTGTGAATTTAAGGCCGGTAGGCCAAATCTGCCCCCCTAAGAATGCGGAACGTTGCACAACATCCAAAGCTGTCAATTCTGTCTCTATCAATCATGTTTCAACAGACCAGTGGTGGGTTTAGACTAGAATTTTATTCGTCTACACTTTTAACACACACACAGCAAACACACACATGCAGATTGATTGAAATAGATAATCAAATGCATGAGGCAATTATGTAATGTCATGAGATTTTACATTTATACACATTAGATTTGCTGTTACAGCGAGCCTTATGAGGCCACCTATACGTATATCACATGCAATGAAAGTAAGAGCCATGGTTTAAAAATTTAGTGTCGAATTTTACTTTCAAATGAACATTTATTGCATCTCATGAATTGTAAATCTATCTACCTTCATTATTTTCTATTTTACCCCTATTTTCAATTAAAAGTCTTCTCATGGTCCCATTGGTCCCATTTGGAAGCAATATTGTAAAGAGAAAACATGTTCTAAAAAGATTTCTGTCGTTTCAATAAACGTTTAACTGTAGTAACCGAAGTTTCATGTTAACAGTAGCTGCTGGGATGATTTGACTGTGACAATTTGACTGGAGACAACCATCCCCCACTGATTCTTATTCTCCTGCTTCTTATTCAAATGTTTTTTCTGATGGGCCAGCCAGGGGAAGTTAATTATCATCATGCCTTCACGGGCTTGTGTGCAAACAACCCCCCCGATGTCAATAACGCCAACTGGTAGCTGCAGGCCTTCCAAAAGTGCTCAGTAGCTTCTTGCCATTGTTACCCAGTTGCCTCAACACAGCCCATTTACAGTCCGCTGGCCACTGAGTCTCTTGCTAATACATTTCAAAGTCATAGACATTTTTTCCTTATCAGAGATGGGATTAAAAGGAGAGTATCGTTTGAACTCATCCATACATCGCATTAAGGCTTCTTACGTATCGGTACAAATGGGACCTCAACAACGAGTTTGGTGTATCACATTATTTATTTAGAAATATGCATAAAAATGATGAAAAATGATGATTTATTACCCTAATAAGACAAACACTTTGTCAACCTTGAACTCAAACATACTGTAATATTATCAAACGTAAAACACAAAACATTTTAGTTCTGAAAAGGAAGATGGATTATCTGACCTATATTATGGTTGGATAGTTCACTTTGAGCCAATAATAAATGAGGTGTATACGTATATATATAAGAAAATAAATGAAGCCTAAACTGTAGGTTTTACCAGCAGAGTGCTCTTGACAATATGTTTGTGCACTTGAGCATATATATGCAAAAGTTTGGGCACCCCTGATTTCATGATTTTCCTTTTTAAATCATTGATTGTTTGGATCAGCAATTTCAGTTAAATATATCATATAGCAGACAAACACAGTGATATTTGAGAAGTGAAATGAAGTCTATAGGATTTGCAGAAAGTGTGCGATCATCACTTGAACAAAAGTAGGCAAGTGCACAAATGATTTACGATTTATTTTCAATAATTTAACAATCAAGTGTGGTTTCTCACAGGAATAAAAGGACAATCATCCATTCTTTGTAAATCCCTGCGCAAAGATGAAAAGATGCCTCACATTGAGCCTATTTTTTTTTTCCTATATCTTTTTCGGTTTCTCCATTCTTAAATTGTCCGTGTTTCTCAGAGGGGCCTTTGGATCTATAATTAGGAGGACATTCTAGAGGCATTTCATTTGTTAGCAGCAGGAGTTTATTGTAGCTATATCTTTAATCATAAGCACTGGGAGTATTTCTGAAGGAAATGGTGGTGGGTGAAAAGGTCTGAGTTGTTTTTTTATTTGGATTCATTCTTTGTATTTTACGTTTTGCAATTTATTTGCTGTAATTCTCTGTTAAGTTTTGATTGGCATACTTGTTCATACACTATGGTTATCCCTTGAAACAAAGTTTTGCCCTGCCTGCATTTCTGCTGTTAAGACAGGGAACGTGACAGTTCTGAACATAATCGAGATCCAGCCAACGGCTATCAATCGAAACCGAACGCTGATTGGTTATACATCACTTACCTTCCATAATTAATAACGTTTAACGATGTGAAGCACTTTGATTTACCTTATCATGTATTAAAAGTGCTCTACAAATAGTGTAATTGTTTGTTTGTTTAATTTAATAATCGCTGATTAGTTTTTGGACTTGTGTGCACGTCACTTACTTTCCATAATTAATAACATTTAACAATGTGAAGCACATTTAAAAATGTGAAGCACTGTGATCTACCTTATCATGTATGCTCTACAAATAGATCGGTCAATCGATTGATCAATTGATCGATTGATCAATTGATTGATTGATTGATTGATTGATTGATTGATTGATTGATTGATTGATTGATTGATTGATTGATTGATTGATTGATTGATGTGTACATACATGCACTTGGCACTTCGACACCGTAGACCGCAGTTTAATGATGGACTTTATGAGGGCGTCATTGGAATTGAGTCTGCATGTCTTGGACACTTGAGTGGAGAAAGGGATGGAGCCGTCAAATGATCACTACCTGGTGGTGTCTCAGCTCTGATGGTGGGGGAAGATGACACCTAGCAGACCCAAATGCATTGTGGGGGTCTGTTGGAAACAAGGAGGAAAGAGGCGGGTCCCTCCAAATGGACCATGTTCCGTGCCTCCGATTACACCATCAAGACTCTAGCTGTTCACCAGCTATTACCAACTCTTGGCAGACAACAACATACTGCCCATGTTGGGCAGCTATGGCTCAGTTCAGCAGATTGCTCACTGACTGTTAGAAGAATCGTTGCTGTTTTGCTTTTGCTGCACCAGCGAAACCATGCAAGTCTGTACTGTTTTTTTGGTTTGAATCGAGGTGGTTGAGATGATTGAAATAACGATAAAAAACACAAACTGCATTTTCCAAGTGGAATTGACAATCAAGCGTGCAGCTACTACGTGTGTTTTCTGACTTCAGCACATGGAAGAATATGCCCCAATATTATCTGCTGTATCCCTCTTTCTAATATATGTTTGGATATTGCGCATTTGTCCTACTTTATGCTGTTAAAATTTGTCTCTGGGCAGATTTTACTTTAGTGCGCGTATACTCTCAGGGACTCTTGAGTGCTTCGAAACAGCTTCATCACAGGAGACAAGAATATAGCCAATACAGCTTTACAAGCAAATGAAGGTAAGCTTTGCTTTATCTGTTGATTCTATTCAAGGAAGAAGAGCAGGTGCTATGTATATAATTAAAATTGTAAAGCTTTATGACAATTTATTTTCTCCTCTGAAAATGGGAAAGGAGAACTATTAGAACCATCGCTGCTGAAATATGATGCAAAACACACATTGAAACACTTATTTTTATTTCAGTTGGTGATAATATCAATCTGTAATACCCTCTTTCATTGCATTACTTTGTTGAGCTCCCGAAGTCAAAAACCTTTTTTTTTTTTTTTTTTTTGAGCTGATTCTCTTCTAGATATATGGGCCACGTGGACAGTGTTATAGGAAAGTTGATTCATGGTTGCACTTAAAAAAAAAAAAAAAAGTGTAAATCTGTCTCAAAACCCAAAGCAATTTACTGGGGAAAGCTTAAGGAAGTGGGTTGGGTGCCTATGAGGGTTGACGAGTAGTTCGGGTCGTAAGAATGGATGTACTTATTGGATTTAAAATATAAACTGACTAATCATATCATTTGCAAATGTTTCTACCAGTATTAACATCATTTTGTGTCTCAGATGAGCATCACCCTTATTCACCATTTTGTGTTTTTTCAGTCAACATTTTATCTCGAGCACATACATAGATTTGGTCTTTGGTCTGGTTACTTGTATTTCACCTTTGGTGAGCTGGTATTTGTCTCATGATTCAACTCAGATGATGACTAACTGTAGTTAAGACAACCTCTCTATTATGTGCAGTCTTTTTATTCATCCATTTTATTTAGACGGGCAGAGAATAACAAACATCATGGGCATGGCTTTGACTTACTGCGCTATTCATCACGATGCAAAAAGCCATCCAGTGCTATATTACCTGGAGACTTTTTATCCAAACACCCTTAGTGATGGAAGCAAAGACTTTTATTACAATTTAGACAGAGGACACCTGAGACATTTACAAGGCATGCATATTTATGTTGTCACTAAAGTCAAAAGCCACCCTTTTCAAACAGAGAGAAGTTTAAGTGGTGTGACACAAAAAAGGATAGAAAGGCAAAGATACTTAGATAGACAGATGCTTAGATAGATAGATGCTTAGATAGATAGACGCTTAGATGCTCATGCTTTTTTCACCACTAGATGTCAGCCACTCAGCAGCAATCAAAACCTCCACTTGTATTTCAAAGTGGCATTTATGACGTATCCTTGGCATTTGACCTAGCCACTTGAATGATAAATGAGCACACAAGCATAAAAGACTCCCAAGATGATGAGACAAACAAACATCAATTACTTCTGAGGATGATGCTAAAAATTTATTGAAGCCCAAAATTATATACTATATAATTAACAGTTGGTATGGTGCAAAAACACTGCATTTCTTCCAAGTTGTTTGGTAGCATAGGAATGTGAATGAATGACATGACTAACATAGTGAATCTTTCTCATGAATATCTTTGACTTGAATTGTACTGTCTTTGGCTGTGTCCTTAGAAATCGTTTCGTATGTTATCCTTTCTGCAACCACAGCCATTGATTCATATCAGAGGATTATATAGAGTGCCTGACACACACACACACACACATTTTATTTTGCTCATACGTGGCATTAGGAACGCTCCGGACAAAACAATTAATGCAACCAAAAAATTAGAATGGAATCCCCCAGCAGGCTCTATTGACAAAAAGAGCTGACATTCTGCACCACAACTCAGAGTTGCCAGGAAGACAAAAGAGACTCTGACAAATATTTGTGGAAAATACCGGGATTCCATCCAATGACATTTGTTTGGATTTTCTTGGCTTTGGACTGTACCAATCTGGTTTTTGTTTTGTTTTTGTTTTTTTAGAGCCTGGGATTGAATGAAAAGGTTGACGTCATTGCCCGTTATTCTTCATATCACGTAAACTTCTTAACTACTTCATCCTTCCAAAGAAAAGTCTGTGAAAGCTCGATGATTAAATGATACAGACTTTTTATATCAGAGTGTGGCAGCTGCGTCTGTTCAAATCTGCTCTTGGCTTGCTTTTAATACTGGAAGTTAAGCCAATGATGGTCCTGCGATAGGAATGTTTATTGTTGTGTGACCAATTGTTGCTTGAAACCACCATTACCTATTTTTTTCGAAACTCTATTTATATTTTCCTCCACATTTTTTTTTTTTTGGCGTATGTGTCAGACTGAATATACTGCATCCCTGACTAACTATTGGAGGGAAAAATATCCCACTGAAATTTATCACAACTTGGAGAGCAGTAGTTCTCAAACTGAAACAAAATTCAATAGCATGGTTGAAGAAAATGTTCTCCTGCAGCTTTCCCCTCATTATAGAAAAATGTTCATGATTTCTCAAAATGACCACAGCAATATTTAATAGCTATTTGAACAATGAGAAAACTTAAACCAATGCCTCGGGCTAAAGCTAAAAGCCCATTGACTAATCTCACTGCACATTTCATTTGAGTTTATGTGACAAATGGAAAGACTTTAGCAGATAATCTGAATCATGTGCCAGACCAATTTAGCATTTTCTTTCCGTGACAAAAAACCCACTGCAACTTACTTCCTTTTATATGGCTATGAGACATGTCTCGTTAAAGTTACTTTTCACTTAATAAAATTGTATGACATCGCCTCAGCTCTTGTAGCATTTATAGAAAATAACAGCACAATTAATACAAGTATTCGCTGCAAAACTTAAAGTGTATTCATTTATAAAACAACACAGATAATATGATACAAGTTCTAACATATACTGATTCATTGAAAAATGCAGCATGTGCTGCACTAATAAGATGTATGACCTTCCAGTTACCGCAGCCATCTTGTGTCAGTTATCATTAGCAAGTTTGGAGTTAGGCAGAGAATTGCAACCAGGAGAGTGCTGACAAGAAACCTCCGTGATGACGGTAGGGTGCAATGTGGCCAAAATCAATCAGTATGCCAAGATGGTTCGGGAAGCTCCAAAGTCGAACGGAGTGGGGCTTGTCAACTTATTTTTTGTACTTACATGGATTAACTGGTTTAAAAAAAAAGTGCGCTTGCAAAAGCCAGTCTAAAAAGTGACGATGTTTTCAACTGTGTGCGCCAGAGGTATGTCCCAGTTGAGCGTATTAATAGTGTCATTCACAAGGTTCAGTACTGCCAGACAGACAGCATGGTACATGGTCTCAGCCATCATTCATTTAGGAGGGGTGATCCAAAGATTACCGCACTGGTTCAACCGTGTTGCCAACTACCACAATATCTTACAGCATGTGGAAAGCATGCGCTCAAATTGAGCTCAAATCAGTGACCATGAGGCAGACTTTTAGCCGAGCTACTGAAAAACACCATTGTGCTGTCTTTGAATGGATTTTTGATTACCTGCATGACACATATTCCACAGACAGTCGTAGTGTAAAATACACTTATTGCTCAATGATTACACTATTGCATACAGTATGAACCTGCCATTGACTTCTATGTTTAAAAAAAAATATATTTCATTGCTGCCAATTCCGTCTTACGTTTTATCGACACCCTAGTTTGTAGTCTTTGATACCATCTCAAACCTTGCCCACCATTGTGAGTCTCATCCTTTGGCATCACACACATGCCAGCTGGTTTCACGCTCAACTTTCGAAAAATGCATTCAGTTCATTCGGATCAAATATTTACAATACTTTCTTTTCCGAGTTACCAAGTGTTCCCCAGGATTGTGTTTTTGGGCCTTTACGTTTCCTCACTTACCTCCATCCTGTATTGATTTTTTTTCCACCAAATTTCTTTCAAACTTCTTGAAACTTTAGAGCAATACAACTGACAATTCTCCCTGTCTAAAGCTGACAGTTTTTCTTTCATGATTGAGTTCTTCACTTTCTCCTTCCCCCAAGAGTCTGGTTGTGATTCGGGATAGTTTCACTCTCACAAAATCACCCAGGTTTCACCTCTGTAACCAAACACTGCTATTTTCTTGTCCTTAGCCTCATCACTTCTTGAGTCTTCTTCATAAATCTCTCAATAACCTTCATCTGATGAAAAATGCTGAAACCCATCTGCTCACCAAAACACCTCTCCGCACTAGATCACCCATTTCTTTCAGCAACTCCAATGGCACCCAGTTATGTAAAGAATTCAGTTCAAACTTCCACATAAATTTGTCAATTCATAATCTTCCTCTTTCATATCTGTCTGACCTTCTCCATAACACCACTGCTGTTTGTTCTCTTCAATTTTCCTCTTCTGTGCTGTTTACTGTGCTTTCAGTTTATCATCATGGGAAACAGCTCGGCTGCTCAACTCTAAATCTCGCTGCCGTCTGCTATCTGTAGAATTTAATCATCCTAACTTTAAAAAAAAAATCATACTCAAAAGTCACCCTGTATGCATTTATTGGATGGATGGATGGACATGGAACCTGTTTATAACACAAGTATAACACTTGTAGTTCTTATGATGTCCCTTTCTCATGTTTGTAGCATTTGTCTGGTTTTGTTTTAGTTCTGACAATTTGCAAGTT
Source organism: Syngnathus typhle (assembly GCF_033458585.1). Taxonomy (NCBI): domain Eukaryota; kingdom Metazoa; phylum Chordata; class Actinopteri; order Syngnathiformes; family Syngnathidae; genus Syngnathus; species Syngnathus typhle. Next base: position 11,210,285 of record NC_083741.1, on the reverse strand, counting down.
GTTAATAAGAACAATAGCAGAAAATCAAAAAACATATCCCTAAGGGTTTTATGGCCACATTTGGTGTTATGCCTCCTGTCTGGAGTCAAGTTTACCTTGGGGAACTTTACAGAGACACTGAAAGTGAAAATGTGAGAGTAAAGACAAGGAAAGCATTTTGTATGGAACTAATCACAGTCCCTTGCTGGATTTTATTTTCTTGTGACCTTAGGGAAAGAACATAACAGCCCAAACAAGGTGTTATTCAATCAGTTGTGACAACAATAATTCTATCAGAATCTTTAAAACAGATGTTTGCATTGAGGATGAAAAACAAAAGATAAGTTTTAGACTCTGTGTCACTTCAAAATACGAACAATTCTGCAGACTTGTTTTTGCAATGACGGAGAATTCAGAGCAGCTCGCTCAAGGCCTGGTTCTATTGATCTGGTGTATTGTTTATGGACTTGGTTGCCAAAGTGAATTGTCTCTGTGACCTCTGTTTTGATCGTTTGTTACAAAGAGACACTTTCTTCTCCAGACCCTGGGAAATTAAGTGCAAAAGTGTTTCAACTCCACCCACTGTAATTTAGTTGTTTACCTCAGTTTACAATCCAATTGTTGACATGCTGAGTGTCTGATGGGCTGCCAATTTACATGTTTTGCAGCCTTGGAGCATGTTCGGCCTATCAAAGTCAAAAGCATCACATTCATTTCTATTTCTGGCTCTATAGCTGTTGGTATTAGTTCTCTTATGGTAGTGACAGACCGATTCACCGTGGTCAAAATAAAACTATTAATTGTGTTTCTTTTATAGTCATGGTGGACAACTTATTTGGAGTCAACATTTGGAACACAAAATGACTCAAAATAATTGTAGGAGGAGAACATTTGTCTTTTGGGACTAAATGTGGAATCCAATCAAGAGAACTTTGCATTTCTTACGTAATTCTACAAATGTCGTGTTATGTGATAATCATGGCCAGATGGTCCCAATGCCATCAATGTTGCTCAACCAGCAAATCTCCATTCAAAAGAGCTAAAAACATTTCTGCGTTGTGTTCTATGTCCACGTCAATTATCACTCCCACCCCTTTTCACGTTTGTATGAACAAGGATGTTAATATTTTCCTATATTATCACTAGATGTTAATGTTAGATGAAGCAATCAAACATCTCATCTACTCATTTCCACTCTGTCTGCATATCATTGTGTTGCATTACATTTCACAATTTAGTGAAGCATTCACTTGTAATTTCGCTGTACATTCTTCTTGTGTAAGAAAAACATTGTTCTGCACCAAGACAGCTGTTAAAATACTTTGTGCTGTCTCAGACATTGGTGAGACGTGTGTCGATGTGACAACTTGGATAAAAGTTCCTTGTTAGGGTTTTGTGGTGATGGTGGTAAATGTGCAGGACGCCAGTACAAAGAAGCAAAGAGGCAAGGCAGGACAAATCTTAACCAAAAAAAATAAAAAATAAAAACCACAAAATGACAATCAAGTCACTTCGGAAAAAAAATATCTGAATGCTTAATTCCCAAAGTCCTAAAAATCAAGATTCAAAGTAGCAAAGAAAAAAAAAACACTCGTCACATCAGGAAACATGCAAAAAAAACTACTAGAAATGTGACATGCAACAAAAAAATGATCAGACAAAAATGAGCAGACAACTAAATACAAACAAATTGGCAAGACGACAAGACACAATAAATATGTGACTGGAGGAATCTGATTGATAGACAAAAGGAACTGGGCTGACAAGACAAGGTGGAGGCAAAAACAAGTTGTTATGATCAGGAGATATAAAGAAACAAGACAAAACATAAAACAAAACAAACATTTTTGACACATTTTAAAATGAATTTATTAACTGATCAATAAATTAAATTTGAGTGCTATGTCATGAAAAGTTGAATTGTGAAAGAAAGATCTCTGCTCTCTGGAAAGACTGAAAATAGGGTCATTGCTTTTCGAAAAGGTCAGATTTTGAGCTCCACAATATTACCGCTTTTCTGGCTAGATTTCGTCATTCAAAGCAGGGCGTCGTCATCACCGAGTAGCTAGAAACTTTGCCACCCGGTCTCCAAGCTGTCTTCAACATAATTGCCTTTATTGGCTTGGGCAGGACTCTTGTCATCAGTGTCAGTGTGCAGAAAACCGCCAGCAACGTTCTTTCACGCTATAAAATTTCTGGTAATCATTTTCATCAAATTTGTGGCTTCAATTCAGTTGCGCCGACTGGCCTTGCTGCTTTGTATATTGATTTTTCTCTCTATTCCACGTGTGTATGGCTGTGCGTCATTCTTCCCATCCACATTCAAATTAGGTCCCTAAAGTTATGATCTTTTCAATCAGACACTCACTGAACAACCTTGTTCTCAGAATGATTTGATTCCAACCTGGACACAGTGTTGTCTTTGGATGGGATTTTCTTCATGCAATTTCACTGTGTCACTCCTGGGCTGGGCATGCAGTCTACAATTGTATTTAGTATTGGCAGCATTGTAGTTGAGTGGGTTGCATCCTTGCCACATGGTTTTGAGATCTAAGCTTCGAATCTCATGAGACAATTGACTCACAAACAGTGCCCGGGCTTACCTGGTCTTTTAACCAAAAGTCAGCAGAGATAGACTTAAGCTTGTAGAAAGAGTTCACTGTCGGTTTGACATACTTTTGGCAGCTTTACTCCTAATCGCCTAGTTCTGTCTTCCACAATGTGTTAAGGCTTTGATAAACTGCCAAGTTTTGAATTAGATTCCTACAAGTGGATTATTTTCTTTTTTCTATTTTAAATATGTGACTGCATTGGACTGCCAGTGGTTTTAATTAGTTTGGGCCGTTGGCCATTTAGTTGTCTTATCTGAAAACAGATACAAACGGTTCCGTTTTACCAAACCGTATTTGTTTTACTAACAATGGTGTTTTATAGAATTAAAAAAGGCCTGGTAGCTTTTGATTATATGTAATACTGTTTCTGTTCAGGGAGTAAAAATAATCATGTTGGGTAACAGCACTTACAATTTTGTGATTCTCAGAACAATGCTTGCTTTGATATAGTCCTGAAATAGACGAGGACACACATGTTGCGGTGCCTAGCGTAGTAAAATGGAAAGATTTCTATGAAATATTTGTACGTATCCATTTTCAAGTGCTTAGTAATTGTCTAATTCCAGTAACAAGGGTGTTGAGGCTGTTGTTGGAAAGCCTACAGCATATACATAATTTCGGTACTCAAAGGATGTAAAGCAACAAGAGTTGACCTTTATTGGGGCTAAAATGTTTTCTAATCACTTAATATTTGCCGTGAGTTTCTTGTGGAATTAGACAAGGTTAGATTTTTTTTTGTGTGTGTGTTTACGAATGATCAAATTGTTATTTAATTGTAATTCTGATTCATGGTTGTTGTGACTCATTTTAGCTTCCTGTTTGTGTAAATCATCAAACACATCATGACGCATGTATTTGTCGTCGTGTGTTTATAATTAAGTGGTTCGTCTAAAAGAGAGTGTTTTACGTCATTAGTTTCTGTGGTGAATCATTTTGAGCAATTAAATTCTTGAAGAACCCCTAAAAAAACCTCGGCTACAAAGTACTTCAATTTAATTCAAGTAAGTTTCCACTGAAGCAAAAATGATACATAGTCATTATATGGTTGTCCAGCATAAAGATAAGAAAGAAGTAAGATAAACAGAATATTGGCTTATCTTAAAAAAAAAATTGATTTATCAATCTGGACTGACCAATGCCAACAGGCATTCGTGGTTGCTTGTCAAAAGTGTCTTAATTTATATACTATAGCAGGTCAAGGGAAACGAGGATGACTTTGTAGAGCAACAGCTGAGGTGTGTCAGAATACAGAAAAAAAAATCTTGACACAAGATTGAAACAAGCAGTCAAAAAACATCTGAAAATATTTTACTTTTAGACATTCTTCATTCAACTGGAAGTGTAAAAATAGGTTCTAAGAACACAACAGAGGAAAAAGGGACATTTTATGGAACGGAAAATCATGAAAAGCGTGTACTCCAGCTTGTTCAACCTTCTGGATCTTCTGATTTGGTGCAGTTAGTGAAACCTCTAATCCAGTTTCCCATCCTTTAATGAGCCAAAGCACCAAACAAAAAGACTGAAATGCCCAAATTCACAAATCATCAGGATCGTTATCCGGCTCTTTCAGAGCTTGCCGATGAGCCGATCATTTAAATCAGATGTGTTGGATGCGAAGAAACATGGCAACATGGCGGCCCTCGAGGACCAGAGCTGGACATGCCTGATTTAACCTTATTCTACACAAATTTCATTAAATAAAAGTGCTCACTTATCCACTCATGGTAACCAGAACCATTTATTGAATATCAGAGGAACAATGATGAATGCATGGTTTTCCTTCATGCGGCATCACAAAATTGGAAACCTGGCAAATGAACTTTGGGCCAAGATGCCACAGAAAAATGTTTCCCTATTTTTCATAACCAAATGTTGGCAGTATGCATGCATTATTAAGTAAGTGTGTATGAAACTGGTTGTCCTTATATAGTACACATGGCAACACTCCACTAGACTATTGCACATACGGAACTTGTAAGAGTCTGCGCTACTGACACCATCCTGTCATCACTCGCTTTGCTGGGTCACTTCTTTGGCTTGAAATAATGTGGTAGACTGTTAGAAGTCGATGTTTTAAAGTGTGCATGGTGTCTGGACCTGATTTGAATCAAACTGTGACATAAGGGTAGTTTCTAGTGATTCCAGATGTTCAACCAAAAAAGTTTTTATTGCGGTTGTTCAAACACGACGAAAGTGAGGTACTTTTTTTTTTGTGGTTTAAAAGGGATTTTTTTTTAAATATTCAGCACAATTCTGCGTCTGAATTTGTTTCGAAGAGGTTGGGCGAGCCTCGACGAGCGTATCCATTCCAACGACTGTTCGCAAGTTAGCTTTACATTGATTATTATTATTTTTTTTTTCAAATACAGTATTTACTCACTTTTACCCAAAAAGTGCAAAGTCTACCACATTGTTACTTCACATTTCCTTTCCAAAACACTCAATAAGCATGTGGGAAGTGATGACACTAATTCTTGAGGCTTTGTAGGTGGATTTTTTTCTTATTTTTGCTCAACAGCCTGGTGTCTCCATCCTTGTATATTGTACTTCATAATGCAATGTTCAATAAGAGACAGGTCTGGACTGCTGGCAAGCCAGTCTTGTGCACACACAAACGCGACATTCATGATTTCCCAAAACAATTTCAAATGTGCACTCATCAGACCGATGCTCACTTTTTCATTCTTCAGATGGGCTCGGGCCCGTACAAGTCAATGACGTTTCTGGGTGTTGCTGACAAATGATTGATTAAAAGTCTCTGTGATACTATATTTCAATCAACAGTTTTCCAGCATTCCCCAACTTTCCCCACTCTTTTGTAGCCCATGTCCCAGTTGTTTGACAAGGCGTCAAAGGCATCAGATTCAAAATGTGAGAATATACCTATCGGAAAATGCACAATAGAAATTTGATAGATTTTGGTTCTTAACCAGGGGAGACTAAGAGTCTTGACGGGTGTAGTGTGTGGCAGAACCATCTTTGCAAACAGAGTCAAGTCCGGCCCAATTATTCATGAGACTTTTTGCCAATAAGCACATCTGCCAGTTTCAAGCTGCCAGGTCAGCTCACCATGTCATTACCTGTTAAACATCTGTCCCCAGTCACATCCTGCAATTAAGCCTGCACCTAATCATCAGCTTCTGCCACTCCTGCTTCTCCATCTCGCTCCCCTTAATTAAACACTCGGCCTGTGAAGCTGCTGTCAAGCTGTAGCTGCGTGAACTGTGCAATTGCACGCTTTTGCACAAAGAAGTCGACTCCCTTTCTACCTCACAGTTCTTGTTTGTTTTCACAGTTTACCTCTAATTTGCCACACAATAATGTTGCTTCTGTTTCTTACCAAGTCACTTCAGCTACAAGAGGAAGCACAAATTGGGTGAGCCTGCATTAGAGAGCAATGATATGTCCTGTTACTGTTAATAACTTTCACAGCCTTCGTTCATTTAATGGCATATTACTGCGTGAGTGTCTTTCGAGTTCATTTCAGATTGATGAGATAAAAATGACAATGCATTTAATTAAATTCAAAACTGGGTAGTGGAAAGAAAGAAAGAAAGAAAGAAAGAAAAAAAGAAAGAAAGAAAGAAAGAAAGAAAGAAAGAAAGAAAGAAAGAAAGAAAGAAAGAAAGAAAGAAAGAAAGAAAGAAAGAAAGAAAGAAAGAAAGAAAGAAAGAAAGAAAGAAAGAAAGAAAGAAAGAAAGAAAGAAAGAAAGAAAGAAAGAAAGAAAAAGAAAAAATACAAAGAAAATCACTTTTCCAGTCTCTCAATTCGATTTTCACAGCACAAGTAGTTTTCAGTCCAGGACTGAGCCCTTAAAAAACTTGGCAAACGTAAATACGGTCATAAACATCAGGGACACAGTGACATGAAGACAGACTTCCTAGCACGCAATATTGACTCATGCTGATTTGCTCAGACTGGATTACTTGAGGATTTTCTATGTTAAATTTATTCTCCAGTTCCATCACTAAATCCAAAAATAAATAAAGCAAAATTTACCAAACTGTCACATCAATTTAAGACTTTTGGATCAGTGTCACAACCCCTACGCCTTCCAAATAAACAGTCATGCAGTGGGAAAGCCGGTGGTCTGCGTCGTTTCCATTTTCCACTGGAAAGATATTCTCATGTGAGGGGAATCATGATTGCCTTTTGAAACTGAAATTATTCTTCAGTGTAGGGAGAGAAAACCTGATTATTTTTCAATTACATTTGTTTTACAGAAAGGTAACAAACAGCCTTATTTTCATTTCTGCATAATTTGGCATACACACAAAACAAAACAAAGATACAATTTGTATTGCAACACGTTCTTGCATGTAGAATAAATACAAATAGGTCAAATGCTTCTCGGTACAAAAGCCACATGTAGTCTTATTTCTTTCAAGTTAATCCTGACTCTTCATTTAATGCCAGCGGGCAACGGAAAGAACAGGTGGTCACAGCAAAACGTGCTATCTTTACACCTTTTTTATGTATCCCGGAACAGCTGATTTAGAGTTCAGTATGTGCTGCCAAGAGACACATTGAGAAAAAGACTCCTTGCATTTGCACGCGCACACACGCACACAAACACACACACAAGTCACAACATGAGCCACACCAGTACCAACTAATACAACACTATTTCAGTTTTATTATCCTGTTCATGATTATGGTTTTAGATTGTGGTGGTGTAAAACTGCACCGCAAGCTAGATCTGGAGTGCATTCATCGTGGATGTAAATGAGTAGGGCTCTGCAGAAATTGGTAGTGACTTGCAATGAGATGCAAATTGACAATTAAAAAGTCTGAATCTGAATTTTTGTATTGGTGAGAAGGATTCATAGCATTGCATGTGACGTATAAATATGTTAAGCTGTTAAGTTATCAATTAATAAAACCCATCTAACCAGAGCTTTTGTTGTTACTTCGCTTTTAGCCTCTCTGCAAACTTGGAGAGATGGACCCTTCCAGGTAAACTTAATCCGAACTAACCTCTAACAGAACACGCCACACACTAAACAAAAAGCGAACACAGATATAGGGTTTGAGTCCAAGGTCTTTAAATAATGTGGACAAAAGCACTTGTACAAGAAATAAAAATTGACAAATGGAAGACAAAACATTTACGATGGTACTTTAAATGTTAACAGCTTTAATTAAATTGAAGTTGAATGATTGAAGCAACTACTCGAAGAGAGGTTTAAACATATGACAACGAAGGATAGTATTGACTGGTGTTTTACACTGACCTATAAATTACTGAGTGATTATTATACTGAAACCAGAAAATAATTAAATGCAAAGCAGCCATTACTGAAAAATATTTCTTAGAACATTATGACACTTTTGCATTAAAAATGTGTAATATGTCAGATTGTACAAGAAACAATGGTTAAAAAAAAAGCTTCCTTTGTTGATTCTTAGTTGTTTAGGAGTAATTTTTTAATGTGTCAGTCACATTGTGTGTCCCTTTCTAGGAATTTACAGTGTTATGATTCCAAATGTGTTTACTATGTGTACAGAATATGTAGATCAGGGGTGTCAAACTCATTTTTTTTGCGGGCCGCATTCTAGTTATAGCTTCTTTCGGAGGACCATTATGACTGTCAACCCAAATAAATGTATGAGCACCTCATATTATACAGTAAAAGCGACAAAACAAACTGACAAATAACTCATTTTCAAATCAGAGGAGTAAAAATCGGTCAAATATTTAAAAAATAAGATATTAAAAGTGAAGACAATTTGCAATTCTAGTAATGACACGTGAATTTGATGCACAATTTGAATAATAAAATGATGTGGCGGGCCGTAACTGGCCCCCGGGTTTTGAGTTTGACACCAGTAATGTAGATATCCAAATTTTATTTTCAAAGAAAATACACATTGTTCTTCTGTCTCAACTCGCTCTAGCCCTTTCCTTTTTGTGACTTTTTTGGTAGTGTGCCAAAGTAAATCGTGATATTGCAGCCACTGGTGTGCGATTCCTTGCAATAATGAAAACCAGCAAGTGCTCCTGTTTTTTGAGTAGAAGTAGTAGCAGACTGACCCCTCCAACCCGAGTGCTGCCTTGAAGTGACGACATGTAATCCGAGACGGGCTGGGAACTTTTTTTGCACAACTCCTTCGCTCGCCACTCCATCCATCCATATGATGCGTTTGTCGCATCAACCAAAGTTGGAAGTTGAATGGTTTCCATTCAGAAGCTCGCCTTTACTCTAGCTGCGTAGTGGAAGCTGCCAAGGGGGCACACTTGGACGATAGCGCTCTTTTGAATGTTCGGAATGCTTCCGTGTAGAAGTCTGCAGTAGTTTGGTTGCGTGAGTGACTTTTTTTATTTTTATTTTGACAGACAACAGAATGGCTTTTACGCACTTGCTGCTGTGTGCGGGGATGTTGACACTGCGTCTTTGTGGAGCCTACTATAGCGGACCTCTCCAGCCAGAGATGTCGAACGGCACTTTTCACCACTACTTCGTGCCGGACGGCAATTACGAGGAGAACGACGACCCGGAGAAATGCCAACTACTTTTCCGAATGACCGATGAACGAAAGTGTGGTCCCGACGAAGACCAGGACTCGGTCATCCGGGACGATTTCATCATCATCCGACGGCAGATTGAAGACTCTGCCCGGGTGCTGGAGGGGCTCGGGAGGAGCATCTCATACGACTTGGACGGAGAGGACAGCTACGGGAAGTATCTGCGGAGAGAGACAACGCAGATAAATGACGCGTTCACGAACTCCGAGAAGTCCCTGCTGGAGCTGGAGGTGAAGTTCAAGCAGAGCCAGGAGAACGAGTTAAAGGAAGAGCACCGGCTCAGTGACGACTTTCTCAACATGATCGTGAGCACCCGGGACACCCTCAAAGAGACAATGGACATTTCTCTGGGCCTGCGGGACAAACATGATCTGCTCTCGCTCATCGTCCGCAGTCACGGCACACGGCTCAGTAGACTGAAGAATGAGTACATCAAGTTCTGAGACAATAGCCCTGATATTCACCCCCAACTGTAATTTTATGATGTTTGACCTCGAGGGAGCGCAATTACACATATATTGACCACAATCAAGTCGTCTTACTTCTGGCAATCAATTTTGATTCAACATCACTGTGTTTGTATTTTGCAGTGCTGCAAACCAGTCATGAACATGTCCATCAAAAATGTGCATAACCATCTTTTTACATCAGTTTTTGCTGGCTGTGCAAAAATTTAAACGCCACAATCTTGGGAACAGGCAGCGGTGGAAAATAGATCACCATGTACAGTTTTCCTTCATTTGATGCCAAGTTCTGTTCTTTATGTAAATGTCATTTTTATTCTAATTGATTTGTCAGCTGTATTTGTCAGGTTTGACCTACAAAAAAGTCATTCTCTATAGCATGGTGTATTTTGATGAAGTAATATACCCATTAGGCCACTGGTACTTTACTTACAAATTATATATAATACATACTGTTGTGACTGTAATTATAATAATGCCAAACATTTTATATACTTGAAAATCTGTTTTTATCAGATTTTTCTTATGTCTAAGGATGGAAATCAGCTACAACTCATTTATAATTGTGCAATACACAAATAGTTCTCATTAGGCTTTAACTTACAGATTGATTCTATTTGGGCTTATGGCAGAAGTTTACCTGTCATGGAAAGTGTGATCCATTTGACCACAACTGTATACGGTACACAGACACACGCACAGAATTCCTGGAAGCAGCCTTGATTGTACCCCTTAAGCAAGACACATGTCTGACAGATTTGCTGGGTAATCTAATTTTCAGGAAGAGAAGAGCAGGAAAAATGGAGAGAAGAATACAAACCATAATAATTATTTACTGAGTATTTAGGATTTATTTTTCCAACGTTCGTAGGGATGTTTATACCTAGGAATTTCGTAACAGGCCAGCAGATGTTGCACAGTTCCAGACTGTTGGGGTGCTAAATATTGAACTCAAAATGTAAGGCAGGCAATATAAAATGTAATGTTTATGTTCTGAAGCTATGTAAGTATGTTGAGTGCATCTATCTTAAAAATATATTTTAATGTGTATTCTTTATCCATGCTAAGGTTGAAATGGAGCATCCTATGTGTATGGTAATATACAGTCTGTGTGAGACAGCACACTTGTATAAATATATAATATAGTAGATAAAGACTGCAGGCAGCACTTGAGAAATTCAACCTGAAACGGCAATTTGTGTGACATTATCAGATTGTGTTGTGTTTTCACAAGTAAAGAGTTGTTTGAAGTGAAGTATTGTATTTGATGTCAACTGTATGTTATTTCAAAGATGTTATACTTTATAGGAATTTTTTGGACACTTTTTTATTAGTGATTGCAGTATCACCTTTCTTCTGTTGGGGGGAAAACAGCCCCCAGTGTGACATGACAGCAGTATAATCAATGGGCACACGGTCCTGCCACATCTTTGACAGTTTTGAGGTTTGCTTTAAATTAAACACAGAGAGGCCCTCTAATTATGAGTGTTGTGGAGGAACAACCTACTCATTGGATGTACAATAGTGGGCCTCCACAAAATAGTTTTCCCCCCATTACTCTTCTCCAATGCACTGAAAACAGCATTTTACAGTGTGCAGTCACATTCAGTGGCACAGAGGATGTTTTGTCACTAAACTAAAAAAGTTTATTCTTCAAAACACAGTAACGAATGTAATTTAATGTAACTTGCAACGTAAGTAGTAGATGGAGTAAGTAAATCTGCCCCTCTGTTACACATAAATGATGTGATAATTATTCGATATAAGCATTACTGTCATGCTTATGATCACCAATTTTATCCAGTTGTACCAAATGGATCGCAGCTTATTAATGTACATTTATTGTATCGATGGATGCATATCTGTGCAACAATACAGGCATAATCCATTTTAATTCCTGGAAAAATACAATTCCATAGGGGTGTTTTTGTATCTGTCAAACACATGAATTACCATGCTGCTTTTGTTGTCACAAAGGTACAGTTCACCTTTATGACTAAGTTGTAAACAATTGGCCTTTGGAACATGTAGGGTAATAAAAAACTGCTAGAACGTAGTGATATTTTGGTTGCGCAATCGTGACAGGGGCGCTGTTGTTATGTCACGTTGCACTGCCTCCTCCTGCGACCTTTCACCGACTTTCTCTTCCACATTGACAGCCGGGGCATATGCCGAGCCGCGGGGATCGAGGAAATCAGGTACAGTGCAACAAAGGTACTCAAACCGGTGTGTTTAGTGTCTTCTCGGGGCTGCAGATTACCATTGATAAAAACAAAAACTGGTCGAGTAGTAAATGTGGCGTTTAAAGCCCTACGCGCAACGATGACGTCATGTAGCTTCCTAGCAGACGGAGGCATGCAATAAATCTGATTTTAGATAATTGGCATTTGTTCTGTACACTGTTGGGAGACGGAACATTGAACTGACGCCAATTTCGGACACTCGGTTGTTTGCACCGTTGTGTTCAGTACGGTGCCCCAGACATGACAGCTACTACGTTGTGGGTACAAATTACCAAGTCCGCATGGACTACTACTTCATGTGTACAAAGTAACCATTGCTCCGTGCAGATCAGTTGGATAAGTAAATTGTTTAAAGGTTGAAAGGGAAAAGTTACACTGAATAGACAGGAATAGCGTGATCAAATTTTATTTTAAGGTTCGGGATGAGTTACGAGGACATCATGAAAAGTCTGGCATTGCAAGGAATCATTATGTCCAAAAGACATTCGAATTGACTTTTGAGAAGCCAGGTTGCTTTACAACTTGGTTTTACATTCAACTGGCTTCCAGATAAACTGTCTCATTCCAGATGTGAGCCCATCCCAGATGTGAGCGTTAGGACAATGTCAATCCAATAATGTTATTTTTCCTGTCTGCAGTTTTGTCGCAAGCTAAATAGAAAAAAGTGAAATAAGCATTCGTCACAAGCCACACTCAACTGCATTTGTCGATGAAAACGTGAAACAAAACATCTAAGTACACTAAGAGGACCATATGTGTGTTGTACTCAAAACAGATAAAAATCAAACAATGTTATGTTGTGGGTTTTTTTTTGGCTATTGACATTTTGTATTACTTCACAGTTGGTGGTTCTGTGTCATTTGGAAAGGAAGCCTGAACAATGTTGAGTACCTTGGCCCGTGTCACCCGGCCTGCTCTGCAGAGATGCACGTCTTCCGTGGCTTGTCAGACGATCAAGTTTTGTCGTAGACCGCAAAAGGTTTCACATCCATCGTCTGTTAATCCGACACTTGTGCAGCTTCGTGGACAGCAGACTTTGGGTTCATCTTCCTTCTCTGTGGCCAGCCACTCTGTGAGACATGCCCGAGCACTGGATGAAGAGCGGCTGGTGGAGGTTGAGTGGGAAGATGGAGGGCAAAACTTGTATCCCTTCACGTGGCTGAGAGACAATTGCCAGTGCTCACTTTGTACACTGCAATCAGCTCAGGCCCGTAAACTGCTGATGTCCGATCTGGACATTCACACAGGCATTAATGTTGTTGAGGTTACCAATGACAGCAAGGTAGGTCAACAAATCATTATTACCAACCTATATTATAAATTACATTTATGGATGTCATTGTCCGTTACATTCAGAGAAACCTAAAAAAAAAAAAACATTGATCCATGATAAATATTACAGTCGTGATATTGCAAACACATGAATGATGCAGGGAAATTTGTTTCGTAATCTTGCTTTTGATGCTAACAGTCAGAACGAATCGTTCATTCCTTTTATATTGGCCACATAATTGATTCATTTCATGTATTTAATCTCATTATATTGTTGACTGAAAACAATGAGGCCGGGTAGATTGTGATTTATTGCTTCCTTTATTTTTTTTATTTTTTTTTTAAACAAACCACCAGATGGCTCGACGAGCTTTCAGCTGGATTTGTTTTAAAACTGCATTCCGCAGGGTTTTAAGTTTCTAATCGTTACTGCTACCTGTGGCCAAAAAATGAAATTGCACACTCACATGCATGGGTTTTCCTTTTTTTAGGCTTCCTCTGAGAAACTGGGTGTCTGGGGCATGCTAGATGTCGGTCTCTTCTGAGCAGATGTAGAATCCATTATGGCGAAATAATAGCTTCTGGTCGGGACTCTGTGAGACAACGAGCTAACACGAGAACGCGCATGACGTGACATGCGCAGAAAACCCGATTCCAACCTGAAAATTATTTTCCAGAAGCTTGCAAAAATACCCATTGTTTTAATCTGCAATTTGCAAGATGTATTAGCCATAAATGGACAAATGAAAGTCATTGTAAAGTTATTTAGGGGCAAAATCCTGTGGAGTACAGCTTTAACATTACAATCTCAGAGCATATGCGTAAAAAATTACAGAACTCGGTAAAAGATTAGATTGTAGTCCACAAATGAAGCGTAACATAAATGAGTGGACACCAATAAATTAAAAATAAAACCAAATAAAATAAAATATATTCACTCAAATCATTGATTGCACATTTTTGGGATGGTAGCAAATTAGTTATGTGGCAAAAATAGCTTTAATAGAAGTCACTCAGTAAAAGATTAAATTGTGGTCCACAAATGAAGCGCCAACATAAATGACTGGACACCAACAAATTTCAAATAAAACCAAATAAAATACAAAATATTCACTCAGATGTTGACCGTTAATTGCACATTTTTGGAGTGTTGTTTTCCCCTTTCAGCACACTCAAAAGTAACAAGTGACAAAGGGGGACACATTAAAGATGACATATGGCAATGTGACTTTATTTTTTTTTAAATACAAATAGTTGTGTCTCTGTTGTGTCTGCTCAAATGTGAGATTGTTCTACAAAGTCAATCTTCATTTCCTATTTCTGAGATTGTGTCTGTAAGCAAGCCAATCTGAATTATGTCTCATTTTGACACACAAATATGTTTGCGTGGTTTAAGCATGCAACTGCCTGATAGCTCGAGAGCCACAACAGTACGTAATAGTATTTATAAATTGTTTATTCATGATTTAATTCTTCCATTGTTTTTACTAGTTACGTACTGATTTGAATATATTTTCTAAAAAGTATCCTCAAAATCTGTCTTGAGGATTTTCTAACAAGTAAATCATCCCTAAACTTCTACTGGATTTGATAAAGGATACCGATTTTGACTGCAGTGATAAAGTGTGTGACTTGTGCCATTCTTCATTTCCATTGCCAGCAGTGCTACCGGCTGGCAACGGTGTCTGGCTCTTGTGTTTGTCGCTGTCTGTTACGCACATTTGTCACCTTGAAAAGGTTGGAACAAAAAAAAAAAAAAACTGTCGCCTTCTCTGTCTCACAAAGTTAACACCACTTCATACTCTCAAGTACTCCAACAGCTTTTTTTTTTCTTGCGGTCCTCTGAATCAAGTCTGCACAATAGCAGTAAGAAGATAAAAGTAGTCCATTGCCGAAAAGGCAAAAGGATGGGGAAGCGTTGGATCAATCATAATAGATGCAGCATTTTTATGTTTTTATAGCGCATAAATTAAGAATAAAACATTTCTACTGAAAAGCAAACAAAACTGTATGAAAGTGTTTGAGGACGCCTCTTAGCAATTGCCTGTTTGCCAAATGCGAAGTTCACCTTTGACAACCAAGTCACAATGTCTCCTGCCTTTCACCAGAAGTTAATTGGGATCATCATAATCTCTGACGCTTATTGAGTGCTATAGAAAATGAAGGAAATTAGATTTTTCTTCTGGTTCCTCAACAGTTGTCCATTGTGTGGCCTGATCAACACACAAGTGTGTTTGATGCGGAGTGGCTTAAGAAACGCAGCTTTTCTCTTGAGGCCAGAGAAGCCATGCAAGAAGAGCTCTTCCTCAATGGTGAGTTGCTGTTTTTATTCCTCGTTTGGATTTGAAAGCTTAGCCAATTATTTTTGAATGACTTTAAAAGAGCAGAATTGTTTGTCAGATTCCTGTCGTCCCACAAGTATTAAGTTTTCATCTGACGACAACAAGCTGAAGAAATTGTGAAAGCAAGTGTGAATTAAAGGGTTTCGGTTTTTCTTTCTGGACAGTAAATGGCCCACCTTGATGATTCAATAGATTTTTTTCCACCGTTTACTGGCATTCAGTAAAAGCAGGATCTTGTGGTTGACAACAAAATTATTGTTTATGGAGAAACAACATTGTGCCAGTGTCCGAAAATCATCCGAAAAGGATGGAACACCTTCTAAATCCTTCACATGAAACCAAGAGAAATGATTTAGATTTGGACTTGGTCGATAGCTTGACATTGATCCAGTCTGCTCTACACAGTTTAAGGTCTTGCACTTGAGTGGCTGGCGCGGGAGTGGACTGTAGTTGGACTGTGTGATCTACCTTTGGTCCTGAAGGACCCACAGGGTTGAGTGGTTCCTGCTGTACCTGTTCCAGATTGATTACTGATCCTCTACCGGAGGCTAAATTTTCATTGCAGTTATGAGTTAGTGAGCCTACTTATGCAAAAACTACCACAAATGTTATTTTTTTTCCCATGCAAACCAACCACACTCTTGAGTGTGTTTCTAGATTTTAACTGCAGTCCTCTAAAATGCTGCTTGGCTTGCTTGCAGTGCAAAAGGACACACTCTTGAGGTTTAATTATTTCTTCCTCGGAGCCAGACTGAAATTCCTTCCACTGGGAAAAAACACAGGAAAGATGGACAAATTAATGATAAACAGCTTCTTCCAAGAGGTTTTCTCATAATGTCACATATGTGTTATTCATTGTTGGTCTTACTCCCCCACTCATATGGTGAACCCAATCCAGAATGTGCCTGTTCAAAAGTCTTTAATGCGAATATACTCACTGGGAAAGGCCACTGTGAGGTCAATAAAATAACTGGCTCTCTGAGGATTGTTTTTCAGCCGGTACTGCATGTCATTCTTTGTGTCTTGGAGCATGTTTTCCCTTTCTGCTGCTGCTGTTTCTGTGTCTATGCGCACTGCTGTATGTTGTCGGGCTACGGTAGCTATTATTGGTTGGGCATAAAACGAATCCTTAAAAATTCAAGTGTTATTTTCAGTGAGTCTCTTTGATACGAGTCAAATGTCCTGCTTAGAGGAGAAAAACAAGACCTGGAAGTTCCTGAGATGCCTGTGAGTCTAATTATGGTGTCTTATCATAGTATAACTCATTTATGGTATTTTGCTCTGGTGCATGTAATTAAAATTGATAAATGTAGATTTTTAATGTCTGGCAAGTGCCCATTAGTTACATTTCTTTCCTAGTCATAAAGCGAAGAGACAAAAATGCTGAAAGTGCTTCAAAGCTAAATTAACAAGTTGGGTCTTGAGTCTTCTTTTTAAAAATATCAACGGTCTGTGAGGCCCTGAGTTCCTCTCGTTCCACAGATTGTGGAATCCTCACTATGGGTCTAACAGTAGTTTTGACTCTGGGTATAATATTACGAAAAGTCCAGTACCAGAAGATGTAGCGGCTCAAAATGATATAAGATCAGAGATACCAAAGCAGCTAACACCATGAAGGGTTTTATAGATTAAGAAACAGACCTTAAAATTGATCGTGAAACACACAGGATACCAATGTTCCTCCAACCTCTTAGATCCTCATCAGCATACGAGCTGCTGAATTCCGAACTAATTGTAAATTACTTATAGGTTTATTTAGTTTAAGGGAAGACCAGATCAATAAATAAATCAATGAACCTGGACATTAGTGTGCATTTGTGTCTTTGTGTTTTCTCTAGAGACAAATGGGCAAACCCTGGCGATGCTCTTAAAGTGGTAGAATCCAGTGTTTGCTATTGTTAATGTGCGGGATCAAATTTCGCTCAGAGTTGAAATACTCAGGTGGCTGATAGAGCAAACTAAAATTGCGTGAGTTTCTCTTTCTTTACAATGCACACAGCTTTATTAATGCAGCGCATTTCACAACAGCTTAAGCTATAACAAGATGCTTTACATATAACATAAAACACGAAACACAAACTAATATAGAGTAATATAACGTAGACACCAATGTAACAATAACACCAGTCAGTCAAAAGCCCAAAATGTTACTTTTAAATTAGGGAATGTTGTTAGTCTGGCCGCCAATGACTTTCACTTGAAAATATTTGTGGGTTGGTTTTGTTTAAAAATGTAAAGAGAGATTTCGAGTTCGTTTTTTCGCCATTTCCTTTCAGCCGTTTTAGTAATTTTGTTTCTTCTGTGGTGGTCAGGATTTGCCAAGAGTTTACTGGCTCTACTCTATCAAGTAGAAATTTAATTTTCTTGGTAAAATCTCAAGAGGGGGGCTAGAATGTCTGTTAAAACGTTAACCAAATGAGAAGTCCCTTCAACATTGAGGTAATGCTTTCTACCGGTGCCTTCCAGTATGCGGTTAAAACCACTCACGGTAAATTCAATTCACACTCATTACCATTCAATTCATATTTATTACCATTTGTATTCATTCATTATGATGGATTCATGGTTGACGCAAAAGTATGACGTAGCCTTATTAAATTACATAAATTGTACTCTATATAGAAATTGGAAGAAATGATTTGTGTCACAATAAAAGGCACATGCCTGAAAACCCGCCCCTCCACAAAAGAATCTCTTCTTACATGACAATTACATGAATCATAGTTTATGTTGTGTATGTAAGCACTTGGAAACACTCACCAAGACAGAGTATTGTATTTTTTCGTAGATCATTAGAACAAGAAGTGCAGACATTGTGATCCAGTTTATAATTTTGAACAGTACAAAAAAATTAAAAATCTACTAGTACTGCCTGTCCGAAAAGAATAAGGAATATGTTAACATAGATTTCAATCCTAGCCCTCAGCTTAATGTTCTTCTAATGCTCTTAAACGCTTCCCTTTTGGTCAGACAGTTTTCCTAGTGACGACAGCAGTGTATCACACCTTTCAATTAGGTTTCAAATTAAATGCTCAGACGTCGCTTTACAGCTGAATTGCGAGGTAAGTCTCTTTCGGCAGTTTTCTACAACGTTAGGTAAGAGCAGGTCGCTCTTGTGAGCACCTCTTTTCTGCCACATGGATTTAGAGTGAGGGTCAACAAAAGATCTGCATGTTCTTCCAAATCGCAAGCCCACCGCTGTAAATATTTCCTTTCCAGGGAATGAACAAATATTTCCCAGAGCCCAAATGTGCTTCTAAACTGGATTCAGACTTACCGCTTCGTTTTCTTACTCAGGAACTTACTTTAATGCTTTGGGCCATTGGTGACTTCTTCTGTTCTGTTCTTCAGAATGTTTCCCTACAATCAAATCACTTATTGTTTGAGAAACTTATTGGCATTTGCTATTTTTCACGTAACCTTTGCTCATAAGAGACACACTCGTCGCATAAGGAGAGCAATGCCGTGTAACATTTCCGCTTCACTGAAAGTTTCTGTCATGTAGAGTCTCTTATCAGTAATGACCCATTTTTTTAGTCATAAATTTGCCTGCTAATCCCCCCCGTCAGATGTTTCTTAAAATTTAACCTATGGCAAGATTTGCAATTTATGGATGTCATGATTATTTAGTTGGAGCTCAAATCATGACTAATGACTTAATACGTGCCTAAAGGTCAGAAATTATGCAAACGAATGTTTATGCAATGCAATCATAGCGACACCATTCTAATACGTTCTTCTCACATAACCGATTGACGTTAATCACCGTCTTCCTATGCTGACGCATCAATGTGTTTATAAAGTACTTAAAATGTGAGAATTGGGTCATATAGTATTTAGATCAGAATTGGCTCACCACCAAAATTGGAAAATTCTATTTTGCTTCGATACCTAGTGCTGATCGAGGTGGCACATTTTAGCTAAGAATTGTGATTGCACATATGTATATACTGTGTAAGATATTTATATACTTTAAACTTCTTCCCATCACATCCTAAAGAAAGGAACAGACATTGTTTACCTCAACCTTCAATGCTAATTAAGATTAGCTAATTTCGAATTTTGAACATGATACTTAGGCTGAACTGTCTAACCGTTAACTTCATTGCAACTCTCGCAGACATTGCAATTTCAGTCTCTTTACTAATTCCATCTCTCAGCTAAGTAAAAGCTGATTCATCATGCTGTCTATCTGGTTTCCTCTTTCTCCATCTGGTCTAAATTTTGACTTGGCGACACAAAGCATCTTGAAAGCAGAGCTGTGAATATTCAACCATGGAAAACTTAGATGTTCTCTCAAAGTCACTTCAGTTCAAATATTGTGCTTAATCAGAGAATTTTCTCCAAGATGTCTTGTCAACAAACCACTGCTGTTAGTTCTGCGCCAATCTTAAATCTTTTAAACTATTGTCTCCCAATGCAAAAGCTATGTTTTATGATCAATTTTTGAAAGAAACTCTCAAATACCTTTTGCGCCTGTCGGCTGATGACAGTAAATCATTTATGTGATTTGTTTTGAAAAAAAAAAAAAAAAAGCCTTGACACAACCTACCCAATTTTTGTGTTTGATACGGGCTTGGGACCGACAGTGGCTGGCTCGGAAAAACCGAAGAATGTAACACTTACACTATCAGTGCCAAGAGAATTGAGAGGAATAAAGTCTCTGAACGTCAACGTGTAAAACGAACTCTCGAGTCTTTTTACAAAGCTTTTAAGCCGATGTCGCAGAGTGAATTGCTGAGAAAGTAACATGCATCTTGGCAGGATACTCATGAAGTGTGTGCTTTCTCTTCTCAAGAACGCCTTTCACGCACTTGCAGAAATCATTTGTTCAGAATGAACTCAATTATGAACAGGATTTTCCGCTTCAATAAACTTTTCATTGTATCAGTGGCGGTGGCAATTCCAATTTCAGTTCCAAGCTAACCTCTGGAAAAAGGTGAGACAGTCTCATTTATAGCATCTCTTTCTGCTTGCACCTCTTCACTAAAACACAGGACTTGAGAAGAATTGTACGATAGAATATTGGGCATCATTACCAGGGTATTTTATTAGAAAAATTAAAAAGATGGTTTTTGTGTCAGACACATTGCCTTATTATTTAAAATGTGTTAGTCCCATCTGGCTGGAGCGCCTGTGTGTGCATACCGCAGATGGCCGGTTGAACTGATGGCAGCTTTGTGATAAAAAACCACTCAGGTCGAAACAAAGTTCCTTTGTGGGCTGCAGAGGAGGTGACGCAGACCTTCAGACTTCAACAGAGCACAATGAGGCGCGAGATACACTGCCTTGAGCTGTCTGACAGCTACAGAACTAGCTTTTCTTTGCTGGAAAAACTACTGTCATTTCAGACATGCACCTCCACAACAGTCCTTCTCGAGCGCTTTGATGCGAGTGAGGACAAATACACCAACTTTTTCCTCTTTGACACAGAATGAGACATTTAAGCACACAACATGCATGCTGATTCTTACATGGCCCTCTCAGCCCAGCACAGCTGGAAACTATGTAAGACGGCAATGTTGGTTTCTCGTTGACTGCTGACGCACAGGCCTTCTCATATGGGAGGGAAAGAGTGGTGATTTAATCTGCAGAGTTTTCCATTCCGTTTTTTTTTTTTAATGGGGGAGATTGACGAAGACACTCGTGAGTTTTAATCACAAGCCGTGCCTTTCTTTTAATCCTTGATGAGTCATTTTTTTCTATGCCCCAAGTGCTGTCCACTCCCCAGGAAATTACTTGCAGCTCTGCAATGACGCAAGTCACATTGTTTACGTTATATACATTTAGATAGTGTGTCATTTGTTCGTATGGATGGCGGTTTTATTTTTGGACCTTTTACTGACAAAGCGTCAACGTGAGGAGGTTGAAACACCAGGTTTCTCAAGAGTACATACTTGTTACAACCAAGCCTGACCTTTGCCCCATGTTCTGTTTTGTCATCAGAAGCAGAACGTTCCTGACCTTTTGATCTGTGCAACAGTCATAAAAGAATAACTGCTATTGCTGCTGTGTCGTCACCTTTAAATTCAAATGCTAATTTTAGCTAGCCTGTCAATTTGGTTGCCATTGATTGCTAGCAATGAGCTGGCAATGTTTTTTCATTTTTCATTCTATTTCTCTCACAGTAAACTGCCAACCTTTAGAAATTTTCTTTCAGAAGAATGTGTCGGAATTTTCATATATATATTTACAGTATGAAGGATTAATCAGATCTCATAAATCAAAATTAAAACTCACTTGGCACTCTATTTTGCAAACAAATATTCTGGGAGATTGGTTTGGGGAATAGATTTATAGTTTGTGTGATGTACATCTTGTGCAAATGTTTTTCTTGCATGTTATTTTTGTATTTCCTTTATGCGTAGCTGCTGCCAACATTTCTGGGAGATTGGTTTGGGGAATAGATTTATTGCTTGTGTGATGTACATCTTGTGCAAATGTCTTTCTTGCATGTTATTTTTGTATTTCCTTTATCCGTAGCTGCTGCCAACACAATGCGAGTTTCTCCATTGTGGGATCAATAAAGGCCCCTCCTCTCGACTGACATATGTCGTTGTGACGTCCTAATTTTTTTTTATTTTTTAATTTTGTAACATCACAGATCAAACAGCCAATCAAGAGGTGAGGGTGGATGTGGCACTTATCACTTTTAAATCAAATCAATCTTTATTTGCCAAGTTTGAGCATGCCAAACAAGGAATTTGACTCCGGTACATCACGTTCTCTATACAACATTTAGGTAGCTAACCTGAAAACTTTTTTTCCGATCAACCTTTTTCAGTTGAACGCTGAACGAGTCGTTTGAACGAATCTTTTGAGAGAACTCATTCTAAAGATTTAGTTCACTTAAAAGAACTGTAATGCGTGTACTTTTATTGTGTATAATATTTTCTCCAGACACTTGAGTTGCTTGATATTTCGCTACAAACAACTCTGTTTCAGGCAGGCCTGTGTGATGAGTGCACCGTATCATCCAATCACTTCTTTCTGTGTTTTGCATGTCAATGACTTAGCAATTAGCAATGCTTCTCCATCTTTCTCCCCAGCCTCGTTTCATGACAATGGTACTAGTCAGTGGCGCTTATTCACTGGCATGGAGGCTGTAATTAGTCACTGTGCTGCGTTGACATGGGATGGGAAGCGATTTTCTGCCTTTGCGTCCCTGCAGCATATTTAGCTGCATGAACTTTACCAACTAACAATCAGTACTGCAAACATAAAAAGCGTTCAGTGATTTACCAAACAAAATATGGATGACCCGTAACATTTGGAAGCTCCAAAATCCAGATTGAAAAGTCACTACATATTAAAAGCATGCTCAATGAGCATTCAGGGGCCCTTTATATTATCGAAACTTGCATACATACACACACCGCACCATTCGGCACATCCTTTGTGTTTATAATCATGAGATGCTAAAATCTAAATTGTGATTACTGGTACCAATGTAGCACTCAAGCCTTCCTTTCAATATGAGGCACTTTAATGGCACCGCTGTCGAAAAAGATATAAATAGCAGATTCCAGCAGGCTCGCCCATCGCCTTTGTGGTCTGATTGCAATACAGAAATTTGAAAGGCTCTGAAGAAATCGCTACAAAAAAAAGAGATGTGGAGGCGCTGCAAGCATCAGCCAGGTACAAACTTTAGGCGCTTAAATCCGCTTCACACCAGAAATACACTTTGCAGCTGTTAGATGGAAGTCACTGGAGAGCGGCTCCATGGAAAAAGGAGTGTAACCAGATGGCGTATAGCAGCGGGAGGAATTTTTCCATTTGTCTGTCTGAAAGAAGCTTGCTGATTTTTCTCTGTGTGTCTGTCATATTCAATTGCTTTCAGTAGCAAGCTACCAAAGTGCTTGGGTTGCAATAGGAAGCCCAATCTATAGAAGGTGACCATTTGTGTTTAATATATAGTTTTATTATGGAAAATGAAAAGATTCACCCTTGGAGGATGATAATACATACGCGCTCAAGGTAGTGATGCGTGTTGAAGAGATTGGGCACGCTCTACTGCTCATCTCAGCTCCAAACTGAGATGCTTCTTATCCATTTCATCAGCACCACTCCAGGGTGGATTTTATGATCCAGGCCCCATTACCTCAGCACAAAACAGCAAAATAAGGAAAGTCGTTTTATAGTATGGCTTGAAATTGTTTAAGCTGCATCAATATTACATTACATTTAGCAATGAAAAGTATTAAGAGTTTCTGTTGTCAGAGCAGAGAAATGCAACCTTTTGAAATGTTATCTTGAGGGCGAAGGATTTCTCTGGGAACTTTGTCATTGTTCTTGATTAATTGCATACGTATATATTTACGAGTGCGTTTTGAGACTAACCCTGATATTTCATGATGGACTTTTTCCCATGGTGGAGTGAGTAAGAAGGTCATTTTGATGATCACCTTCGAGTCTCTCACCCACACCAGATCATTCCTTTACTTCCTTTGTTTGAAGCTGCGTACCATATTCCATCCCGCCTATTTTGGGTTCTACTCTTTATTTTTATGTCCCTTTTAACATAAGTATTGGCATCTGCCCATGTTCCCAGTAGGCCATTTTTCCCCTTATCTTCTGTCCTCCATCATAAGAGAACAATCTGGTGTGGCCACAGAGTTTTAAGACTAGGAGCTGATTACCAACAGCTTACTGTGTCAGTTCAAGGAAATGGGGACAAAAACACTGATGGAAAAACACAACATAACTCCCAACAGTACCTGACAGTTCCAGCTCAATACAAACGGTACACATTGCTTGCAAAAGCAAATACACCTGATTTGAATAAAGTGTTTGTCTCGGTCAAACACTTCTTCCTTTCTGAGACATGTGAAGAGTCACCCAAGGCCAACTAAGAGAGAAAACTTGGCTGAACCTTTTGTTGAGAATGATGTACAAGCAGTGGTCTCTTTGGACTTTGGTGGTAAAGTTGACTGACATTTTTGTAGAATGTCCGTTATGCAACACTGAACTCAAGGAGAGCATCTTTGCTTGCTCTCTGTGGAGCCTCGTGTAAAGGAAGATGAACTTGTACTAAAACATAGTTCGAACCCAATAGCTGACCCCTCACAGACAATTAAACACTAGCTGAATATCAATCGTATCTCATCGCAGCTTTAAAATGATCGAAGGATTCAAACAATAGTTAAGTGAGAGCCATAATGACTAGTGTTGGAAACTTATTTTCACTGTAATAAATCATGGCAATGAAACCCCAAAAACTAGAGCATGTCCCAGTGCACTGCATCACTTTACCTTTGCAGCAGAACATGTCCCAGTTTTATCTCCAGAGAAAGCATATCTCTCAATAGAGCCACATACTGTAATTAATTGCTTATACCCACTGTAAAGTTGAAAAGGTTTTGCTCACAAAATGCTGGTGCAAAATGTTGGTGAGAATGTGAAATAGATTTGAGCGCAATTAAGATGCATGTAGGTCAAAAGTACATCCAGAGATATTAGAGTTCGGGATCAACTATTCCCACTTTACCCAATTTGGACTTGCAGTAGGACTTGAGCCAAACAATCTCCCTGTCTGACCTCTCGACAGCATTTAGTTCTATTGACTGAACATGTTTTCATGTATTAGCAGTAATCCATATTCATAAGCTTTTTGTGACAAATAATCTTCCAGTCTATATGGAAGGGGTATTTTTTTGGCTTCTTTCTTGGTGCCTGGTTAATTTTTATACTATTTCTTAAGTCTAGAGTAGATAAAGTGAATTGCAGGCTAATAAGGCCACTTTGCGAGAGTTTGGGAAAACTGGTCAAACGCGATTTATGTTATGGGCACTGCTTTGGATAATTCAGTAGCTCCAAAATGTTATTGCTGAATAGACAGATAGTCAGGATATTTTTTTTTTTGTCTGGCATTTTAAACACATTAGTGAGCAATCAAGGTTGTGCTTTGTTAGTTTCTTATGTTATCATTTCATATTCTGCATGGCAGGTCTGAAGTTCAAGATCTGAATCTTAACTCTGCATTTTATGCGGTTTGTGTCAAAAGTCAATTGGCAATAAACATGCTTCTGATTCCAACTACATTTCTTTGTGTCGTTTCAGAGCGCTACTACTGGGACAGCAAACTGCGTATCCCCACTGCCGACTACCAGGACGTCCTCCACGATGACAAGGCCGCGCTGGCGTGGCTTGTGGCGCTGAGACGCGTCGGTATCGTCTACCTAAAGGGGGCTCCGGCAGAGCAAGGCCACGTGGCCCGACTGGCCGAGAGGATCGGTTATCTTAGACTGACGTTCTACGGGTAAGACTCAGTGACGTTACCCGATTGCGTGGCTGCCAACAGCAGCCAAGCCGCTATTAAATAAGCTTTGACCTCGCCAAATGCTCAAATGGTGAATTTTCCACATGTGCATAATCTAGCTGGTGCTCAGCCCAAAGACTGTAATTAAATACAACTCGATATACTATTTATTTCCCTAGGAATCAAAAAAGAGTTTGCGCTAAATATCCTTTATGAGGAAAATATGCGTTGATTGGAGTTAATCGCTTTGGTTTATTACACGAAGGAGCAAGCCAAAATCATTCCAGCTGCTTTAAACCAGAGGAATTACCTGGTGCACTCGGTCAGAACAGAGGTTTGGAGTGTCTTTCCACTGCCAGAGGATGAGCTCAGAGTTGGAAGTAAAGAGCTGTCTACTTCTCATCGTCAAAACATGGGAACGAACGTTACCTCATTAGCACTCGGCTCGTTCTCAACACATCTTAATGAACAGCAGAAAGCCCCACAAGCGCTATAGTCATAGTACGATGTGCTGAAACTTTGTCGTGACACCACATCTTTTCAATTCAGGAGACCATTTTATGTGTGGATGACACACGGGTTAAAATCAGAAGCCAAGGTTGCTACACCCCAAACCAAACAAATGATTCAGTGAATGCCGCCAAGCGCCCCAAGGAAAACACAAGCAACCACTGAGCAGGCGTTGTCACAACATGGACGGGTCAAGACTTAACCATCTACCTGCATCTCAAAGAGAGGGAGTTACTCAATTTAGCTTCCAAGAATTACCAAACAAACCACTCGTCCACTTTCAGCTTTTCAATGCCTCCATTTATATATTGATGAATACTCAGGCCGCTATTCACATGCTTTTACGTAATGACGGAAAAGTGCTGTAGTAAAAGATGTCTGTGTCTTCTTTCTGTTGCTGTCTTCAGGCATACATGGCAGGTTGTGGACAAGTACAATGCAAACAACGTGGCCTATACCTCAGGAAATCTCAGCCTCCACACAGACTACCCTGCATTACACTTTGCTCCCGGAGTGAGTACATTCAGTTGCGTAATTCAATTTGAGGCTCCGCCCCCCCAGCATTGAATGCATAGTAAAAGGAGCATCACGGCCCGTTGAGCATAGGTGCAGTTCCTGCACTGCATCACCCAGGCCAAAGAGGGCGGCGACAGCGAGGTGGTCGACGGCTTCCACACGGCCGAGCAGCTGCGGCGCGAAGACCCTGAGGCCTTCCACACGCTCGCCACACTCTTGGTGGACTTCACTGACACGGGGACGGACTACTGTGACTTTATGTTGCAGTCCAAGAAGAGGATCATTGAGTGAGTGAGGTGGCCTGTCCAAAGACACACACTATCATGCGGAACAATCTGCCATGGACCTCTTTGAACGAGAGATTAGAAAGAGAAACACTGCCATCTGCTGCCCAACATGTGTGCTGACAAGAACAATATGAAAGATTCCACATTCATCACATTTCATTTGACTTCATTATTATGCCGCATGGGAGCCATTTTTAATATCTCATGTCGGTAAAATACTAATATTTTAGTGGTTATATTGAAGTATTAATTTCTTGTAGTTGCCCAAGTCACCTCTTATTTTCGTATTGTCTGTCTTTGTGCTCAGCGTTAATGAGCAGGATCAAGTTGTGAGGATAAACTACAACAACGCCACGAGGGATTCGGTGCTGGACCTCCCACTTCATCAAGTTCAGCCCTTCTACAGAGCACTCAAGGCCTACGTGAACCTCATAAAGCGACCCGAGAATATGGTCAGCTATAAGATGGAGCCAGGTCAGCATCAACTGTCTTCCCCAAAACCACTTCTTCTGCAAAACATTTCATTTGGGGTCAATTAGGGACAGGGAATCCTACCGCGAATAACAAGGAAATCAACATTTATCGTCATTGCCTATACTGTCTCAAAACAGTTTACTTGCATTTTAAATTCATCTTAAATTACTCTACCCTTAAAAACAAATAGATGACATGAGAGTAAAAAAACAAAGATACACTACCATTCAAAAGTTGGATAGTCATTTAGCACATTATCAATGTACAGAGAGTGTTCCTGATAACTTGAATATTATCCTTAGTGAAAAATAACGACTTTATTTTCAAAAGGACATTTCCAAGTGAACCCAAAACTTTTGAACGGTAGTGTAGAAAATCAAACATTTAACAGTTTCACGTCACAGTTCAACTGTCAAATGAGTTATAAAATAGTCAGCTTTCCCCCTCCCCTCCACATGAAGATTTTTTATCATAAATATTCAACACGTTTAATATTTCAGGCTGTCGACCCAATCTGCCTCGGACATCTTAATCGGTACAAATCCTCTCTTTAACATACCTAGGATCAAAGGAGAATGCTTTGAAACAGTTTTATGTCCTTGGTCAGGATGGAGCAAAATAAGTTAAGCTACCCCGGCATTTTATTTAATATTCTAAAATACATTTATATATTTTCTTTTCTTAGCCCCTTAATTATTGGTCCCTCCCACACACACACACACAAAAAAGCAACACTTTTTGTTCACCACATGCAGCTACCAATCCTCTGCAGACATGCGTTTAGTCAAAAGTTTTTCTGCTTGCATTCTAGGGGACATTGTGACATTCGACAACTGGCGCCTACTTCATGGTCGAAAGAGCTATGTCAGCAGTCCGGACAAGGTGCGGCACCTGGAGGGCGCCTACCTGGACTGGGACGAAGTCATGTCTCGTCTCCGAATACTCCGCAATGCCGTCAATTAGGCTAACCCATGTCACTCCATGACACCGTGACAGTTAAATCGTGACACTTTAATCTCCGCATGATATCTCAATTGCCTTTGTCACAGTTGGAGGAGTTTACTCTCGCAACACGCCAATGCAACTATTTATGAACTCTGGTTTTATGCAACAATTTTACAGGGCGGCCTTGAAAAACATTTTGAACGGAATTATCAAAGCTGCGTTTTCGTCTGCCGTTTTGCCATATCCCAATAGGTGCATTTTTTACCACTCACTTTTTGATGTCTATAAAATCAGCTCTTCCAATTGCAAATAGATCCTTTTCTTATTTATTTTTATGTCATATGGTAAATTAAGCCAAATTATTAGGTTGGATGTAGTCCTGTGCCTTTTATCATTTTCTGCTGGTCTAAATCACATCAGGGATTTTCAACTGGTTTTGTCCAAGGGACACCCCCATTATAACCAAGAAGCAACTCAGGAACCAATGCTTTGGCGGAATATTGTTTTATTTTGCACCGAAGGAGGCTAGACCTATACAGGCTATTTAAAGATGGGTAAATGATTAACAAATAAGCTGGAAAATCAAGTCTAAATAATAAATCAATTTTATTTTTAAAAATGTTTCAATTTTTCATTTCCAATTCCGCTGACCATCTGCAATACCGTCACTGACCATCGGTTGACAATCCCTGACATACATAAAAGCCACGACGCCAAAGTTGTAAGTAAATCAACAAGCGTTTGTTTTACTGCATCTACAATAAAGCAACATTCTAGCAGTCTGTGTCTAATGTAGTTCTTCCAAAGAATCAAGAACACGGGGCTCTATTTTGGACCACTTTATTAGATGGCTAAAACTGTACATTTTTATTTATTTTTAAATACGCCGATTAATAGAATACTCAACATTTGGCATTTCTTTCCTCAGACGACGGTAGCCAGTCAACACAGTGACAAAACAGTTGGAAAGATTCACAGATCCTCTAAGTGTTCTCCCAGTTCCGTATTGAATTTCGGATTCAGGCTTATTGTGACAGATGAGTTGGAATTCCCGGCGATTCCTACTTATTCACTTGTCTAGGGCTAAAATGGAATTGTACCAGTGTATTGCTGGATGAGGAGAAAGTACTGAACACACAGACACAAAGTTGAATCTTTACGATTAAGGGGCGACTTCCATCACAGTTCAGAAAATGTCCCACTGTCATCAGTGTTCACATCTTCATTATTGATTTTAAGTGAACTTTCTTTATGGAATAATGACGCCTCTATCGCTTTTCCGACTAAACTGTGGCCATGTGACAACCCTTACGCCAGTGCTTCTCAAATAGTGGGGCGCGCCCCCCTTGTGCTATTCCTGGGGGGGCGCGTGTGACCCTGGGGAACAGGCTTTTTTTTTGGCAGTACTAGAATAAAGTGTAATTGCGCGTTTACTACAGCAGGGGGCAGTGGCGCTCTCATTGTTACTTCTGTCACGTTTGCGACAGTGCAACATTTTACGACTTACAAGACAAGTTAGGATAGTCACGGTGGGGAGGGGGGGCGCGAATAGTTTTCTCCTTGCTAGGGGGGGGGCGTAACAGAAAATAATTGAGAAGCACTGGTTTAAATAAAGGTTAACCTAAAAAAAAAAAAAAGTGAACCCTGAACTTTGAACCCGCGGTGACCCCGCGGTGACCCCGCGGTGACCCCGTGGTGACCCCTGGGTGACCTTTGAACCCTGAACTTTCAACTCTAGTTAAAAATCGAAAATGTGCACATGACCCCGTGAACTTTGAACCGACCTTTGACCCCTGGGTGAACTTTGAACCGTAAACTTTGACCTTTGACCCCTAGCTAATTACGTTTTTTTTTTTTTTTTTTTTAAACCGGCTTAGCAGAACGATCCATGGTCTTCAGATGCCGCGCTGTCGCCATCTCCTGGTCAGCTAGTGAAATGCTTTTGCTGATGTTTTTTTTTCTCTCAATTAAAACAAATCAATCAGCCAGTTGGTTTTCTTTATTTAATAGCTATTATCAGACAAAACCAAATTGTGAATCAGTCACCTAGGCTATAGCAGAACAAACAATCCATGGTCTTCAGATGCCACGCTGTCGCCATCTCCTGGTCAGCTAGTGAAATGCTTTTGCTGGTTTTTTTCCCTCTCAATTAAAACAAATCAATCAGCCAGTTGGCTTTCTTTATTTAATATCTGATATCAGACAAAACCAAATTGTGAATCAGTCACCTAGGCTATAGCAGAACAAACAATCCATGGTCTTCAGATGCCACGCTGTCGCCATCTCCTGGTCAGCTAGTGAAATGCTTTTGCTGTTTTTTTTCCCTCTCAATTAAAACAAATCAATCAGCCAGTTGGCTTTCTTTATTTAATATCTGATATCAGACAAAACCAAATTGTGAATCAGTCACCTAGGCTATAGCAGAACAAACAATCCATGGTCTTCAGATGCCACGCTGTCGCCATCTCCTGGTCAGCTAGTGAAATGCTTTTGCTGTTTTTTTTTCCTCTCAATTAAAACAAATCAATCAGCCAGTTGGT
Source organism: Syngnathus typhle (assembly GCF_033458585.1). Taxonomy (NCBI): domain Eukaryota; kingdom Metazoa; phylum Chordata; class Actinopteri; order Syngnathiformes; family Syngnathidae; genus Syngnathus; species Syngnathus typhle. The sequence goes on along the minus strand of NC_083741.1, from coordinate 11,179,316 downwards.
TTTCTTTATTTAATCTCTGATATCAGACAAAACCAAATTGTGAATCAGTCACCTAGGCCAGTGCTTCTCAAATAGTGGGGCGCGGTGCTATTCCTGGGGGGGCGGGTGTGACCCTGGGGAACATGCTTTTTTTTGGCAGTACTAGAATAAAGTGTAATTGCGCGTTTACTACAGCAGGGGGCAGTGGCGCTCTCATTGTTACTTCTGTCACGTTTGCGACAGTGCAACATTTTACGACTTACAAGACAAGTTAGGATAGTCACGGTGGGGAGGGGGGGCGCGAATAGTTTTCTCCTTGCTAGGGGGGGGGCGTAACAGAAAATAATTGAGAAGCACTGCCTTACGCAAAGGCAGAACCTGTACGTTGACAGTACAACCTACCATTGCATCTTGAGTTTGAAGGTCACATTCAATTGAGCGCTTTTCTATTGTATGACCGACCTAGTAAAAGATTACACAGTTCATACGTTGACGAGACAAACAATGGGTAACATCTAAATGTTGCACATTTATGCAAGTCAATATTTAAGGGTATTTCTTTTCAGAAATATACAGCAATACTTATATATTAAATAAATACTATATATGTAAATATATATAATATTTATTCCTGAATGGACAAAAATAACATACTATTGATCAACAGCAGAGCACAGACAAGGTTACAGTGGAACTAGAACAGCAAATCAGCCCGGCGGACTGAGCTAACGGCAAGAGAACACATTATTTCCTTAGCGGCCACGTCACACTAAATAAGCACGCAATCACACAAAGTTGTATGACGGGAGAGCTGTGTGCACGGGACCTGCATGCGCTTGGTTCCTCTAATGTTCTTACAGAACATCTGGTCGTATCGTAAAAGAAAAGAGATGAGGACAAACCTCCTGGGAACAAATATTTACATGACATCACAGAGCACTAAAACAGGCCAATATTTACACAGATTTGTGTGCTTCCGTGTTACTGAGGGATTGTCTGTGGTGTTGGAACTCAAGTAGAGGCACATGGAGGAGGAAGAGAAGGAGGAGGAGGAGGGGACTTGGAGACCAGAGGGGGCGAGGGTGCACTAGCTCGGGAGGGGTCGTGGCGATAGTATCTTGGCTTTTCCATCCGGCTCCTTCCCCTTCACAGCTGCCACGTAGGAGAAAAGGCAGAGGACCGAGTAACAGATCTGATGGGCCTGCACAACATGAGGAGGCGGTGGAAGATGTTAGCTGTTGTCTTGGCGTCGTCATGTCAAAATGTCAACAGCTTGAAAAGGACTGGTTATGTAAACTTGCACCTGTATGTTGCGGTTTAAAAGTTTGAGGGTCACTCGCAGATGTCTATTTTGAAAGCTTTTTTTTTTTTACCCCCCCATGTAAAATTTGTCAACATATTTTCCAGCCTTCAACTTTTTCGGTAAACATTTAGTATTTGTGTAGTGTACTGTAAATCAAATTCTGATTTGATTAGTGGCATTATGTAACTGACGAACCAAACGCATGGAAAATGCATAAAAAATGCAAACAAATACACAATAATGAAATAAATTATTAAAAATTGCTCCCCTAGTAGGTAGTAGTTTTGATTTAACAAGCGTACGTCTGTCTTTAGTGGGTTGAAGGACATTGGGTGCAACTGTACATGGATGATACTATTTTGCTGCAACAGACTTCCATTCATCATTAACAAGGCTGAAGTCAAAATGACAGTGCATGTTTGTATGAAAAACCAATCTGGCCCATAAATTTAAATCAGTCCAATGAAACACAGCAATTAATAGGTGACATATTATGACAAATTCATTTCATGCTGCTGCCAACCTTGAAAAGTCATAGTGGGAGCGGCGTAAAACAAGGATCCCGTTTAATTGGTCAAAAAATAGATTTTGCACCTTGGAACAAATGTTCAAAGCAAACACAGTATGTCATTGTTCGAGGACTTGTACTTCCCTGCACAGTGATTCTCAAGGTGTGCTCTCTATATGTAGCATATGTGCCACACGGGCTCCCACTAGTGGTACATAAGCAAATCACTGCAGTAGTACAGTCGAGTTGCATTTAACTTTTAAGTTCAAAATATTTGCATTTGATCTTCAACAATTCTTATTTTTAAACATTAATCGAGGTGTTTATTGTGCAGAATATATATATATATATTTTAATGTTCCTATAGTTAAGCAGGTTCAATGGTCAAACTGCACAATGCCACAGTGACAGCAAATAATAAATAATTTTTTTTTGATGAACAAAGAGGTTAGTTATGTTAGATTTTATCGGCAGATATCTTTTTTTTTTTTTTCATTTTCAAAAACGGATCGTCATAATTTTGCCAATCCATCATAACACTGATTGGATCTGCTCAATAAGACATTATCGAAAACAATCTTATTAATTCCAGAAATGTTTTGCACTACCATTGTCAAAACCCAAGATTTAATTTTTAAAATGCATAATGTAGAATAAATAGCGAGCTGTAGGCTGTGAGAGGAGTGTGCTCTGGGCCCTGCCAGTGGACCAGTAGGATGTAACAATACGTTCAAGTTTTACTTTCATCCTAAAATGGTGTATTTTAGCCAAAGGTACAATCGTGGTGGATGAATATGATTTTAAACCCTTGTTATGCCAAAGAAATGTTGGCGGCTATGACTGGTGCTCCTCTTGCTGCTGCTTCTTTTTCATACCACCATTGTCTTCTTCTCCTCCACTCAACTAGGACGAAGAAGCTGCACTGCCTTGGAAAGTACTCATGGTGACTTACTTTGGCTTTTCAGCAAAAACGTAAACAAGGCAGGCATTGAACCACAAGAATTGCACCTTTGGCTAAAGATGCCAGATTACAGTTGTGCAAAGATGTTTTAAGATAAATTTCAACAGTTATAGTGTCATTATGAAGACATAGTTTCATTGTCGTTGTTCTGCGGTCGGATGACTAACTCAACTCTTTACTATCTGGCTTATACGACCACGCTGACACACTCAACTGCACATTTGAATAACGTTCTGATTTTCCTAGCAGAACATCGTTCAAAAGTGCCCTACCAAAATCGGGGCCTGAGTGCGTGAATAGGTGAATGTGAGACTTGTGAGCAGCAAGGGGCCAGCAACTGTCCATCATATTCCAAACAGATAACGTGTGCAAGTCAGACGATGAAAAGTTGACATGGCTTATCATCAGCTAGACTCATTTATACAAACATCTACTTTGAGTACCGTGAGACATACTGACTGAGAGACAGTGGTGCGCTGGCTGACAGATAAGGACTCACCATGGGGGTCTTGTACTTGTGGATCACCACTTCTTTAGTTTCAGGAACTATGCCGATGCAAGAGACAGAAGAGAAATTCAAGGGCAGCAGGAACTTGAGTCAGTTTATCTTTGAAAGCTTCTTGGTGTTAAAGAAGTGGAAATCCAAACATGGCTTCAAAATAGGTTGTGGATACAAATTAAATGTGCCCTGAGTGTGTGTGCAAAAAAACAATACTGAACTTCATATGAAATCCAATAAATCTCCATTTTAGGACAAAACAAAGCCCACACAAATGGACAAATGTGTTTTTCAAGAGAGCTACAAGATTAAATGAAAAGAACAAACACAAAGACACATTTTCTCTTCACCCCAATGAAATGAATGTGAAAGGTGACATGACGAAGAAGCATCTAGGCAGTGCCCAACATATTTGGCCCTAGTTTGACTTTTCATTAGTAACTGAACCCATAGCAGAGAAGAGGAGACTGAACACATGAAGGACATGTTAAACCTCTTCTCTCAGCACCCTAAAAAAAAAAACACAGTTCAGGAAGATCCCCAAAAATGGCCCATGATAGATGGAGTCTGGGGTGATCTCCCAAATGAACCGCAACTGATGAGGTGAGCACAGGACAGCAAAATGAACGAGTCGAAAGATCACCGTGTGTGTGTGTGTGTGTGTGTGTAATTTGTCTGAATAAAAAAGGTGACAACACTTTACCTGCTGGAGAATGAAGGTTTTCATAGTGGCAAAGATGAGGGCAACATTACAAAATCAGCACAGAGACACGACAGTAACCCAGCCTGGCGCTTCACTTCAACCTTTGGAAACTATTTCCGACTTCTCTGCCTGCTCTTTAGAACAACAAAATTACAAGACCAACCTACTTACGCTCTTCTATCCATCTGTTCAGTTAACCTCGACTCATATCAATAATATCGGCAACTCACTCTGTGTTTTACTCCATCATTCACTGACCTCCGGATTAAATAATCCCCTTAAATAAAATTGGGATGTATTATGCCTGATTTCGGTGGTGAGTTTGCATTTATGCCTGGCACAAGACGTTGGCATTAAGATCAGTTTTATATCCCAAAAATGAGGGTGGAATGCATAAGGAAAAATGACTGATGAGTAATCTATTACTAATATATGGTGGATTGCTGCCATCTGCACTGAAGATTTCTCTTTCGCACTTAAGAACATCTGTTGGAGTTTTCAAGGCTTTATTCTACTTTTTTTTGTTCACTATTCACTTTACTGCCCCAAATAGACTTTTAGAGTAATACTACCATAACATCATTATCAAAGTAGTAAGTAACTTTACCATGAGACATTTAGATTTATCAAGCAATTCATTTACATTGTTAATTTCAAATTTTATTTCAGAATGAATGTGTTTTTGCTCCATTTTGTGGTGTGCCCATCAGTCGACTGCTCACGTCCAATTAAGTGAACTTTTATTTCGCTTAATGCCACGAAGCTGAGTTACTGCCGCGCCAAGTACAGGCCTACAATCAATAGATGGTGTAATTACCAAATTCCTCCAGGACAAAGACTCCCTTCACTGTATTGCACTTTTTAATGTGACTCAGCTCTATGAAAACCTAAAAAAGCAAACAAAAAACAAAAGAACAACACAAGACAGAACATTATTAACTTAACAATACTGGATGAAAGTTCAAACTTTATATATATAAATATTTAAAAAATTATAATCAGGTTAAAACTTGCCTTACTCAGTATGAATGGTAAATTAAAAAAAAAAAAAACTACATGTGAATGCAAAGCTTTTAACAGCAACGGAAGAAACAAAATAAAATAAAGCACAATATGAGAAGTTTCCATGATACATGGGCAACAGTTAAATGCAGTGGGACTCTTCAAAATTAACAACTGCTTGATAAAAGCATTGAAAGTCACATCAGAGATTAAATGATTTTCTGTTTGAGGTGTTCGTCAAAAGCAATGTGGCCCATAGCTGCATACATGGAATTTTCATATAAAAGAGAAAGGGACACACAGCTACAAGAGTAAAAGGAAACAATAGAAAAGAAAAAGGAACCCATAAGATGTTACTGCTAAGAAACAAACACAGCAGAGGTTGTGTACCTTCCGCTCCTTGCAGGGGGAGAAAGCATGGGAGAGAAATGGTTTGGATTATTATCGGACAGAAGAGCACAAACACTCAACGACACTTTGGGTGGGCACTGTCCACAGACGAGAATCTAGCAAAGACCGTACGCCTATATGTTATGAAGACAAAAGAAAAAACAGGGCAAATATTTGACTAGGGTGTTAAAAAGCTGGCTTCCCTTTTGCTTTCCATCCCCCAGAGCCCTCCATGCCTCCTCCTCCAGCAATAAGGGCTGGCACCACACGCTCACGCAAGCACAAGAAATTCATGAGGGCACTCAAAAGATGGACGCTTGGTTCCGACAGCTTCATATAAATGTCACATCTGGCATTGTCTTACTGCAGAGGAACAGCCTGTACTTGATCATTTTGTGCGTTTGTTGTTTTATAATAAATCCATCACGATCGAACGGGGTTCCAGTTTTGAGCACAGTTACAACTAAGATTTAAATGTGAAGATCAAACATCCGGAATTGACAGCTGTGATACCAGTGGAGATACAATTTAAGAACAAAGGCAGGTAGCTCTATTATATTAAGAGTTTAAGATTCACGGGTTCGGAAGTTGAATTTGGTTCGTAAGAGGAGGCAAAAAATTGTTGAGGCTCCGGTTCGTATCTTGAAATGTCCACAAGTGTATACGTTCGTAAGTAGAAGTTTCACTGTACAAGTAATTTCTTGTATCTCAACCAGGACAGAGGTTCAGATCACTGATCTTCAGGTGAAAGAGAGGAACTTGTATCACATCGATTTGATTTGAATACCTTGAAATAGGTAAAGAATGTAGGTGTAACTCTAGATTGATCTTAATTTCATCCCACGTAATATAAACGTGACCAAATGATGCACGCTAATTCATGCTTTTATATCTTGCCCATAGATTATTATAATGCCCTGCTCTCTGGTCTTGCAAAGTTAAGTTAAAGTCCCAATGATCGTCACACACACATCTGGGTGTGGTGAAATTTGTCCTCTGCATTTAACCCATCTCCGTGTGATCTTGATCCATCCCCTGGGGGAGAGGGGAGCAGTGAGCAGCAGCAGGGCCGCGCTCGGGAATCATTTGGTGATCTAACCCCCCCAATTCCAAGTCCACTGCTATCTGGAGTTACTGCAAAACTCTGTGTGATGATGAGAATCAGAGGGTGGGCCGCCATTATATCAGTTTTAAAATGGCTGCATTGGCACCCTATGTTTTGAATAGTGTCCATAATTCTAGGCCAATGTGCACCACCACCAACCAAGCCACATTTATGAAGCATCTTCCTTTAATTTGTCACCCATCTGTCCTAAGTCACTAACTGCACAGATGTGAAGACAACACATGACAATGTTTGAGGGTCCAAACTTAAAATGTCCAGGTTGCTACTGAATAGCCAATTATTAATGAAAAGTCTTTGATCAAGGTCATCAGTCTTACCACTGATGCACAACAAACACACAACACTTAATTTCTTCCCACAGAGTAAATGAACAAGAAGCTTTATCTCCCAAATGCGAAAAAAAACGTGGAGGGATGTGATTCTACTTGCTATTGTTTGAGAAATGCAAGCATGCAGGCAAACACACAAACACAAATAGAAAACAGCAAAATCCAAAACGCAAAAGACACAAGTTCTTCCTCTAAGGAAAATATTTAGCATGAGGCCAATCGAATATTTGACCAGATATTACTACCTTTGGACTACTATTAGCTAAAGTGGGTAACACTAGAGGAAGACAACATGAACGGGGAATGCAAAGTCGTGAGATGAGCAGAAAGGCATTGAGTAAGATGGGATGAAAACTCCATTACCAACAGTGAGTTTTGTTTTCATGCCCTTGAATGAGGTATGAAGCCTCTTTCTGCAGTGGTGCGTGCTACTTACCTGACTGTGCATGAACTTCAGGTTGATTCCTTCCAACGTGACCTGCAGCAATCCTCCCTCACCAGTTTTCATATCTTGGACAGGAAACTCTCCACCAAGTTCTGGACCTAACCAAATAAACCCAAAGTTTGGCGCTGTTTCCGCTGATTTGTTTTTGGTTTTTAGACAAATTTAAGAGCTTAGTAACATGTGTCTGAAACTATCTTACTGTAGTTGCTTCTTTTAATTTGACATATGTATATACAAGGCCAGTTTTCTAAATTCTAAATCAATTATGACTGTGTTTCGCATAGGTTACAAATAAGTCTACAGCACGTGGTGACTTGCATACAAAGTTGGGTTACAATGTAACCGTTACATCATCGCTGTAGCCGGGGAGCCTTCTGCATCAGGTGATTTCTTTCTCAATAGATTTATTGCCATGCTTAGTGGAAGTTTTTTTACAAAAAAATAGAAAAACTACACGTCTTTTTTGTTTTGGAGTAAAAATCTGATTTTGATCTCAAATGCTAGGGCTATCCCACAAATACTGCAAATCTAAGGGACTAGAAAAAAACATACCTGGTTTGGAGCTTTGCTGTCTGGCTGCAGCTCTTTCCATACTATCTTTAACACAGTAGTAGAGTTCCCGACACTAGGAAGCAGACAGGAAAGCACTCTACGTTAAGGGAGTGGGAAAATACTCCTCTTAATGAAAGAAAAAAGAAGGAGAGATTTCTCACCTTTTTGGTATAGAACTTATTGAGTTGAGTCTCTTGGCCGTTACGTCTCCAAAGACATAAAACCTTGGTCTTGGGGCAGTAAGTCATGTTGATGAGCTTCTCATACCACCAGCGCTCATACACGGTGCCAATGTTGCTGCGGAGGACTATGCAGTCGTCACAAACCTGAGGCATTGAGTGAAATGAAAAACACTTAGACAGCAGGACCAAAGTTCAATTTGTAATAGTAAACCAGAGAATGATGATGCAAACCTCCATGAAAAAAATGTCCCCAGTAGTATCAGTACCAGCATGTACAACAAACGTTTGCTTCTTGATATGACGGCTTCCACAGGGCCTGATTGACAGCTCACGGCCATTCTAGGAGGACAACACCAAAACGTGATGCGCAATAGTTCATAGAGCACATTAAAAGAGGCATATGCTGACCATTTGGGCCAATTTGTCCAGCAACTCATTGACCTCTTGGCTGTAGGAAAGGCCAATGTGGGACTTGCCCATCAAGCGCCTCACTTTCTTGCGGATGTCATTTTTGCTCACCTAGAAAAACATTCATGGCAATATATGAATGTATCTAAAATTGTAGAAGCTAGGATGGAAATATAATTTCTTACTTTCAGCATGAGCATGAATGCAATCATGTTGTGCAGTAGGGTAGCCAGAAGTTTGTCCTCATCATCCTCCAGCCGCTTGCGGTCATGTTCTCCCAGTGACAAGTATCTAGTGAAACGCAGACCAGTAACATACTTTGGGAACACTGTGAAAGGTTCATGAATTTAGTTTCCTCTCTTACATCGATTCCATCAAGAACTCTATTCAGAAGTGAAATAGCACAAAGCTTTAGCTAACCAGCCTATAAATAATCAGCAATCCAAACACAAATCAATTCCAATCTAAGCTTGGGAGAGAAAACAAAAGTCTAAATAATGATATACTTCTCAAACCTTTCAATCATCTCTTGAGGTCCCTGGTCCAATCCCATCCCCTCCCGCTCTAACATTACAGCATCCAAATAGGCATCCTCCCAGAACTGCACCTGGTCCCAGAGCGTGGAGCGTTCCTTACCTGTAAAAAACATCCCATCAATCAAGTGTGCAGAGCTCGATGCTGAATAATAATTAGGCATGGTTTAAAGTTCAAACTAATTACATGATGACATCATATCAGGTGGGCTGTCATTGCGGCTTCGTAGAACTACATGTGTCAGGTTATATTGTGTTGGCTTTATGGAAAATGTTTGTGGTTGGTGGTTGAGGTAAGAGATAAACCATGTTGTTTAACCAGGTGGATGATGGAGCAAAAAGGTTTCATTACGTTCATTTCTGTTCTATTAAATACGTTTCTACGTCCTGCTTTTGTTATATTGCAGCTGGTCAGGAATTTAACAGAGAAAGTATTTGTAAATTTAAAAAAAAAAATGCATTTGGATATTCATTTTGCATTTGAGTCCACCACTTTGCAAATGATTGAAAAGAACTCGATTGAGTGATTAGCTTTCATTATATTTATGGTGGAATTTGTTTTGTATTTGTGATGGTTAAGTGTTTAAACACCATTTTATTATTAACTTTGACAGACCAAATTGAAGACATCATCACAGAACAAACTGCAGCACAACTTACAGGTACCACAACAAGATTGTATGACGATTTATAGAGATGATTCATAAATACAGACAACCACAGCAATTCGCTGGGCCTGATCCACGAACAGTGAAAATCCATATATCATTATGAAATGAAAAGTGAAATCAATTGAAGGGAAAAAAAATCTTCCAAAAAAAAAAAAGGGTGCTAAACCTCCAATATGTGCTTTCCATTAAAATAGGGGTTGGACTGTAGTTAGAAAGAAAATTGTATTATTTGACTCCTTTCATTGTTATTAGTTTCTGTAAGAGAGGCTGAAGGGGTAGGAAGGATGAGAAACGTATTTCCAAGTATAAAGCCAGGCGACAGTTAAATTTTTTCCCTTCCTTATTAAGTAAAAAACAACATGCAGCGTTGATTCCGAGATAATTCATCTAGTGGAGAACGCCACAAAACACCAGCTGCTAAATTAAGCACTAGACTTGGTAAACAACATTTGCACCCTACGCAAAGGGAAAAAGGCCCACAGCAAGAGATTAGCCCTACTTAGCGAAAAGGTTTCCATGGCAGCATCCTCTAGTTGATCCCAAACGGAGCTCTTATCGCGGCCTGGAATATTTGCCCAGGAGGAAAAAGATGCAGGAGGGAAGAGAAGCAGAGGGGGTTAGGCCATCATTGAAAAAGTGTTAATCGCAAAAACAAAGCACACACTCCAAAGATGAAGTTGAGACCAAAAACCGAAAACACAAAAGCAGAGACAGCGACAATCAGATCGACAGAAGTGATTGCAACACAAACTGAACATACCCAAGAGGCCATCACAAAGGTAGATCCTCATACTGATGTCCTCCATTGGCTGAGTGGGCGCCCCTTTTGCTATTGCAGACGTGTTTTCTTTTGCGCCAGGTTTTAGTGTGTGAGTCTTTCCCTGGTAATAAACCAGACAAATCATGCACATTTTATAACATCAAAATAATGTCATTTTTTATTAAGATGCAGCAATGTATTTTTTCTTAATGCGCATCATAAATTATATGCAACCACACACTGACGTTACTGAAAGGAGGTTTTATGATGTAGAATTTATCAATTAGGGAGATCAATTTCTGAACTTTCGTCATACCTTTTATTAGGACTACAATAACTGAAACCTTGGTTTTACTCAAACCTGCGCTTAAAAAAAAAGTCACATAAAAATCAACTAAGAGACGTTACCTCAAAATAAAATAAGTCTTGAGTCAGAATTTTTGAACTTACAAACACTGAGCTGGTAGCAGGATTTGTTTCAATCTCACTGTCAGAGAGGGTCCCTCTGGACTGTGCTAGATGTAAAGCACTTCTCCCACCCAAACCATCTCCCACTGTGCTGCTCAGGTCACTGTCAGCACCCAGAGTCTCTCCAGAGCTATTGCTTATCTATACACACACACACACACAAAATAAATGTAGTTGAAAAGATTATTAGTTCACTTGAGTTTTGCTTTACCACCTTTACATATTGCTTTTTAAGTATTCCAAAATGTTAAAATCAGATCATTCAACTACTCAAAATAAGATAAATGACCGATTAATTCATCGTAATCCAGGATGTAAAATGAATGTAGATTTTAAAAAAAATTAAAAGACAAAAGGCACTATTTGGGTTGGTCCTGCCCTACCACTGTGCTCGCCTCTGAGTCTTGGCTGGTACTTCTTGTTAGGATGGGCGGTTCGGAACTTGTTACAGACTCTGTGTCACTCTTCTACGGCGACAAGACGACAGGAGATCAGAGACAAAAATTAAGAGTCATGACAGCAATGTATTTCGGTCAGGCAACATCAGAGATTACATTGGCTACCGGAACCTGTTTATGACCATTATAGATTCTACCTACTAATGTTTATGTACACCATGCACGGCTAACCTGAGATCCAGAGGTGACACTGAGACCACTATCAGCACTCATCTGAGATTTCTTTTCCTCTGCATCCGTCACCTGGGAGCGCTGCTGCTTTGCTCCTTCAGCCCCTGAGTAGAAATACAACTGTCAGACTATTCTCAATGAATCTTTCGCAATCTTACCTTGCTGCGAGTCACCCGATTCAAAGCCAGCAGTGCACATCAACAACAAAAGCAATATATACAAAGTTTTCACTTCATTTAAGAAATCTTTTGACACATAATCGTCGGCTATTGGTCAGAACATAAAGGAGACCATTATACTTGGTATGAAATCCTTTTTGATCACTACTTTAGCAATTGCAGAAACAGTTTTAGATACATTCACCAGGGACATGAATGTCATGGCAATATTAGAATTTCTGTACAAAATAATTTCACACTATAAATATTTACTAGGGAAATGTATGTATATGCACAAGTATAGATTTGTTTTCTTGAAATATAAAGAAATATATAAAAGATGTCAAATGACACCATTTATGTTCTATGTAGTTGTCCTGCTTAATTTGTGCAGGATTGTGCCAGTGAGTTAGACAATAAAAAGCACACAAACATTCTCAAAAAAAAAAAAAATTTTTTGAAAATATAGAAATACACTATATGATAAATAAAAGAATGTGAATCATTTTAAAAAAAACTGGCAGTATTGTTTCAAGTGCTTTGTGCTCAATTATGAGCTCAATCGGTTTGATGAAATCTCAAAATAAATTCCAAGTATTTACAGATTAATTTAGTATTGTCTTCAAAGCAGAAGAAAACAAGAACCAGACATATTCATGATGTCATTGACCCAGCTAAATTGTGCAATTGTGAATTCATGTGGATGGTGAGTGTACATAAACTGACAAAGATTCATCCAAGTGTATATTGAGATACCTCAAGAGGACCAGACAGTGAAGCAAGAAGGGAGCAAGCCCAAAGTGCAATAAAAATTGTGAAAAACAATCACAAATGAAAACAAAACTGCAAGAGCGTGAAGCAGTGTAACACTCCATCACAGACCGCAACATTAACTCTTCGTCAGTGCTGCCGATGTGGCTCAGAAACACAGACACAGGCAGTTAGGCATGCCGACAAACTGAGAAACAATAAGTGTAATTAGTCTGTCACCTTCAGCCGAAAATGACATATTTGGTTATCTTGTCATGTGAAACATTAAGAAACAGCATCAATAATATCTAAAACCAAAAAGTGAAAAGCGAGATAATTGGAAAGCATAAAGAGAAGGAAAGGGCAGCAGGTGTCAATTTTGATGCAACGTAGAAATCGCTTAAAAATGCTGTATGCCTATAGAATTTGCCAAGTACAGAAAAATAATGATTTTAAACCTGCTTATTGTTCAAAGCATACTTCACATGTGATTTATGAAGCCTAGACTGTAGACTTGAAACCATAAGAAACGGACTAAAATGGGTTTATGTGACTTGTGAGTGAATATTACACTAATTCTTTTGTACATCATATTTTGTGTCCCTTTTGTACGGCGAGGTAAAGACATAGTCGACTATAAAAAGACAGAGAGGGGTGGGAAAAGAGTCAACAACTTAATACCCCAATCTTTTTTTTGGATGTGTGAAGTTTCTTACTCTGTGGTTTTTCCATAGATTTTTGCTTATCCTGGTGCTTGCTCCACAATTCTACCCAAGATGCATTGCAAGCAAGGAGAGAAAGACAGATAGTCAGAGAGCATGTTGAAAAAGTATGTAGTATGGTGGATGAGCATTGAAAGCAAAGTAAAATAAAGCTCAAAATAAACTTAAAAAACACAGGACACTACCGAATGACGTCAGTAGAATGTTTTGTAATGTTTGCATGTAGCTGCGTAACAACCTGAAAGACTTTTTACTGCTTTTCAAGTTGAGCCCATTATGTGAGATAGCTACGATGGTAACATTACAACACACTCGGAGCACCTGGAGAGCCACACCAACAGCAGAATGTGCTCTGACTCAGAACAGAGAACATTCTTAATCAAATGAATGGGTTTGGCTCGCCAGTAAACAGATCAGAGGGAGACATTGTTGGACTGGAGAAGAGCATGGAATGCCGTCGATGGGCCGGCAAGCCACATGATGAAATGGGAGCAGTTGCAAAAGCTGGGATGTGCACGTCACACAGCATTCTGTAGAATTGAGGGTGCAACTTCTAACAGGAAAAGTGGTCTCAAGCTACTAGTAACTTGACTCTTGTGTCCCTGGTACACAGGCCCAGAAAAAAAGTTTGACTTAAACCAATTACTGTGCTTGATGCTTTGGCCATTAAAAACTCAAATAATGTCTGTTTTGTTCTTAACTGGGACTGTTTCCTGGGAGTTTATTTCCACAATCCATGCAGAGAGCAAGAGGAACTGCCATATTTTAGGTTGTCGGAACCTGCAGTAAAGGCACAAGCAAGCGCTAATTTTTCAACTGATGCCTATATGACTTGGCCACTACTGCAGATTTAGGTCTTGAAAATAAAAGCAAAAAAACATGCATTCAAGGTGCCGAGAGGCTGACGACAGACCTCTTGAGAGGAGCCAAACGGGGACACAAATGTTTTAGGAGGGCGGGACAAACGCAATCCGAGCAGGGACGCAGGGCTACACATTATTCCAAACATTTTTGGGTTGTACTATTGCAGACTTGTTTTATATTGGTTCATTTTTAAAAATGTCAACCTGGATGTAAACTATAAATACATTGCACAATCTCAGGTGCTTAGACCGTTGCTGTAATTCTTCGAAAGCCAATTTAACAGTAATGTATGGAATATTGTAACTCCTGCAGCATTGTCGTGAATGTAAGTTTCTTGGGAATGGTTGGAGAAGGGAGAGGAATTTGTTCTGGGGTAGATGGGCTTTTCAAGGAGTCTCACTGTGCACATGCAACCAGGCTGGAGTGATGTACACACCAATCGAGGCAATAAAGTTCTCTTCGTTCAGGCTCCGGCTGTCAAAATGGTGGGCTCCTCTGCCCGTTGTGTGATGTGGCAGCTGCAGATGAGGAACGGTCAGAAGACCTTGTGGTCTGGCGGCCTCCATTTGGCCAGAAGGACTCTCTTTACTCCCGGGGCTGCCAGCACTATCTGTGGGGCTTCGCTTGCGCTTTTCAGGGTCTAACAAGTTATCAAAAGTAAAAGGGCCACAGACCAAGTTCAGCAATATTAGAGGAAAGTTTGTTAGTTTCGTTAGTTATATGAAAGAGAGCTTGACACAAATGCAACACAAAGCTTTGGCTGGTGTTTAGGCACAAGCCCATGCTGCTTCGCAAAAAAACAAAAAAACTTTAAGGATGAATACATGAATTGTATTTACCGATAATATACTAAAAGAAAAACTGCAAAGATTCTCTATTAAACTTACCTTTGGTTTGATAATGCGTGCGTGCTATCTCCAATAAGATGAAGACACTGGCCATTCCTCCAAGGCCTGCGTTTGTGTAGGAATGCTCCAAACTGGATACCGTACATTTCAGTATGTCCAGCATGCCCTTGTATACCTTCCGGCTCACTTCCTGAAGACAAAGATGATTTATGTCAAAAATACAAGCACATGCAAAAACTGCAAAATAAATATGATTTTAGATTTTTTACACTGTGCAAAGTTGCTCTACAATTTTGTATTGGTTTTCATTGGGAAAAGCATTTAAATAAATCAGGTCATAATTGCTTTATCGCTCATAATACTGGTATTTTCAATTATCAGTAACTGATTCCAGATTCAACTAAAAGAGGATCTTGACAAAAATATTGATGTTTCATAGAGTTCATAAACATTTAAATGGCAATCATAATCTAATCTTAACTAAATGTTCCTAGGTTAAAGAAAAGATCTAATATTCATATCCTGTCATAATAAAATTTACCCTAGCTTTGTCTTTAATAACTAAATGAACAATATGGTGAGCAAACATGAAATATAACATCGAAAACTAGTAAAAACTAAATCACACCCCCACCACCAACACAAATGCATGATGGGATTGAAACAATTTACCACATCTCGTATGATCTCCTGTCTAGAGTCTTCCTCTGACTGGCTGGCTCTGTTAAGTTTGCTCAGCACAAAGATGCGGAGCTGTTCATTCTCCAACAGACGGCGCACTTTTTTCATGTTGAGCCAGCCGACACCTTGTCCATCCAGGACACTCTGTACAACCTCCTTCAAAAACTGCTGGTTTTCACTGTATTGATAGCAGAGACTCGAGTGTAGTCAACAGATATGCAAAGGCTGTTCATACTCCAAAAAGTCATGCTTCTCTTAAAAAAGTGATTTTATTTGAAAGAATACCTTGTATTATTAATGCGACCCTGAGGAGAGGGTGATTCTCTCTTCACCGTTGGGCTGTGTTTGATTACAGAAGACTTCTGGTCCACAAGCGCCCGAGGTGCACGTGCACCTGTTGTGGCAACACAAAGAAACACAATGAGATCTCGAAAACACAACAGCTAACCTTAAAAACAGCATCACAAACTTGCACACAAGGTAAAACTCTGAGGAATTCTGGGTAAACACACTTGTACCAGGAGAGAAACAGGGTTTTTAAGTAGCTTATCCCCCCCCACACACTCCATCATTGTTTTGAGACTAGTAATCCGAGTAAACTACTGACCACATAATCACCAAAGCTGCAAGACCAATATTGCAACAGGAGAGTTGAAGGGCAAAACAAACAAGCATAGAATAGACGCACACAAAGACACGCACACAAAGACGCGCACAAAAAGGAGAGCTAAATCCTGCTCAGGGTGGTGGCATAACATTGGATTGGCGCATACTGGATAGAATACCAAAACTATTTCGCGGAGAAACTATGTCCGTAATTACATGCCCAACAGAAAAGGAGGATGGATTGCTAAATTCAATAAAGCTAGAAAACAAAAGAGCACAAGCTGACGCAAGTCATCTGCCGCAGTGTTGTTGCAGTCTTATAAAGCGTTGCGTCAATCATGCTTTTAGTACAAACCACAGCAGCAAAGATAATAAAGCCAAGCATCAAGTGTGAGCTTATATTATTTAATTATATCTAAAATTAATTATTTTTTAATTACACAGACCTCAGACAAAATAACTATTATGTAATTGCCTTCTTGTTGTAAATCTTTACGTTTACTGACAAAACGTTTGCGTGTGGTTTCGAGTGTTTTATCTCACTAATTTCATTTTGGAAAGTAAAATTTACACAAGATTTACAGTTACCAAATGTTTCTTATCGCCATGTTTTATGAGTCCAGGCTGAAGACAACACAAAATCAACAGAACAATAAATAAATAAAACGCAAACAATAATGCCTTTTCTGTGATTACAAATCTCACAAACAACAAATGGATCCGTACTCCGTAGTATGATGTAAATACAACATAACTCAACAAACTATAAGTTTATAACCTTGGTTCTTGTTCTTTGGAAATAACTGTTTGCAGCTGCATAACAATTTATCGCTAACATCCGCAGTACAGCGTGATTAGGCCTAACCCCATTTGAGAAACTAGAAGCAGGGATCAAATGAACCACGCGACAAGAGGTTTGCTTTTATTTATCCTGGTCTGTGTTTGGTGCTGGTAATTTGTGTTGCTTAATGTGGTACATCACTTAAATCCACCCCACACTTTTAAATTGTTTGTAATGCATTAATAATGTGTAAATCGGAATGAAAATAGACTGAGGGAAAACACAGTGAATCCTTGGTGGCACACACAAGGAGTAAAATGAGCAAAGGATGTGGGGAGATGTAGTTGACTGGCTTGGAGAAGCATGCAGCTCACTCGGGAAAAGAGCAGAACCCACCTTCTCCGCTCCCCGGGCCGGCCTCTGTTATTATCTCCATTAGAGAATTTAGCCCAAATACTGCACACAAAACCCAGAATTAGTTGCTACCAGGAGTGGACAGAGACGGGGATACCGGCCCAATCACAACCAGTCTGAACATCAACCCATACAAACATCACGCATGCACACTTAATATGACAGCAAACAGAAAGAAAGTAGCAAAAACAAACAACATAAAAGTACATGATGGCCCACGATGTCCTGACGATGATTTCATCCCAGATAATGATTGACAATGTTGTTCATGTCGTGTTAAGCATAAAACATTTATATGTAGGCCTAAAGTATGCACACGCTGCACTGTAATTATATTTGAATGTTTTTTGGAACAAAATTCAAAAGCATCAGGACACTCATAATAGGCCACTATTGTTTAACTTGTCATTTTGACAATTATGAAGCAGAGTAAGACAAAACAAAAGAGTCGTCTCGAGTGGGGAGCAGTCGACTTGTTGGGAATTCATTCAAAGGCAAACAGAGCTTAATCGGTTGTCCACTGTGTAGTGTTCCCCTGCTTTTAGCTGGGGATAAGGCTTGAACCCTGGCGCAAATAGCAAGAATTTGACAAAACCCAAAAACGGTTTATAATTGCCTATTTATGCCACAAGCTTGCCCCAAAGCACTACATCAAGCTCCTTTGTTCGATTTCATAGAGTTCCTTGGCACAAAGATGCGAGCAAATAGAAAAAAGCAATACATAGTAAATCTTTCAGTCTGAATAGCACCAAGATGTCGCCGTAGCAATAATTCCATGACGTTGGCCTTGCTTGATTGCCCTTCCTGGAGTAAATGTCTTTACTTTGTATTATGTTGGGGGATATCTTTATCAATAGGACCACCACCACCAGTTAATATGGAAGGAATAGAAAGGTGTGGATAAAACACAGTGTCTTCTATCTTAGTCCTACACTGAAAAACCAAGATAGGTATGGGCCTACTAAGGGTAAGGTGTCACGACAAACTGTCACAACATACATGACATACCCGGACTGTCAGGTGCATCTGGACAACAAAGACAGAACACACGGAAATGAAAAGGAACCTTTTCTATGGCAGCTATTCCACATGAATTGGAGCTATTGAGTACCATGCTACACCTGTTTATTTTCTCTCTGTTGAAAAATTCAACCTCTGCAGAATTCATATCGTTCTAACAATTATTTCATTCTTAGGACGGAAAGGCTAATAGCTTGAATTTGTCATATTGACCAATAATAGGCGGAAAATAACAGACGTAAATACAACCCAATGCATCGAAGTTAAACAAGTTTTACAATAAACACTCTTTTAAATCGCCTATTCCAATTTTTGACCAATATTTTCAAGATATGTTTTGTATTTGTTTAACTTTGCGATGTGATTCAACCAGATACTCTTGATAGCTAATTTTACATTAAGTTTAAAATGAGTGCATACAAGTGGTCATCATCAGACCAAACTTCTTAAGGTAGATAGAAGTGTTGCAAATTCAGCAGCTTTTTTTGATTTTATAAAAGGAACACTAACAAAAGTGTAGACCCCTAGAAAAGCATAACAAAAAAACACGGTTTTTTTTGTGCGTGTGAATTCTCCCATTTACCGACTTGAGAAAAAAACTGTGCCTAAAATCCTCAATACCCTCCTTTAAAATAGCGCCATAACTGTTAGCAATCAGAGGGAGGACAAAAAAAAAAAAAGTCAGGCTATAAAAATGGAATCTCTACAGACCTGCTTGGTCCAGCTCCTCCTCAATGTCAAAATTTAAATACTCTTTTATAAAAGAAAAAAATAATTTAGATGAAGAAAGCAGAACAGGGGGGGGAAAAAAAACAATCATTCAAATGATTAAGAACCTAAATTTTCATATAGGCTCATGTTTAAAAGTAATGCCTTAATAATTAAACCAGGCACATACTTTAACTATACATTATACCAATTAACATAAAATGATGATCCTTCCAGACTAATATATAATTTAAAAAATAAAACAAAATGAGCTGGGCTCAGGAAATCAACTGACCAGTATACAGCCTTCGAAACAAAAAAGGAGTCCACCGAGAGCGTTTAAATGTGTGTGATTGGCTGCGCTACTATACCTTTCAGGCTGGGGAAAGGCGTGGCTTTCTCCCTTGCAGCTTTGTTTGGTAGAGCCAGCTGGGACAGACTGAAACTGGTACCGTGATTCTTGTAAAGATTACCTACAATGAATACAGGTTGTCAACAACAGCAGCTGTTGGCCATCGTTTACCACAAATCACAATCAAGTCATTCTTTGTAATGGAGCGAGGAAGAAAGGTGATTTCCATTGCACAATTTTCCAGAATTTGAGAAGGCATTAAAAGGTCAACACGTTATTACATCGTAGGAACAGAGAATAAATGAATACTAGTTCAAAATATTCTTACTAGCAAAAGACATTAGTCCCCCAAATCCATCATTACTGCTGTTGGAAATGGTTGAGTTTGGTGAGCTGTCCCCTTCTCCATCGGATTCCCCGGGTAGTCTCAGACTACTTGGACGTGAAGGACGCTGTGCTCTTTAAACGAGGAGAAAAAAAGAAAAACTCTTCAAATCTCCTCAGAAAACAATTAATTGCATGCAACAAGAGGAACATATTGAAACATTCTATACATATATATAATATATGTATGTGAAATATATATAATAGTATACAATACAAATGACAATATTACATTGCCAAAGATTCAAGACCAACATGAATGGAGAACTACTTGTACATACTGGGTTTTGACATTACATGGTTGGTCAGAGAGCCCCCCCTTTGAATGAAGAGTTAGTTCATTCAAGTGATGAACAAGTTGAACACACTTGTTGCCATTGAGGTTCTGGTTGAATCGAGGGGTGTATGACTCCACTTGTTCTTCTGCATCAGGATCATCTTCAGAGGGGAAGCCATATTGAGGCTCAAAATAGGGGTTGTCATACTCTCGTTTTTTGATAGCTGGGTCCACCGGGCCAGCTTCAACGGTTGATCTGAGAGACGGTTGGCTGCTAACTCCAATGACTGGGTTCTGTGGGCCAGCACCGGCTAGTGCCTCGCCATCTGGTGCTTCCCCTTGATCCTGTTTAAAAAATATATATGATTGCAAAGTTATATTTAATGACAAAGTAAAAAGCAAAAAAAGAAATATAGATGTAAAATATGGATAGACCTTTTAACAAATGTGATTACCGAATAAGTAGGAGGTGGGTAGCAAATTATCGTTGGTGGTGATGGCATACGTACATGGTTGACTCCCTGAATGACTGTGCTGGGACTGGAGCTTGCAGTTGTGCTGGAGCTTGAGCGAAGGGGCTGTCCGTCAGATGTTTCGCCAGAAGCATCCCCGCTGGATGGACCCTCTGAGCCTTCTCTTAAGTCCTGGAAGTCCACCTCGCTTGCATCTCCCAGAGCAGCATGCGTATGTGGTTGTAGGCCTAAGAAAAAAAAAAAGTGATAATTAATATAAAACTAATTGGGCAATAAAAAACTGTTATATACAAGCTAATTGATAGAGGCTTTCCTATAAGAATCTCAAATGCAAAATGGAGAAAACTTAAGGAAAACCAACACTTAAAAACATACTTGGTGTGTCTCCCTGAATGTCTCCTTGAATCATCTCACTCACAAGGTCTCCAAGTGAGGAATAGGATGAGCTGGAATCATCATATGCCTCACTGTCACTACCGCTAAAGAAGAAGGAAAAAAACAAACATGCATTATCTTTTAAAGCCAGATTACTACCAATCAAGCTGTATGCATTCTTATCAATGATGAAGAACCAAAAATCTTTACCTGTCGGTGGGGTCAGAGTCATTGCTCTCATCCTCAAATGGACTTGCCATAGCCTCAATCAGATGGGACCCCCCATCATAAACTCTGTAGACGACTGGCTGAAGCTGGTGAGCATACCACTTGGGTTTATCACCAATTAAGGACGGGTCGAAAACATCTGAAATAAAATTGTGCAGGGGGGGGTACACTTAACTGTCTTGTTTAACGTAATGAAAAGTTACAATTAGAAAGAAGCTATAAAACAGAAAAGATCATCTTACTATTATGTATTCTCTGAAATGCTAGATTAGTGGGATTGAGAGCCCATTCGCCATAGAACTCCACAGCCTGGGTGTGGGAAAGCTTATCAGCAAAATGAGATCGCCTCGGTCGAGATGCGAGGAAAGGTGACGACTGAAAAGCCACCACAGGACGAGGGAAGAGGCGCAGGGTCCGTGTGTACATTTGAAAACCATGGAGAACATTTGGAGAGTTGAAGAACCGTACCATGGCCACCCTGTTCAGTAAAAATAAAAGATCTGGATTGCACTACAGCTTTCTTTCAAAAACGAAACACAAGCAGTAGAAAATGAACAAATATGAAACACCAATAATAAGTAGACAAAAGGCTTGCCTGGTGGCGACGTCCACAGAATCAACATCATTGCCATAAATAAGGGGGTTGAACTCAGTGGATGATGGTGAAGCTTTATCACGTCCAGGGGGAAGCAGGGGCATTTCCTGACCTTCCTGGAACTTCTCCAGATTTAAAATGGGCTGGGTATTCAGACTCATACTCGCCAAGGCCTAGAACAAGTGATAGAGTGATAATTAGTGAGAGAGCAAGAGTTAAAAAAAAAAAAAAGAAACGTTTGATGAGCCACTCCCACATGAGGCACCAACATTACAATAGTTTCTCTACCCACCAAAAAAGATGTATTAATTTGAAAAAGTAACTTCTTCCAACAAAGCATTGATGGAAACTGTACAAATGCTATTACGAGCGTATACTACGCAACACTTAACACACAATTAATACAAAAACAATCGATTCGCCTTGATTTCAGAATTACGTTTTTGCACGTTTGTAATCTTATGATACACATGTTGGTAGTTGGAATCTGTGCATGTTGATGCCTGTAGTGGGTGTCATTATCAGGAAGAGGACAGAATGTACTGAGTGTTCTGCTGCAGAGTTATCAGTGTTAAAGTAAGCATAATGGAATATTGAGTTGTTGGATCAGGTGAAATGTCTGTTAAAATGTATCGACTCCACTTTGTTCTCCTTTTGGTTACTACGACACTCACTGATGCAAGAATCAAGGCACGCATATTCAGTCATGCTCAAGCCAGAGCTAAGCAGCACGTTAAGGGATCCATAAAACATTCGGAGACACGCTGCTGTTATGCATGTAACTCAATTCTTGAGAAAAGAAAATTTAGTAATTGTTATGAGCAAAGTAAAGCATTGGGACAGAGGATGCGGGAGCATTCCACAGCAGAATAAATGAGTAACCTTATTTTCACCAGAGAAGATCTGCTTTTGGGTGATCACGGTCAACCTAACCAGACACTAGGAGAAAGACGTTGGCAGAATCACAAGAAGGCCCGAGGTGATAAGTGTCACGGGAGCAGCACATGACAAAATCATGGCCCTTTCAATTTCTTTTCAATGGCAACATTTAACAGGAAAACAATATACTTTATGATTTTTTTTTTCTGTGACAAATATATTTAAAGTCACTGTGATACTGAAGAATTATGGTGGTTCTGCTGTCTGTTCTGATACACAGACTGCTAGTGTTGGACATAAATATGGGTGTAACGGTGTAGTATTTTTTTTTTTTTAAACACCGGACAGTCGTTGCCCAAGGCATGTTGAAAGCCATTGGCTGGACACGTATCTGAATGCACAAAGGAGTGTGAATGTGCACAGACAAACAAATAACTTTTTGTTACAGTTCCGATGCAAACATTTGGGCCGTGTGAAAGGACGTATAGTACTAGTGACAACCCCTAAACCTTGACTTTGGGGGCCAGAATTTGGGAATGATGTTAACCCAAAAATACAGAAAGTAAATCAAAAGGTTTTTTTTTTTTTTTTTTAAAGCATGTGTTTAGACAGCCGAAAGGGGTCTGTTTGCTCCACACACATTGATGTCTGTTGACATTTTATTAAAAGAGAAGCAATATGTAGATGACAATATCAGGCGGATTGAGTAAGTAATTTTGATGCTATTTGAATCGGATGGAAGATAGAATAAAGCAGCCACTTATTCTACGACTGTGTCCGGCCACGCTCTTTGACTTGTGACTGTGTGGATGAGGGGCTTCCACGAACTTTCCCAATCAAAAACGATCCTAGCTATCCGTAACAAACAGCCTGACTTCTTATTATCTAACGCGTTTGAATTGGTCACGGAAATTCATCAAATCACTAGCGCTAAGGTTTACGTCCTAGTCATTTAGCTTCATACGGTCCTTATACCGTCCATTTGAAATATTACTTGAGAATGTATTTGCGACGAAACCCCGTTAGAAAATCCTGTTGAATCGAAGCGTGTCGAAATGAGGTTCAGGTGTATGTGGAATGCCCCAGTGGTTATGACGGGATGATGATAATGATGACTCACCACCGGATCTTTTCAGAAACCTATGTAATACTTGCATAAGCGAACTTCTACAAAGGTTACCTCTTAGCATGCTTATTATATAAGAAAGTTGAAACACAAAAAGATAAAAAAAACAGAGAAGTCTACAAGTTTTCAAAAGTCTTTCACATCAAAGGCTACTTCAGTTTTAATGTGGCGAGTTTCAAAATCTCTGTTAGTTCCTCCATTCACATCCCTTAAACTGCTAAAGGGAGAGGCTTCACACACACTTCCAAATACCAGTCGCCAAGGAAAGACAAAGGAGTACACAAGGAAAGACCAAGGAAACAAACAAAGCCATCAAACTAGCTCTGATTCAAGGTAGATACGTATTGCACAGTGACAGCGTCTGGCCGAAACCCTCTGTGTCACAATTTGGCAAATTTCAGGGGGGTTTTTTTGTCTCGCAAATATTTAGAATTGTTCCGTCCACACGTATGTACGTGTGTGCCTGCGTGTGTGTTATTTTTAGTTTACTGGCCAATCTTAAGTCTTGATGTCTCGTACTTGATTATGTAATGTTAATTTATCTCTAAAAAGTAATGATTTTGGTGGTACAAGCATTCCACCCAGTGCCATACAGTAGAATATATTCATGTCGATATACGCAAGAGTGGATGGGACAATATCAGTTTTGAAGAAAGTTTCACTGAAAAAAGAAATAATAATAATAATAATAATTAAAAAAATTTAAAAAACAGCTTGAATAGAAACTGAACCTGCCTTCATTGAATCGAAGAGGGCAAAACCTTGTAGCCAGACCATTGTAAACATTCTCCTGATGGGTTTCAATTCTAATCTGAACTAATAATTCCACATCATTTAATTTATGGTTCGTATACGCAAATGTTCGGATCAAAGTTAAGACGTCTTCCTTTAGCATGATTTGTTCAAATAAAAACGAATGAACACTTTGGAAAGTTAATTATGTGCTCATATTGTAGAAGTAGAAATACAAAGTGTCTGTTTCCATGAATCAGAACCAAATTCTGATGATGTCTTCAGTTATAGGGTTTAGAGGGATAATATGTCACAACCAGTCTTAACAGCAATACTATTTTTATCCTAGATAACAAGGTTCTAAGAACTGATTTTACCTTCAAGAGCTACAGCATGCAAAGAAAACAGAAAAGAGCAGAAAACATTCCATTTTTTTTTTGTTAGTGCACAACAAAATCCATTTCCACTGCTTGCACAAGCTAAACAAAATACATACAAGTCTTTTGGGGTAGGAAGCCCCTACTCTTCACACGGCTGGAAGAAAGGTTTCGATATTGACTAACAGAGCAACAAAACGATTTAAGTATGATGAAAAACGACACTGTTTGGCCAATAAGAAATGCTTGGCCTCCAGAAAGGCGTGTGGCACAGGTAGATTTAGGGCAAAAAAAAGTACGAATTAAAAAAGTCACACAGTACAAGTACCTGCTTCAGATGTTTCTTGAGCTCACCAGCTTCAGGCTCTGGAAGAGGTGGTAGAATCTCTGCATTTGTAGGTGCTTTAACCTGAAACACATTTACAATTGCAGTAACACCATTTATTTTGATTGTTTCAAAAAATACAAATGCCAAAAAAGTAACACAAAGAAAGTCTTAATCATGTGATTGTAGTCACCTTACTGCTGTCCAGATCCACAAGCCACACATCATCTGGAATTTTGAAGTCAGATTTGTACAGAAAAAAGCTAGCTGGCACACCGATGATGTAGGGAGTCGGAGCAAGAAGAAGCTGGGAAGAATAAAAGAAAACATGTTGAGAGAGAATGCTTTGCAGCAAGACGTATCTCTTTTGTTTTATTTACTGTCCTTCAACATTTGTATGCGCATAAGCAGAAAATTGTCGTTGGAATGGAATAGCATGTTTGATGATACAATCTGAATCCTATTACACAACGCTCTCCTTCCTTTTTCAAATAATATCACACCAATGGCACGACGATATGTTCTACCTGTTCAGCTGAGGCCATGCAGGTTGGCAGTAAGGGAATGACCGGGAACATGTACTCCAGAGGATAGATCATGGCCACAAACGCCATTACACTCATGGATAAAGCATTGTAATCTCTTGACTGGAGAATAACCTGAAGGAAAAACAAAAACAGAAAAATAAAATCTCAATACACTGCTCAATAGCCCGAAATTAAACTGGAGCCTCCGCTAAGAAAATCCCAAATGTAGAAGTTGCTGGATACAAAGTTGCAGACGGTTTCAGTTTTATTTCAGGGAACAATTTTATAAAAACAAAAAAAAAAAGATCTGCAGCCACATATTTCATGAAAACACACCACAAACGTTCAGTTCACAGACCTCAACCAATGTATGTAATGCACATTAATGGACCATTTTAAGTTTATCTTGCACTAAAACAAGCAGTCAGGTTAAGCACCATGTGGAAATTGCAGAAGACTGATAAAGGGGGTGACTTTTGAGTGAGTATTACAACATACAAGTCTGACATATTTAAGATCCTGGACTAATTCATTGATCTACTTTTACCTTGTGCTCCAGCAAGACGCACGACAGAACCTGAAGACAGGCATCCACACCCAGCAACTCTAAAGGCAAGTGCAATGGGAAATCCACCATGGAGAAGCGGGAGTTGTCAGGCAGTGCAAAGGTGAGAGGTCGTTTCATTTCATGGGGCAGAACTTCCACATCCACACGTCTCTGGCTTGCCACTGGTACGGGCGAACGTTGCAAACGGTAAATCCAGGATTCAATGTCCCGAAGGTCAGCCAATAGATGGCTTCCCTTCTCTTCCACTGAGAGTGCGCCGGCGAAAACCCGCCACATTGTATCTCTGTGGAGGACAGAATATTATCTTTGATGAATACGTCAGGAGTATACTGCAACTGTTGTTCCAGAAAAAGGAAAGATGCACAGGATTTTACTATAGAGTCTTCGTCTTCATTTTGTGTAGTCACGTGTGTGTCGGCGCGCATGTGAGTACAGCAGATACGAAGTATTTAAAAATAAATGTGTCAAATATTTCTGTGTTGTTTGTGTCTGTGGCAGAGCGAAAAAAACCATTAGCTTCACCAAAGGCAACTGGAGACCTCAATCTGTTAATGGCATCGCTGCAAAGTGACAAAAAAAAAAAAAAGCTAAATGCTTTCAGCCATAATATGATGGTTCTTCTTCTCTGTCATTGGCTGACATTTCATTCAGCCGTGTCAGACCGAAAAATTATCAGCTATCACATGTTGTGTTGCTTTCTGAAGTTTTTAATCTTGAATATTGGTGCAACACCAAAGCGCTAGGTATGTTGTAGCCTGGCAAGCCAGACAAGGCTCAGTGTGTAGCGCCGTTACATCCCATTTACAATCTTCAAGCGAAGACTTAGTGGTTTTACTACTATGATGAATGTGAATCTAAATGTATTGGCAAAAAAACACACTCACACAGGATAAGAAACACTTTGTCACTCTTAAATTGCTATCACGAGTAAGCCAAACAGGAGAACCACAATGACTTTGTCTGTGCTGCTTGATGGCTCTAGAAATAGACTCTTTCAAGTGAGGAGTAATTTATGTAGTTTCAGCTAATATCCTTTGTGCTGTTTTCAAGTCAAATGATTAAATTCACTTAATTTGTGAAAAATCCACATTTAGTTGATATTAAGTCATCAAAACGCAGAGAGAAACTAATCACGTCATTAGTCATAGGTCTGTCCAAAAACAATTACCTAAAAACACAACTTTCCATGCAAGTAAGATACTGTATGTCCTTACAAAATCAATGTTAACACTTTCTTAAATTTGCATGGTGTGCATGCGTGTGTTTTTTTCTTTATCTGCACGCGGATGTGTTTGTAAATCAGGGCGTAATTAAGTAATTACAATATAAAGTGAAAGCAACACTATGAGAACACAAGACATACAAGTTATTCTTGTAACAATGATTGGAAAACATTTTAGGCAAAACACATTGCTCATCTTGAAACTCCGGAAGCTTCGAAAGCAGAAGCACACGGGAATCAAACATTCCTCACCTTTGGAATGTACGGGGCATTCCAGCACGCTGCGTGAGCCTCTGACTGCAGCAGTCTACCATCCTCTTAAGAATATATAAGCATTCCCTGAAGGTGGAGAAGAAGGGGTAGTGGCTGAGTAAACACAACGAGGTCAGTGTACTGTTGCGATTTCTGGCAGCTATCTTTGCTGCATTGCGCCTGAGCTCTGCAGCCTTTCCGGCATTGAGCTCAGGAACTGCTGGTTCAATCTCCTCTCCAGAAGCAGAAAGAGGAGCGGACTCAGCTTTAGTGGATGGTGACAACCCAGAAGACTGGCCTCCTCCAGTGCTTCCATCAGACCCCTCACTTGTGGTGTCCCCTCCTTGCGCTGCGCTGTCTGCATGACCACCCTTGTCCGTACGGGGACGGTGATGCCCGCGTTGAAAAGATCGGTAGAAGTTGACACAGATTCCAAAGCGAGTGATTCCTGAGTCCTTGTCAGTCAGTGTGAAAACAAAGGACGAGTCGTCACGAAGGCTAACCCTACGCTGACGTATACTAAGGCAGCCTTCTGGTTGGCAAAAGAAGACCACATCTGGTGGGAGTGGAAAGTCGTGGTGGTCCTCTAGTGGATATCGGCGGAGAAGCTGAGGGGTCTGTGCCACACTATCGCTACTTGGTTGCCTAAATGGGAAATAGATAAACACAAGATTTGTAATGAAACATAACATTCGTGTAACATGATTGGCGGACTCCACCTTTTTTATGCTTAGTTGATCTATCTGCATATCTATTACAGGAATCAACAGTGATTTGAATGAATTTTCAAAAGTAAATGTTTGCAATGTGTAAAATAAAACAGTCTTAGCGCTAATTACAAAAGAAACTGGCTAGGGCTGTGACAAATTGTACCGACGGTTTTTGAAAAGTGTGTCAAAATGGCCAAGTTCATCAAAACACACGTTGGTGGCTAAAGTCGCATCCGCGCAATAAACACAAATAAATACATTAAAAGAGAGCGAGGGAGAAAGGACCAACGGTTGGTAATGTGTCCGCTGCATGCAGAGATCTGCTAAACTAATTGACAAAAGTAATTTGGTGGCTTGGTGGTAAAGTCCTGCTTCCCTAGAAGAAGATACAGTATGTACAATCAATACTTTATCTGTCTTTGTGGGAACATGCATAGGCTTCGCAGTTCACACTTTGATTGAGCCTCAACAAAACAGTACAATTGCATCGGAGCTGTGTTCATAGTTGTCATGGTAACAAATGCATTGGTGCAATATACAGTCGGGCGGGTAGAGAGCAGCGACTCATTCGCCTCAAAAAAAAAAAGTTTCATTGTGCTTGCTTCAATTCTTCATCCGAGAAGGAATTCCGAGAACAGCACTTCAACATTGTTAGAATTAATACTTGGGTAAGGTTATGGTTTCGTAGAAGTAAAGAAATAACACAGATTTGAACACGGAAACTTCGTCACCATTTCCATGAAGCACAACACTAGAAATGTTATAACCATACTCTTGACAGTTGCACTATGAACACCTCTTTGCTGAACAATCAGATGGTCCTCCAGTGCAAATTCATACAAAGAACTACTGTACTCCGTTTTGCATGCTTGCTCATATGAGTTAAACCGCTGGAAAAACTAGCAAAAAAAGAATGAGAATATTTTTCAACAAAAAAGTTAATGCTGTATAATAAATCCTTCCTATAAACAAATTTGAGCATGTCCAGAGAATTATTGTATTTTTATTTTACTAGTGCAACATTTTTTTTTAATTGTAGTCCATACGTGGTCTTTCGACCACATCACCAACAACAAGCAAAGAAAATCCTTACCTTGCACCAACCACCACCAAGTAGTCGAGGAGTCGTGGGCACGGTTTCTTTTTCTCCATATTGGATCGACCACGTCTTGTATTTCACGTCATCCGTGATGAATGGTGTTAGTTAGTAGATGATTTCATTCCAAGGTGGGAAACGTCCATTGTATTATGAGATTATACATTGGCATAATCATTTTGAAGGTTCTGGAATTTCTCGATTGAACCTGTAACATAAAAGGGTAGATTTACAGTGGCTATTTTTTGCTTTCTTTGGCCATAAATCAATAAAAAGATCTGTTAACAGTACTTACTCTCAAATTAACAACAGGTCACATCATACATAGAAACATATTGTGAATAACTGAACTGCACATTCGAACAACATTCTGAACAGCCTGAGTGAAGCAGCACACTCTGAGCTTTTCCAACAGAACCGACAGTTCTAATGTTTAAATAACTCGCATGCACATGCGGCCTTTAGTACAGTGCGGCTTTTTTATGGGAAAAAAAAAAAAAAAACTACATTTTCCTCAATTTTTTTGCTGGTGCGGTTTATAATCAGGTGCAGTTTATAGTCCAGAAATTACGGTAATACAAAATAGATTACAAACTACAACACATTTTTTTATTACGTATGGTTTTCTATACACTGGAGACAATCATAAGTCAGAGACACATTAGAATCTAAATTAGAATTGTATTTTAATTATTTGTATTGTGTTGTACACAAAGGAACCTTTGTGTTTCTACAACAACGGACATTATGGTTGTTAAACAGTTACAATTGAGCAGCTGTGCAAACAAAACTCATCTCCATTACAGCAAACAGCAAATAATTTGGACAACTGAGATCAAGTACACATGGAGATTTTTCCATTACGTAAATGTTTAAATTATACATATTTATCCCTGACAAAACTTTCGTTAAGGTTTTGTCATGTCCACACAACAAGTCAAACTGCAAAAGGCACGCACCAAAATCTATATTGATTTTCAAAAAGACACCCAACAGGATTAACTGTCCTATATATTGGAAAGCAACAGGCAGGAATAACTATATGTAGCAAGCCCCACTTGCAGCTTCCACCAGTGGACCAATTAGAATGAATACAGATTTTAAAAATAACTCTGCACGATGATCAGCCACGTCACGCACAGAGAACACGATGGCTCGCTCACCCATCCCAGTGAATTATCTGACACGGTGGGTGTGGGAGTCTCTGATTTAGGGGTGCTGGTGCTGATAAACAGCAGGACCTGTCAACTAATCTTATCAGATGGAGGACAAGGGCTTGATTCCTTTGGCTGAACAAATGTGTAAAAATAGCAAATAAATGTCGGAGAGACTAGTCTCCTTGCTTGCTACTGTCGAGGTGCCCTTCAGCAAAGCATCGTCACCCAGCTCAAGCAATACAACACTCTGCACACCTTCCACGTGATCAACTCAATGCTGCATGACTGCACGAGTGTATGTGGTGTGCAACACAAAAGTATACATGCAGTGTTTGACGAATTTCCCTTTAGTATAATATAATTTTCACACTCAAATACACAATTCAGACATCATTTTTCTTAAAGGTCTTTTACAAAAGCAATACAGGGGCTGTCTATTTCAATTATTTCCTCAAAAAGATGAGTCGAAAACAATACCACTAACTCAATATTAATTAAAATGCCCTCTTTACACTCGTGAGGGTCACATACAATATTTTACTGTAAAGATTTTTGTGGGGTTGACCTCCCCTTTAAAATTAGTCATGTCACGAGAAAAAAAAAACAGTAAATGTATGAGAGAAAGAGACCTCATGAAATTGATCATGCAAATAAAATCGATCAAATCTCACTTATGGTATCTATCTGAACCCAAGACTAAGTGTACGCGTAAAAGTATAATGTCAAATGAAATAAACCAGCAATGGAGAGTACGGTTAAATAAAGGTAGATGGCATGGTGACAATTCCAATAAACTGTACTGATTAGTGTAGCTGTTACGGGTGTTATCAGTAATAATATTAAAACAGCAATAATATCTGACAGGCCTTGTCTTGACTTATGCATGCCTCTCTCGCCCCCACTGCTAGCTTGGTGATTTCGTACGTCACTATTGGATTAGCTGGTTAGCTGCTCCTAGTAGCGTTATCGTTTCGTATCTGCAATACTTGTGCAAATCCTATAACGAGAGCAGATTTGCGAAAACACTTCCCTGTCGCGATCGTTGACATGTAACGCAGAAGTGCATCGTTGACAAACTGCATCCTTACCTGGTTAGCGAGCTAGCTGCTAACAGCGGCTGCAACGCCAGCTGCCCTGCTGGTGACAGACGGCCTGCTTAGTAGATGCCCTTCCCGGTTGATCAGAGGAGCTGTCGTTTGCCTGACTCGTCCTCTGCCTCTCTCGATGCAGCTTGTCATTTAAAGACACAAGGAACAGGCGTCGTCTGAAGAGCTTGGCTTCGTCGAGCGATACGTAGGCGGCACAGTTAAATGGATGCAAAGTATGCGTTGACACCTCCCAGTTCGGTCAGCTTCAACCTGCCTTCACAACATCCTCCTCTTCATCCTCATCTGAGGAGTTCCGCAATCCGCATATTGCGAGGGTGATTTCTAGAACGGAAACTACATCAAGCCTTGCGGAACTAGGTGCTCATCCCCCATTCAAACTGTTGTAATGACATTTAGTGTTGAAAAAACACTAAACTGTTCGTATTTGTGTGTGTGGGGGGGATACAGTATAGACGTAGACGTAATCGAAAATAACTCAACCAACAGAGATAGCTAGTTTGATGGAATAAATATTTTTTCAATTTTTAGATGCATAGATGCATGCATGCATTGCACGGCACTTTACAAAGTTTACGTTGGCTAAAAAAATAAAATAAAACGGATGGTGCAATCTTACACTGATATACCTCGGAGCAGTGGCGTCAATAGGCTTTTTTTTGGGGGGGGGGGGGGATTTGCTGAGGGCAAACATGTTTCGGTTGTTTTCTGAGTTTAGTCATGTGAGCTCGCAATCCGAGCCAGGTTGTTACCTGAGCCTCGAGCA